>NC_071354.1:116125803-116462470 GCF_943734655.1 Sabethes cyaneus | reverse complement strand
ATGACTTAACAAACAAATTAAATTTTTCGTGCCAACGTAAGAGCCACAATCACTAGACACAATCGCGGACAAGATACAATACTTATATCTCTTACAAAATGTTAAAAATAAAACAAATTATTTTCAACTTACACGTCGACCGGTTTCAGGCATCCCATACCTATCTTCAGGATGAGAGCTGATGTCCAACTGATCACCGAGTAGTGTATCATCATCGATGCAAGGGATGCAACGTCGCAGAGAGAGAAAGATGTCACAGCTTAACCCTCTAACGAATAACACCGTAAAAACGATGCGATCAAGCTAATGACTATTTTATCATGAAAGTATGTACACACAAAAAAACCTCAAGTTCTGATTTTCATGCAAAAATAATTATCTGGAGGAGCACTAGGTAAGAAAAAGTTCAATTTCTCTTTTTCTTTTTTCACGTCTAACGCTCTGCCCAGATATTTTTTCAATTCAGATATATTACAAAATTAAAATAATGTACGAAATTTACTCACTGAAATTTTTTATAGGTCAATCATTTTGTTCTAGATGTCCTTTTTCTTCAAAAGTAAAAAACGGAATATTCGCGCATTAATTATTTTCGGAATTTTTGTTTTTGAAAGATGATAACTTTTGAATTCATGGTCAGAATGTTATGATATTAGTATCAAAATGTCAAGAAATCTGTTCTGAACACATTTTGCATATTGCCAAATGAAAACAAATTTCGTTTGCGGCTCTGGAGCTCCAAAAGCGAAAGCCGTCTACAGACGGTCTTACCCGTTAGAGGGTTATTTTTTTTTTATAAGATTGAAGAAAGGCGAGATTATTGGTGCGTAATCATCATTCATAAGACACATTCCAGCGTAACGCGACACCACGAGGAGCCGACTTTCATTGATATTTTGCTCCAGTATTCGAAAATTTCGTTTGTAGCTAAGTCTTTAAATAGTATGCTTATTAAATGTACTTTCTGACGTGGTATTTACTTTTTGATTTGGATTATTATTTAGGTAGATATAACAAGTTACATTTCGTAACGCGACACCATCACAGAAAAGCCGTTTTTCGATTATCAATGATTAAATAAATATAGATTAGATATAGCTGTGTGATTTTGTGTCAATATTAAGTTTCATTTTTTAGTATTATTATCGCAATCTTAGCTTCGTTTTTACAATATCCGACTACATTCGCTTGCCCGTAAAGATAAAATAGTGTGTAGGTAAACTGTTGTGCTTCCGATAAGAAGTCAGTGAAGTGTATTTTTGTTTATTTCCATCAACCTGATACCATAGTGCCATCTCGTCTTTTTCTTCTGAGAAAGGCGACATCTGCATCTGATTGTGCGAAACTGTTTTCTTGTCTGCAAAGATAACCATTCCAAGACTGTCCACCAATTTTTTTAATCATGGAATGCAAAAAAAGCACAAAACAAGTAGTGGAATCGGAACGTATTTTTGCCGCGGATTCTGCGGTTCTGCATTTCACTTGGTCTGTGCGAACGTCTGTCTTCCCGTCCTGGATGTTCTGGGCGAATACGAGAGAAATGTATTCTGGATGTGCAATGCGTGCGCCGATCTTTTTTCCAGTAAAAAATTCGAAGGCTTCAGTCGTCGAGATGAACTTAACCGTGAGCAGGTACCAGACGCCATGACATCTATGTGGGCAGATATAGGCTAATTGAGTTCTGCAATCGATGTGCTAACAGCAAAGGTGGATAGCAACCTGCAACAATCTCGACCAACTGCTGTTACTCCCACAATCTGGCCCAATCTAAAAACTGCACATGCCAACACTCCTAAGCGGAGACGAATGGACGTGACAAACCAGTCGGGCTATTGAGTGTTCGTGGGACGAAAGCAGTCAGTGGTTCGATTAGAACGGTTCCGTTAAAAGACGATCTTTTCTGGATTAATCTTTCCGCCTTTCATCCAAGCACTTCGGAAGACGACATTAAAGCTTTGGTTGGCGAATGCTTAACCATGGAAGCCGAAGCAAGACTGAAAGTGATAAGGTTAGTCCCAAAAAGAAAGGACCCAGCGTTGCTGAAATTTGTCTCCTTTAAAGTTGGTCTGGATGACGATTATAAAAAAGCTGCCCTTTCAAGTGAAACTTGGCCTTAAAACGTCTATTTCCGAGAATTTGAAGATTACCGCTCAAAAAACGTGATGAAGGTTATTGGGTTGAATCGGAAGCTGAACGATGCATCTCCAGCAGAAACTTAAGCCAGTGCCAAAGCCATCCTCTGCTCTCTGATGTCATCTCGTCACAAGCGCCTTCACAGGTAACACCGCAAGCTGCAAATTTGCCCCGCCATTTGAATCATTCTGGTTCTGGAGTTGGATGTCAGAAATTGAACGAGGATCGATCATCGGGACTCATGATAGCCACCAGTACTAGGGGAGCCTCCAACCTCCTCGATACAGTCCAGCCTCTTCTACAAACGACCAACAGTCGTCCCGATCTTGTGTTCGGAGCGGAGGAGCGGGTCTCCCAAAACCATCTCTCAGCTTATTGGTCACTGGGATGCACCGTACTTAGCAATAAGGAGACCTCTGATCCCTCCACCACAGTCGAGCTACTGCAGCCAGCGATCAACAGTCATCCCAGTCCTGTGTACGGCAGTGGCGATGAGGTTCTTCAAATTGCCAACAATAGCAAGTATTATTATCCCTTAACCTCGTCAGATATTGATCCGTTCCGTGTTTCCAGCTACACGGCTAGCAGACTTGACCAACTTCGCTGCCACGCTCGCCAAAACGTGAACATTTTGGATACCGTAAATCGCTTCCTCGTTTCTAGCCGCTCACTCGACGATTATAATGCGAGGTACATTGATCCTGACCAACCTCTCTGCGCCACTGTATCGACCAATATATCATCTGTCACTGTGAAACCATTCACCTCTAATCCGCCGCTATCGGGATGCACGCCTGCAAGCATTTTGGAAGCCCCTGATCCCCTCAGTACAATCGAGTTATTCCCGCCAGCGACCAGCAGTCGTCCCGGTCCTGTACTTGAGCATGGAGAAGGGGTCTTCCAACCGGTTATCGCAGGCAAGTACACGCAACATCGTCGCCTTGAAACCTCTCTAGTTTTGTCCCATTCTTCTAGCCAACAGCCCATCGTTAAAACGTTGCAATGCGAATTCAGGTGTTTCCACGCTGCTGTGTCTGAATGCATAGTCGACCAAAATTCAGAAGCTGCTGGTTCCAGCTCATCGTCTGTTTCGTCGCCAAATTTTATTCTGAGGTCAATTCATCGCTCACCGGAATGCACTGCAGTTGGCATGATGGAAACCCCGGAGTCCCCCACTACAGTCGAGTCATAGGAGCCAGCGTTCATCAGTCGTCCCGATCCTGTGTGTGGAAGTGGTGATGGGGTCTTCCAGCCTGCAACGTCAGGCAAGTATATTCGTCAATCCGAATTTTCGATATCTGATGCCGCTTCATATCCTAGCACCTCGGCTTCTACGTCTGGTACGAGTAACGCCAATAGCGGACCACCCATTCCTACGGATACTCCAATTAGCAATCTAGCGTCGTATCATGTTGTATTTGACGCGGCAATCATCTCTGCGTATAATCCAGTTAGCAGCCTTACTTTGAATCCCGGTGCACCTAGTGCAGAAGCCTGTATATTTCATCGCACTCCTTCTGTGTACTATCAAAATGTAAGGGGCCTGCGGACTAAAATTGCTCGACTATGATTATTGTTGTCCAGTTGTGAGTATGATGTACTTGTCTTTACGTAAGCATGACTTAGGGCTGATATCGACAACAACGAAATATCTCCTGACTACGTTCTATTCTGTTGTGATCGTAACGAATTTTCCAGCAATCACTCACGGGGCAGTGGAGTATTGATCGCAATCAATAACGCTATAGAATGCGAGTCAAACAAATTGCAATCCGTATTAATTTGCATAGTCGCTCGATTTGTATAGTTGCTATTTATCTCCCGCCCAACTCAAGTACCGAACTATACTCGGCTCACGCAAAAGCGGTACAATATGTTGCGGACCGTCTCACGGAGTCTGACATAATTCTATCAATTGGGGATTTTAATTTACCTGACTTGAGGTGGCATATCGACGATGACATTAATGGATATATCCTTTCGCACGTCTCAGTAGAAATTGAGCAATACTTCACAAACCCAATATTTGGGAAGCGCTTGAGATAAATTAATCATTTTGTCAACGTGAATGGCAGGCTCTTAGATCTTGTATTTACCAATCTCCCGGAATGCTTTGACATAATCGCGCCATCTTCTCCGTTGTTGCCTGTCGATTGGCACCACACACCATTTATTTTACTACTTGACGAGGTGTACGCACCGATTTCGGACGACCGAAATCAAATTCGACTACGTGGATTGGATTGGAGTAATCATCTTTCTGCTATTGGTTCAGTTGACCAGATGCTTTTAGATTTTTATGATTTGCGTTTAGACGTTGTAGCTCGACTCGTACCCAAAAAAAGACAAAGATTAACCTCTAATTTCAAGCAGCCGTGGTGGACTCCTGAATTTCGAAACCTGCGTAACAACATTCGTAAAATGCGGAACCAATACTTCCAAACTAAAAACGAATTTGATAGAATTAAGCTTCGTGAACGTAAGGAAGAATACAAAGCCGTTCTTTCTGCAACGCACGAAAACTACCTGCAAAAGATTCAGTCAGCTGTCAAACAGAATCCTTCGCGTTTCTGGGATTTTATTAAGAAACGGAAAGCCAGTAATAATGTTCCTTCGTCCGTCAGTCTCGACAAAACAACTTGTCACTCCAACTCGGAAGCAGCGACAAGTGGACTCGATTTTTTTTTTTTGATTTTGCCAAAGCCTTTGATACTGTCCCACATAATTTCGTCATCGACAAATTGAACCACATGGGATTTCCATCATGGTTGACTGAATGGTTAGGCTCATACTTGTCTGACCGCAGAGCCTTCGTTAAAGTGAATTCTGTGCACACCAAAATATTCTGCATATCATCTGGGTACCCCAAGGCAGTGTGCTTGGCCCTCTCATCTTTATTATCTATATGAACGGCTTGCTGGAACTGCTTTCATCATCAAAACTTTCTTTTGCCGATGATCTAAAAATTTTTCAAGTGATAGCCACTCCCGTCGACTACATCGCATTACAAGCAGATATCAATCAACTGCTTATCTGGTGTGATGACAACGGCATGCGTGTTAATAGCAAAAAATGCAAAGTAATTTCCTGCAGTCGCTGCAATACTGTTTCTCTGCATCACAGTGGTTGGAGAATTCGCGAAAAAGTGTTCATTTGAATCGATTAACATCCCTCATGAACATACACTATTCGCCTGCCTCACCGATAATGCACGCATCAGCTTTGAATTTTATCACGAACAGAACCTCAATGTGAACATCAGAATTCGTTCAAAAATTGAATATTAAACATTGAGTGTGTTCGATTTTTCGGATATAGAATGCCCGGGGACGTCGGAAATTATTCAAAATAATATTACCACGAAAAGGGAATAGTTTAAAGTAGTATTAGTGGCTTTACAAGCAGCAGAAAGCGTCAATTTGCACTTTTGCTTTGCTCACGATATTCGTATATTCAGCGATGCTACGAAGCGTGAGTGTATGTTGCTCATTGTTATAGGCGAATTGAACCACTCGCGTAGCTGTTTTATCATGATAAAAACCGTTTGCCGATGCTCGGCGTATCTATTCATTTTGCAAGTTTTCTAACCTCTGCTGCATCAGTATAAAATGGGATCGAATTGTCTGGAACGTGTCAACTCTATCCGCGATCTAGGAGTTACAATCGACTCGAAGCTGAGGTTGAACGAGCATTTAAGCCTAATTACTGCCAAAGCTAACATAGTGCTTGGTTTTGTGCGGCAACATACTTCTGGATTCACGGACATTTATTGCCTCAACACACTGTATTACTCGCTTATCCGAAGCATTTTGGAGTATGCATCTCGGCGCCTTCGTAAATAACGCAATCCCTTGCGATTGAGCGTATCCAGACAAAATTTTTGCGATTCGCCTTGCGTCAGCTGCCTTGGAATGACCCAGTTAATCTTCCAAGTTATCCAGAACGTTGTCAGTTGATTAACCTGGAGATACTCTCAGCCAGGCGAGTCAAACAGCAGCGGCTGTTTGTCTTTGATTTCATAACAGGAAACGTTGAACGCTCCGAGCTCCTGGGTCAGATGCGATGGAATGTACCTCCTCGGCGGCTTCGTAATTTGCCATTATTTGTAATTCCGTTTCACAGAACTAACTACGGCTATAATAATTGTTTTAGTGTTTGTTTACGGTCTTTTAATGATGTTTGTAATGTGTTTGATTTTACGATGTCTAGAAATGTGTTCAGTGTTAGAATAAGAGATTTGAATTAGCAATAAGTTAGTAATCTGTACGACGTAGTCGGAGATGATACATAAATAAATAAATAACTTACATATTTCGGCTCTATTAATAGTTTTTGAGCCCTAGCTTGTTCTAGAGACTTCATCTAAATATCAAACAGAAAACAAGTTTTATAGTATGTATACAGCAGCAATAAATAAACATGTTTAACTAATTTTTTATTTGAAAAGCAATTCAAAAATTTCAAGATAGTTCTCCGTAGTCAAAAAGTTGGGCTTCGCTAAAAAAAGATGTATAAAGAATTATTCCGTTGCAAATCTTATTGTATTATATTTTTATTGCAATGTAAAAATTTATTACATTTTTGTTTGTCAATTTTGTTAGTGGAATGAAATGGACAACTTTATTTTTTTCTGCATAAAAAAACATTGTATTTACTGAGAAACAATGAATGGATAAAGTGTCCCAAGGGATCAAGTCTACCTGGTCCTACCTACCCTAAGGCCGAACCTACACAATTGTGTAGGTTGCTATATTTGGTAAATATTTATTGCAATGTGTAGAATACAGTAAAGATTTGTATAACGCGGTGTAAAGATTTGTATAACTCGGTGTGTGGTGCTGTGCGCCCATCGCGATATCTCAGCTGTCCATTAACCAATAAAGTTGATTTTTGTTAGTTGACTAGGTTATATCACTTTACTGTATATTGGTTTTGTTATCTTGAGAGATAAACAAAATTTATCTTGATCGAAAAACCAAAAATATTATAACTAAAACCCTCCGTGCTTAAAGGACTAGCGTCCAATAAAAATTATGGATCTAAAAGTTTTCAACTAGGAACAAATACACCAGATTTGAGCGAAATCGGAGCACTTTCACATTTTTTGGTTAGTTTATAGTCACTTTAACACTCCGTACTTAAAGAACTAAGCGTCCAATAAAAAATATGAATCTAAAAGTTTTCAACTAGGAACAAACACACCAGATTTGAGCGTAATCGGAGCACTTTCACATTTTGTTTTGTTTTGACTTCTGCGGGGTTGGGATTGAAACCCGGGTCCTCGGCGTGAGAGGCGTGAATGCTAACCACTACGCCGGGATTGACCCCACTTTCACATTTGCTCCTTTTCTATTAATACATTCTCAGATTTCAGTAAATGTTGTAGCGTAAAATAAGGCAAAACATTCCCTTACACAACATTTTTGTGAAAAGTTTGATCATCATTCGATCTTCCGACTTTTTTAACCTTCCCAACAAGCATGCTTTCTTGAAAACCTCTGCTGAAAGTATCGAATTAGCATTTTGCCTGTGGTACAAAAACCTTGAGTAAAATAGGGCAAAACAGACTACTGCATTATCTTGCATTAAAATAAAATTGTTCATATATCTTTTTCCTAAGTGTATGGAGCAGACTACGACCCTGCACAAGGACTAACGAGCGCCGGAGAGAAGACGGGAGAGAAAATCAGATAATCATAACTGAAAGAAAAAGAACTACAACGCTATAACGATATACGTACGCGACGCGAGTGAATGCGTTTTTGTAATTATTCAAAGTTCAAAATAAAGTTTCAAATAATCAGAAACGGTGCGGACTTTTACTCAATACATTTGGTCCTTCGACATCGCATTTACAAAAATTTGAAAATTTTGATTTCGACATGCACTCTCCTCAGTTTGAGGTTAGGTTGAACCTTATAGAAAATGCTGATCTGAAAAATGTTGAAAAGACCTGTGAGCTACTCGAAATTCCAATTAGAAAAGATGATCCAATAGGAAAGCTGGCAGCTGCGATAATGCAGCGAATTTTCTACTTAAGTGATGCATCTGCGGAAGGAGCTACATGTTTGGGCTACCAACCACGAGTTTCGATAAACCAGCCGTCGTTGATAAACCAGCCTACAGAATACGGATTTACGGACAAAAGTCAAGCTAGTAATCCATTTTCCAAAGAGCCATCCGTTGCTGATAGTAAAACGTCAAGCAGAACCGTGCAGGTCACACTGTGTGCGAAATTGGATGCTGAAAAAAAATTAGCCGAGTTGGAAGAGGAACAAGCACGGGAAAAAAGGCAGCGTGCCGAGAAAGTGCTGAAAGCCGAGATGGAGCTGAAAATTGGAGAGGCAGCATTGGTAGAAGAGTTGGTGCAAACAAAGTCTGGTTCTGGTGACCCTCGAACTGAGCAGTGGCTTCATAACGTGCAGGAGACAGATCCAGTAAATTGGGTGCAGCAGTGGATTTTGGATCTACAGACACATAAAAATTCAACAAACGAACGTCCTTTCACCAGGAACAGGCGTGCGGAAGCAGAATCTAGTGGGAGCCATACAAGTCAGGATCGTATACGCCCCAAATCACCCAATCGATGCAAAGGATGTTGGCGAGAACTACAAGTGGACAATCGCTACCGAATTTCGATGGTAATATTAAAGAGTGGCCTTTGTTTATTAACCAGTACCGTAACCAGTAACTGCAGCCGGAGAATACAGCGAAATTGAAAATGTGGTTCGGCTGAATGAATGTTTGACTGGAAAAGCCAGAGAAGCTGTTCAACATATGCTTATGACATCAGCGAATGCTGAAGAAATAGTAAAAGCCTTAGAACTTCGTTTCGGAAGGCCGGAGTTGCTATTACGTGTGCTTATTCAAGAAATAAAAACGCTTCCAGCCATTTCTAATTGGGAATCGTTTATTGACTTCGACGGTGTAGTACGAAATTTAGCTGCTGGCATCAAAGGGTTAAAACATTACATTTATAACCCTGAGCTTCTTTGTTTGTTGCTGCAGAAACTTTCGCATTTTCCCGTCGTGACTCCAATGAAGCCAGGAAAAGTGCGTGCTGTATTTGACGCGGCTACCAAATCTAATGGAATGTGCCTAAACGATGCCCTCCTATCCGGTCCTGATCTTTTAAAGTGACTGTTGGGTGTGTTGATGCGGTTCCGTATAGGGAAAATCGGATTCATAGCGGACATTGCTGAAATGTTTCACCGTATCGAAATAGCAGATGAAGACACCTGGTCGCAGTGTTTCCTGTACCGTGAAAATCCAGCCAAAACCCCGAGGACGTACCGTATGAAAGCCATGATATTTGGAGCAAATTCTTCTCCGTTTATTGCTCAATATATAAAAAATCTTAACGCTGAACGGCATGCTGACACGTATCCAGAAGCTTGTGCACTGATTGAAAATGACCATTATATTGATGATTGGTTGGGAAGTAGAGATGGTCGGGTAGCGGAAAAATTGCCCGAAACCCGCACCCGTACCCGTACCCGCCGGGTTCGGGTATTGAAAAAAAATAATTTTGCGGGTTCGGGTCGGGTAAGGGTTCTTAATTTTTGTTTTAGAAACCGGGTACGGGTCGGGTCGGGTATCTTCATTGACCTTTTTAACACTAAAGATGGTCGGGTAGTCGGGCCCATCCCGTACCCGTCGGGTTGCGGTCGGGTTCGGGTATCAAAAATAATAAACTTGCGGGTTCGGGTCGGGTACGGGTTTTTAATTTTTTTCTTGATCGGGTACGGGTCGGGTTCGGGTATTCAAATTTTCATACCCGACCATCTCTATTGGGAAGCGAAGATGATGAACGTCGAGCAGCAGAACTGATTCAGGATGTTATCCAAGTACATAGAGCAGGCGGCTTCATCATTTGGAATTTTCGATGCAGTTCAAATGAAGTGACTAAAACAATACCAGTGGAGTTACGAGCAAGCGCCACTGCCTTTGAGGTTGGAAATTGTCAACAACGAGTTCTAGGCCTACTATGGAATAGTGAACGTGATTGCTTTTTGTTTTCTTCCACGCTGGGTCGGATTGATTCAAAACTCTTGACAGGCGAACGTGTGCCTACTAAAAGAGAGATGTTGTCTGTAGTTATGTCTATATACGATCCGTTAGGATTTGTTACACCACTGACTATTCGTGGGCGTATTTTAATGCAAGAAGTTTGGCGATGTGGCATTGGCTGGGACGATCAGTTGGATGGAAAAACAAGACAGAAGTGGATATGTTGGTTACGTCATTTTAAAACCGTTACTGATGTGCAAGTTCCTCGTTGCTATAGCAGAAATATTGAGGATAGTGATAGAGTCGAATTACACATTTTTGGTGACGCAAGCTCGAAGGCCTTTGCAGCAGTTGGCTATATACGGGTTGTACAAAAGGGCTCCTGTCAGTTTGATGCTGCCTTCGTTGCATCGTGAGCTAGAGTAGCTCCAGTGCGTTCTATGACAATCCCAAAGTTGGAGTTCCAAACAGCGTTATTGGGGTATCGTCTTTCGTTGCTAATACAAGAGGAAATGCGCGGAAAAATAGAAAAAGTGTATTATTGGACCGACTCAAGAACAGTAATTTGCTGGTTGAACACCAAAAAGGCACTAAAGGCGTTTGTTGCAAATAAAGTGGGTGAACTATTGGAGCGGTCTACGCCAACTGATTGGAGATGGATGTCCACAACAGACAATGTAGCAGATGAAGGAACGAGAGATACGGGACTGGTAAATCTGCAACCGAGTGGAAGATGGTTTCAAAGACCCGAGTTTTTACAGCGAAATGAACGAGACTGGCGTGCATGTTCAGATCCCGAAGAAACGCTTGAGGCACATCAGGAATTTTCGGATGAAGTGATTGCAGTCAACATCGTTACTGAGTTGAATGTAGAATTACCAGATGCATTAAGGTTTAGTAAGTGGAGAAGGCTGATACGTGCAACTGCATATTTCTACAAATTTATCGAAGTTTGGCAAAAGAGGGACAAGTTACCATTAACACCGGACGATGAAGAAGCAGCGGTTAAACGTTGGATAAAGTTTCTACAGAATGAACAATACTCAGAGGAAATTAAAGCATTACGAAATAGCAGTCACAGTCGCTCTTCAGCTGCGAACAGCACGAGACGTATATCTGCGCGTTCGTAGTGGCGAATATTATACGGCAACGTTTACCCGTTCATACCGACTAATTTTATTCGTGAAAGTTAGTTATCTCCACTTCGTCAGATAGTGAGAATCACAAAACATTTTCGTCTGGTTTCATCTGGAAGGAATAAACATATATTGTATCCACCAGTGGCTTCCCCAGTAACAGCGTACTCAAGTAAGCACCTATTGTCTGCATAGAAACCGAACGAAGCAGTAACAAAGGTCGTGCGAGACACACAGCGAGGATCGCGCCACCACGTATTCAATTACTATACACATTTCTTTTTTTTTAATTTAGTTTTTTTTACTTTTATTATTATTTTTTATGAATTGTTTTTTTTAACACTGTTGATTGACCCCCCCCCATTGCATACGAGTTCATTGCAGTATTCGGCGGAAGAGCTTATTGCTCCCGCTCAAAATGAACGACTCTAATGTTGATTTGATCAACGATGTTGACTCAAACGGTGAGGAAATGGCCCTTCCCAACTTCCGGCACCTACTCCACCGCCAACGCAACCCCCTATAAACCAGAGGAAGAAAGCTTACCCAGATGGCTCAAAAGGACCGTTTGTTGTCTACTTCCGGCCCATAAGTAAACCATTGAACATTATTCAAATCGGCAAGGACCTGGCAAAACATTTTTCGGACGTAACCGACATTACGAAGGTGAGACCGAATAAATTGCGAGTTGTCGTGAGGAGCTTGAAGCAAGCAAACGAGATTGCTAGCTCTGAGTTCTTTACGAGAGAGTATCGCGTGTACATCCCTGCCAAGGATGTAGAAGTTGATGGTGTAGTTACCGAAGGGAATCTCACTGTCGAAGATCTTCTGCGTTGTGGAGTTGGCTGTTTCAAGAACCCTATAATGCCGAAGGTAAAGATACTGGACTGCAAGCAATTGCAGTCAGTATCAATCGAAGAAGGGAAGAAGAAATTCTTTCCATAGGAATCCTTTCGTGTGACTTTCGCTGGATCTGCTCTACCGAACTACATTCACTTGGATAGGGTTCGTCTACCTGTACGCTTGTATGTACCGCGGGTCATGAATTGCAGAATTGCCAGAATTGCAAGCAGTTGGGTCATACAGCCGCCTTCTGTTGCAACAAGGCACGCTGCATCAAATGCGGCGGAAATCATGGAGAGAGCACCTGCAGTGAAGAGACCGTAAAGTGTCTCTACTGTGGGGAATTTCTTCATGATCTTCTGGCATGTCCCACGTACAAGCAACGCGGGGAAAAATTAAAGCGCTCTCTTAAAGAACGCTCAAAGCGATCTTTTGCAGAGATGCTAAAGAGAACTACGCCACCTATGCCAGGAAATATGTTTAACCTTTTGCCATCTGATGATGATCCCGTGGCAGGACCCTCTTGTACCTTGCAAGATAGATCTAGAAAGAGAAGAAAGAGCAACTCACCTAGTCCTTCTCGCAAGGGACGCAAGATACCTCCTGACGGGACAACATATAGCACAAAACCACAAAAAGGAAGCGGTTTACAAAAGCCGAAGCAGGTACCTCCTGGTTTGCAAAATTTTAAATCAAATCAGGAATACCCACCGCTTCCTAGAACACCAAGAACCGCAAGTGCACCTCATTCTCGGCTAGAGAATAACGCAGGATTCTTGAAATTCTCGGATATCGTGGACTGGATACTAATAACTTTCACTATCTCGGATCCTCTTAAGTCTTCTGCTTACTTTTCTTCCTACAGTAAAAACATTTTTGCAACAACTAGCAACACAATGGCCCCTTCTTGCTGCTATCATATCCTTCGATGGCTAATACATCGAGAATAAATGGGAATTCAATAATGGTGTTACAATGGAACTGCAGAAGTATCATCCCCAATTCTGATCTTTTTAAGCAATTAATTAACATATATAATTGTGACGCGTTTGCGCTTTGCGAAACATTTCTCACTTCAGATAACGAGCTCTATTTTCAAGATTTTAATATAATTCTTCCGAATCAACCTCCCTTCCTTCCCAAAGATAGAAGCTGTCGCCATTCAAGCTATCGTAAATGGTAAAGACATCTCTATAGCATCGATTTATATTCCTCCGGCAGTACGGTTCGAACAGACATACGACATAGCAGAGTTGCTCCCAGCACCATTTCTGATTTTAGATTTTAACTCTCACTGCACACAATGGGGTCGCTATAAGACAATAACCGTTCTTCTTTAATTTGTAGTCTGATTGACGAATTTGATATGACGCTTTTAAATACCGGGGAAGCGACACGAATACCTAACCCTCCAGCCCGTGAAAGCGTGCTCGATTTGTCCCTCTGCTCGACGTCACTAGCGTTAGATTGCTAGTGGAAGGTAATTAACGATCCCCACGGTAGTGATCATTTGCCAATCGTTATCTCAATTGCTAATGGTTCAGCCTCCTCGAATCCTATCAATGTCGCATATGACATCACGCGAAATGTTGATTGGAAGAGTTACGCATCTACAATATCCGAAGCTTTGTAGAGTCCTATGAAGTACTTCCTCCGGAGGAAGAGTATACGTTTATCACTAGCTTGATCCTCGACGCCGCGACTCTAGCACAGACAAAACCGATACCGGGTACAAGAATTAATCGACGACCTCCCACTAACTGGTGGGACAAAGAGTGCTCTGACCTGTACGCGAAAAAGTCTACGGCGTATAAGGACTTTCGAAAACATGGTTCGATAGAACTGCTTAGGAAGTACGAAGTACTTGAGAGGCAAATGAAAAGTTTGATGAAAACAAAAAAACGCGGTTATTGGCGACGGTTCGTGAACGGATTATCTAGAGAAACAGCGATGAGTACTCTTTGGCAAACTGCTAGACGCATGCGAAATCGTAACGTTACAAATGAAAGCGCGGAATATTCGTTTTATGTTTATGATGGTATGAGTCGCAAGCTAGCTGCCTGCCGATGTGTCTCCAACGAAAGCCGGCGACCGACTGATCACACACACCGAGGCAAAGCAAACTATGTCTCAAATACAACCTTTAAAATTGCCACCGATGTGTCTCGAAAACTGGTTGTCCCATGCGTCGCAAGCTAGCTGCTGCTGGCTGATGTTTCGCTAACGAAAGTCGGCGACCGACTGATGACGCACACCGAGGCAAAGGCAAACAAAGTTTCAAATACAACCTTTAAAATTGCCAATTTGCCACCGATGTGTCTCGAAAACTGGCTGTCCAATGCGTCGCAAGCTAGCTGCTGCTGGCTGATGTTTCGCCAACGAAAGCCGGCGACAGACTGATCCCGCACACCGAGGCAAAGGCAAACAATGTTTCAAATACAACCTTTAAAATTGCCAATTTACCACCGATGTGTCTCGAAAACCGGCTGTCCGATGCGTCGCAAGCTGGCTGCTGCTGGCTGATGTTTCGCCAACGAAAGCCGGTGACCGAAGAAGGTAAGGAAAGGAAGTTTAACCCATAGCTCATCTCGTATATATTTCTGTCATCCGTGCTAGGGAAGCACTGACGTGGGAAGGCAAAATTGCAAATAATGAAATATTTTCTCAATTAATAAACGTCTGTTAGGGAAACATGTAATCTACTGTGTTGTAATGGATTTTTTGAAAAATTTCCAATCGATTGATACCAATATCTCTAGAATCTATAGGCGTTATAGGAGTTATAGGCGTGCAAACCATAACCACTTTTCGTTACATGTTCCCTTTTCGTTTTTCTAAAGTGCACCCCAATATAGAAATCAAAGAAGTAGTCCTACTTCAAAACTAGACATAAAAAAAAGTTGGCTCCTTAAAACCACCGTATACGAGCCTGTACAAATAAATGACATGATTAAAAAAAATAGCAGTCAAGTAAATTAATCAAGTTATCTCCAATTTTAGATGCTGATGGAATCATGCGGGCGGGTGGTAGGTTAATCGGATTTCTATCTATCGATCGGATTTCTATCGTAATCGTTGGGAAACGAAATGTGAAACTGATTAAACTAGGATTAAACACGCTAGATCAGTACAAACAAATCGTGTTTATGTGTATTGTCTGCGAAGGCAAATGATGCCACCAGCGGGGTTGAAATTAAAAAGTGTTCAGATTAAAAACGGTCAAACGAACGGGGGTCCACGGTAGTTATGTTGTCACAGTATGTATGGCAGTTATGTCTGACACAGAATTACTGGATCGTTAGGGTTAGGAGCGTACTTCGTACGGTAATTTATAACTGTCAACATTGTAGAAAGATGCAACCTCAAGTATTGCAACCTGCGATGGGCCAACTCCCCGACTGTCCTTCGTACTGTGGTATGGACTATTTTGGCCCATTTGAGGTCACAGTTGGGCGTCACAGAGAGAAAAGATATGGCGTGATATTTACGTGTATGACGACTTGGGCCATACACGTTGAGATGGCACATTCTTTAACTACAGACTCGTGCATTTTGGCGCTCCGCGGTATGATCGCCAGACGTCGTAAACCAGAGGAAATTTATTCCGATAATGGAACGAACCTACGAGAAGCTGATCGAGAACTGAGAGAAGCTTCTTTAGATCACCTGAGTTTCTCGGATATTAAAGATACAGTACTACTTCGTGGAATCAAATGGAAATTTAATCCTCCCGCTGCGAGCCACATGGGAGGCGCATGGGAGCGGTTGATAAGGAGGAGCATCCGAACCGCTTTGAGAGAGACACTCAAGGAACGAGCCCCGCGACAGGAGGTATTGGAAACGGTGTTAGCTGAAGCTGAACATCTAGTTAACACCAGACCGTTGACGTATGTCTCTGCCGACGTAAACGATCCAGAAGCTTTAACCCCGAACCACATTTTGACTGGTGCTACGAGCAATGTACAATCACCAGGAGTGTTTGATCAACACGACCTCGATTGGGGAAAGCAATGGCGAAAGACACAAGCACTAATTGATTTGTTCTGGACACGATGGCTTAAAGAA
This sequence comes from Sabethes cyaneus, assembly GCF_943734655.1. Taxonomy (NCBI): domain Eukaryota; kingdom Metazoa; phylum Arthropoda; class Insecta; order Diptera; family Culicidae; genus Sabethes; species Sabethes cyaneus. The sequence continues at coordinate 116,446,283 of NC_071354.1, read as the reverse complement.
TATTTGCCAACCTTGATTCCTAAACAGAAGTGGACAAAGCAACGATGTGATTTAAATCCAGGTGATATTATTTATATAACAGACATGCTTAACGAACGCGGAAGGTGGCCGATGGGTTTGATTGAACAGTGTTATCCGGGGCAAGATGATATAGTTAGAGTGGTTGATGTGAAGACATGCTCGGGGATATATCGACGGCCAACTACCAAACTGAGAAAGATCCGTGTGGAAGGCAGTGAGCGACCGTGATGTCAAACCAGTGTCGAGAGTGTGACCAGAATGACCAGAGTTCGCGCAGAGTTCGTTGGAGGTGGACGTGCTGTCTGCATCGTCGTCTTTAGATGTGTCGTTAGTCGCGAAGACGGGGAATTAAAGTGCCGCTGTGGTATGCCAAGTGTTCGCGAAAACGTAATCTAAAATTTCGCGCGTTAAAGTGTTTTCGTAATGCGCCCCAAAATAGAATCAGAATGTTCTGATTTCTATCAAACGAAAGCTACCGCCATCAGTGCGGGGCTTTTTATTATATTCTCAGTGTACTCCATATTGCCGCTAAAGGCAAATTCTGTTGTGTTAGTGCCTCTCGCACATCTCTTAATCAAGTGATCTTATATGGTCAAAGGCACCAAGCGTGCCGATAAAGTGTAGTCAAAGGGCAAATTATTGAATACTTATTTCAGGATACCTAAGAAAATACATTTTTGCAGTGTTTTTCTGGTGGTCGAAATTAAATCAAAACGAGTAACAAATTTTGCGTGACGAAAATCGCAATGGTGTAGTGTGCAACGGCGCGTCATAGCAGTAGTAAGTAGATGGCATGTTGTTTGACTTACGCACCAGTGCGAATTGTCCGTTCACCTAGAGATGGTTGCTCTGAATGGTAAGATTTCCTAAATAGGGGCAAGGATTATGAATTATCCCAGGATAGTAAGTATGTCTACCCCTCTAATTCACCAATTCAGGTAAATTATAACCTTTTCATATTCCGACGGGTACTCGTCATAAATAAAAATATGAATTGTAATTGCTCGTTAGCATTGTTTTCTGAACACCCCCACTTGAGTCACACAAGCGCATGCGCACTCAGTCTCATTAGGACTAGTAAAGAAAAACGGTTTCTTCGGCAACTTTATACCTACTACCGTGTCCCTTCTTAGTAGTGTGGCACGCTGTACATACAAGATAAATATGTGATTCTCTCGGGGCGACCTGCAGACTCAACTCTGCTGGAACCCCTCTGGATTAGTATGCATTTATCTATCGCTCTTTCTTGCCCCATCTGACAACGTGATCAGTCCAGTTGTGCGAAAGACATCGAACGAATGCTAGCGAACGGTTCGCTTGTATCGGACGGTGTCTGACGAACGGCTGGCAGCTTTGTTAGTGGGGGGAAGTGCTTCAATTGTTACTGCTGTCCCATTTCTCCACGGCGCGCGGCAATGAAACAATATTGCGTTCGAACTGAACAGAGAACGAAGAACGTGGATGTTCTAGTTCGATACGGTTCAATTCGTCCGCAAATGAAAAATGCGTGAATATGGCATTTACCGTGCAGGTAACTCCACTAGCAGCAGTGACAGTGCTCTTTCATCTTATCAGCTGATTGACTATATTAACAGACATATTAGGGGTGTTCGCGTGGCGCTTGCTGTGTTGCGTAAACGGTGTATTCCGTGTGTGCACTGCCGCTATTCGCATTAGAGTCCCAGTTTCTATGGAGTTGGAGCTGTTATGCGAGTAGCGGTAGTATATACATGCATACGCAACGTAGCGGGCGCTACGTGAATACCCCTATTCTGTTTGCCATGTCTTTCAGTGATTTTGGGGGAAGAAGTGTAAATGCTGCTCAGCGGTGGATATCAACCTTGTAACAAGGTGGCAAAATTTCTTTTGCAACACCTTAAGATAAATTTCAGTGTACTTGTCAGGTCACTGACCGGTCGCTGCATACTTAAGGTTCAAACATGCGTAATTGATTTGTGGGATTTCGAGGGCGGTTCTCGTGCTCGGAATATGGGGGGTGTTCGCGGAAAGTTATCATTTTGTTCTTTGCGTCTGTCAGAACACCATGATAAATTTTCGTGAACATATCTTTGGTTTTTGAGCGTGGAAACTGCTTTTGAAATTTCTTACATCTTAAATGGATCTTACATCTTAAATGAATCGAATTTCAGGAAACTGACATTGCGAGACATTTTGATGTTTCTTACCGAAACCGGTATTGAGCTAATAGGCTCTTGTTTATCAAGTGTATACCCCCCAGGGGGTGTACTATTGATAATATAACTACCAAGGATTACAGCACCCCCTCGGGGGTACAGTAATCACTAGGTATCTATGTGTTTTTGTGTTTGTAAAATTCTCTATCCACCCCTTCCTATTCCTTCCCGTCCGCATCAGGTAAATAATGACACTGGCAAGGTACAAATCTTCCACACGATTGTGAAGTACGTGCTGCTCGAGCCACAAATGCTGATACCTGATACCTGATTGATCAACACGACCTCGATTGGGGAAAGCAATGGCGAAAGGCACAAGCACTAATTGATTTGTTCTGGACACGATGGCTTAAGGAATATTTGCCAACCTTGATTCCTAAATAGAAGTGGACAGAGCAACGATGTGATTTAAATTCAGGTGATATTGTTTATATAACAGACATGCTTAACGAACGCGGAAGGTGGCCGATGGGTTTGATTGAACAGTGTTATCCGGGGCAAGATGATATAGTTAGAGTGGTTGATGTGAAGACATGCTCGGGGATCTATCGACGGCCAACTACCAAACTGAGAAAGATCCGTGTGGAAGGCAGTGAGCGACCGTGAAAAAAACCAGGGTCACACCGGGGGGAGTATGTATGGAGCAGACTACGACCCTGCACAAGGACTAACGAGCGCCGGAGAGTAGACGGGAGAGAAAAGTAAATAGTCATAACTGAAAGAAAAAGAGCTATAACGATATACGTACGTGACGCGAGTGAACGCGTTTTTGTTTCTAAGCATAGAATCTCAAATTAGAGAAAGCTTCTGTATGCTTCTTTCGAAAATGTTAGAAAATAGGGGTGAATGAGGCAAAGCGGGTTACTTCCCGTCATTTCCGCGCGTTGAGACCATCACCAATCGATTTCTCGTGATTTTTTTACATAAGGAAAGTTACTTTTTACCCCTTAAAAACAGCGGCAACAAAAAGTTTCGTTTTTCGGTCGATTTCGGTCGGGGTGTCTCAAACTACCATAGAAAGCATTGTGGATTTTCGGGTTTTCAGTCAGTTTAATATCGAAAACGGCTTTTTTATACTGCCTAAAGTTTCGGCCTTTGGTTTTGGCCTTTTTCAAATGTAATATGGTTACGTTTTCTTGTCTGGTCGTTGATTACCAACGAACGGAAGTTTAAATTTTAACGACTCCAAATGAATTAGTTTGGTGCTAAAATAATGTAGACACCTAAACCTTTTGACCACAGTGCACAACATACCATGGAAAAAAATCCATACAATAGAAAAAAATCCTGCCTCCAAAAACCCCCACGCGCTAAATTTGGTTCCATTTGCTTGGTTAACTCTAGAGTATGAGAGTTCCCTCCCCAGAGGAGGGGAGTGGTTTATTAGAACCACCACAGAAAAAATCCCTGCTCCAAAAATCCCCGTACACCAAATTTAGTTCCATCTGCCTGATTAGTTCTCGAAGAACGCTCAAATTTGTATTTAATTTGTATGGAAGCCCCCCTTCCAGACGGGGGAAAGATCTCTAACTATCATAGAAAAATCCTGCCTCAAAAAGCCTCATATACCAAATTTGGTTCCACTTGGTTAATTAGTTATCGAGTTACGCAGAAATTCGTGTTTCATTTATCTGAGACACCTCCAATCCCAGAGGGGGGAGGGGTCACGAACCATCATAAGAACCTTTCTCGGTCCCAAAAATCCCTGCATATACATTTTCACGTCTACCGGTTCAATAGTTTCCGATTTTATAAGAAACATACAGGCAGACAGACAGACAGAAATTCATTTGTATAGATATAGATTGAACAAATAAAACTTACATCAACTCCAAACGTGAAACTAACACCTCGATCGTTTTCGCCGTAACCGTTAGTATCCTTATCAGGGTCAGACCATAATAAGTCACACAATAAACCTTGGTCTGGCACGTCTGTTGGCCTCATAATACGCCGGATTTGCTCCATAGACTGCAGATCTGGACTTAGTCCGCCATGACAGCAAAATATTTTTTCATCAACAATTGCAGCTACTGGTAAACAATTGAAACAATCAGTGAAAGTCTTCCACATTTTAATGTTGTAGCGTCTCTTGCATTCGTCATAGAACCTAAAAAATACAAATTACAAATATATTTTTTATAATAGGAACACAACCCGATTAAACAAGTGGAACAAAGCTTTTGACACAGGTCTGTATAAAAAAAACCCCACAGGATTTTACTCCGATTTTTCATATTTTTTTATATTTTTATCTGATAAATTACATTTCTGTTTTCGTTTGCAGTACAGGATTAGAGGGACGATTAGAGCCCTCTGTCCAAGACTGAGCGGAGGAGTTAATGATAATGGCTGAAAGAGTCCATGCGGACCACACTAGCACCATAATGATTTGATGATAATGATAATGAGCGCCATAAGGATTATTAAGATGATAATGATGAGAGAGAAAAAATGATAGTGTGATATGACGATATCACTATTCTTTTCTATTTCCTTTCGTAGCTTTCTTTTAGCAGATTATTAGTCAACGGTTTTTTTTGTCGTTCTAACCACAAGCAAGCTAGCAGATGTTTCATTCTGAACATCTGTCATTTTTAAGCGCTTTTTGAGTAGGGTTAACGAAGCGCACGCGCTGTTTCCTTTTAGGGATGTAAAGCCATAAATTAAACCCATGCGCAAAAGCATAGGGGTTTAATTATAGTAGCAGTAGGGGAATAATATATATTCACCCCAATAGAATGTTTAGGCAACTAGGGCGGAACCCTAGTAGAAAACCGTTAGACCGTTAGATTAGAAATGTTACTAGGGGAGAACCCCTACAAAGAGGGCTACGAAAGGGACGCACAGTGGAAAATCAAATAAATAGACTGTCTTCCCGCCGGGACAGGGTTCAGTAATTCAAAAGTAGCCTTGGTTGCTACATGTAGCTAATATCACACGCCACAATTTGGTGGCAGCGGTGATTTCTTCTCTTCTTCAAGTTTTTCTCGTGATAAACCCGTACTCAAAGCCCAATCCAGTTTTTCTCGTGAAAAGGGTATACCGTGCAAGCACCATATTCAAAACAGTGCCTAATTCTGAACAGTTGCAAATTTTTCTTAAATATTGACAAAACTCTAGCTATTTAAACCATTTAAATAACTGGAAATAATCAGATGTAGTGATTAAATTGTTTAAATAGCTGGAATTTTGTCAATATTTATGAAAAATTTGCAACTGTTCAGAATTAGGCACTGTTTTGAATATGGTGCTTGCACGGTATATAAATAACCCTGAGAAAACCCGTGTTCAAAGACTAACACAGCAGCACCAGAAGATAAATCGTTCACATTATCAAGTAACTAAGAAGTAACAAGTGAGCGTGGTGCTGAGAACATTGAAGAAAAACTGCAAGTGCTACCCAGTATAGTGAATAAAGACCAGCCAACACCAGAAGTGCCAAACCGAGCGAAAGACGAGCAGATTCAGTGTGGTGGTTTTTACTAGTAGACGAGTGGTTTCCGTCGTACGAGTAGACGAGTGGTTTCCCTTGTACGAGTAGACGAGTAGTTTCCGTTGTACGAGTAGACGAGTGGTTTCCGTTGTACGAGTAGACGAGTGGTTTCCGTTGTACGAGTAGACGAGTGGTTTCCGTTGGACGAGTAGACGAGTGGTTTCCGTTGGACGAGTAGACGAGTGGTTTCCGTTGGACGAGTAGACGAGTGGTTTCCGTTGGACGAGTGGACGAGAGATTTCCATTGGACGGTTGGACGAGAGGTTTCCAACTTTTTGATCGAAAATATCATCAACCAGCTGGAGAAGGAAGGACGGTCGCGTAGACGAAGCTATCAATCCAAGTAAGATTAAAATAATTTAGTTGTACAACTGTGTGTAGACAAACTGTAATTTTTTTTGGCAAGGTAACTTTTATAAAGGTTAGGTTTTTTTCCCTATCCCTAATTGTTGTTAATGCCGCGTTTCTTGACTTTAAGAAGTCGAAACGTAGAAGTAGAAGCTGATAGCGAAGAAGAAGAAGAAGAAGAATTTTTATCACCAGACGAATCTCCCTCCCCAAGCCAAATTAATATGGCAAATTTCGATTCAAAGGAAGCTAGGGATGCGATTCCCAAGTTTTCAGGAAAAAAAATTTTGCGCAGTTCGTTGCAATATGCACCGACTTTTATAATGAATTCCAAGACGGGGCTGATCACAGCGGTCTAGTAAAAGTAATTAAGCAAAAGTTGAATAATGAGGCATTTACTCTGTGCCGAAATTGTACAACTTTTCGAGAAATAGAAACTGTTCTATTTAAAAAATATGGGGATGATACCCCTTTAAGTGTGTTGTTCACACAAGTGACAAATTTGAAACAGAAAGATTACGAAGACGCGAAGTCGTATGGCGATAGAGCGGTCTTTTTATACGAAAAAATGCTATTAATTTCGGAAGAGCTTTTGAAAAAATCTTCCTTAACAGTTAAAGATATTGAGCCAGTGGATTATATTTATTCAAAATTAATCCTCGAATACTTTATTAATGGTATCAAGATACCCGATGTCAGAAATATAGTTAAATCAAATAATTTTACTGAACTAGAGAAAGCAGCGGACTATGCCGTAGTGCTTGAATCTAGTTATAAAAATAGATGTAATTTAAATAATGTAGGCAATGGTCAGAATCAAGCTGGACCTAGCCGGGGGCAACATTTTGGTAGGCCCAAACCATCTAATAATGATAACAGGTATAACAAATATAGCCAATATAAGCCTGTAATTAAAACTGAACCAGTAGGTAATGTTCAAACTAGACCTATTTGCAATTTTTGTGGCATGATAGGGCATATTGAAAGAAACTGTCGCCACAAACAAAAATACCAAGTTAATATTTTGGAGTCAAAAAACTTGGAGGGCCCGAAGAAAATGGCACCAGACATTCAAGATTTAAATCTTTTGAATGTACTGAAAATATAATAATTCCTTTTGAAGAAAGAAGTTATACAAATAGGGCTTTGATTTTAATCCAAACTGATTTAAAATCATTGCCTTTATTATTTTTGTTAGATTCCGGTGCTGAAATCAGTATCATTAAAAAATTCAATGTCTGTAAAATAGATAGAAGAAATCTAGTTGAAGTTTCTGGTGTTACTTCTGATGCTGTGTTGACAATTGGTTCATCAGAAATAACATTTTTATTTGAAAATTTTCAAAGAAATTTTAATTTTCCGGTAGTTAATAATGATTTTCCAATTCCTTGTGATGGAATTTTAGGAAGTGATTTTTTTAGGGACTATCCCTGTATTATTGATTATAGGGATAAATGTTTTAAAATTTTTAAACAACCTAGTAATCCTTGTATTGACACAATGAAAGCTAGAAATATTATTAAAATACCACCTCGTATGGAATTCGTGGCACAAATATTCATTCCGACAAATGAAGAATTAATTTGTCACTCAAAACAATTTTTCAATAAACCTATATATATGGGCAATTGCCTCGTAAAACCGAGTAATAATTTTGTTTACGTTCCAATTTTTGACGGGACGCATGAAGAAGTTGAAATAAACCTTAATTCTATAGAGTTTGAACCTACATCTAATTATTCAATTTTGTCCTTAGAAAATAGTAGGGAAAGAAGGAACAAAATTTTGAAAGATGTAAATTTGGAAAATTTAAATTTTCAAGAAAAATCGTCAATCATTGATATTATTGATGAATATCAAGATGTGTTTTTTGTTGAAGATGATAAGTTGTCTTGCACTGATGCAACAACACACAAGATTAAGACATCGAGTAACAAACCTATCTTTACAAGACAGTATAGGTTACCGAAAGTTCATAAGGAAGTTGTTGATGGGGAAATTAAAAAAATGTTACAAGATGGTCTTATTAAAGAAAGTGATTCACCTTGGAATTCTCCACTACTTGTTGTTCCAAAGAAACCTGGTGCGAATGGTGAAAAAAATGGCGTGTGGTAATCGATTTTAGAAAAATTAATGACGTAACAATTAGTGATGCATATCCGTTACCATTGATTTCAGAGATATTGGATCAATTAGGAAAAGCTAGATATTTTTCAAATTTAGATTTGGTTAGTGGTTTTCATCAAATTAAAATGGATCCTCAAGATGCAGCCAAAACAGCTTTTTCTACACCATATGGACATTACGAATATTTATGTATGCCCTTTGGATTAAAAAATGCACCAGCTACTTTTCAACGTTTAATGAACACAGTTTTAACTGGTTTACAAGGCATTAAATGTTTTATATATATGGATGACATTGTTGTGTATGGAGATACTTTAGAATCACATAATTCAAAATTGTGCGAAATTTTAGAACGTCTCAGGGAGAATAATTTGAAACTCCAACCAAGTAAATGCAATTTCTTACGAAAAGAGACTATATTTTTAGGGCATAAAATAACTTCTAATGGTATAATGCCTGATGAAACTAAAATTTACGCAATACAAAATTTCCCTACGCCAAAGAATGCAAAGGAAGTTAAAATGTTTTTAGGAATACTTAGTTATTATCGCAAATTCATTCCAAATTTAGCGAATTTGGCAGAACCTATAAACAAATTATTACGAAAAAGAGAACGATTTGTTTGGAGTCAAAATTGTCAACGATCTTTCAATGAGTTGAAATCGTTGTTGACAAGCTCTCCTATTCTACAATATCCTGATTTCGCTAAAAAGTTTGTAATTACTACTGACGCTAGCAATGTTGCAATTGGTGCAGTTCTTTCAAATGAAGGAGTTAATTTACCTATCGCTTATGCTAGCCGGATTTTAAATCCAGCTGAACGGCGTTATTCTACCGTGGAAAGAGAATTACTTGCCATTGTGTGGGCAATCAAACATTTCAAACCGTATGTTTATGGACAAGAATTTATAGTTAATTCTGATCATAAACCCTTGGTATATCTCTTTAACATCTCAGAAGCATCAGATCGGTTGATGAGATGGCGTATATTATTAGAGGAATATGATTTCAAGGTGATGTACACACCTGGCAAAAGCAATGCCGTCGCAGACGCATTGAGTCGTATTCAATTGAGTAATTGTGATTCTGCTGATCAAATCACTGCTCAAATACATAATGAGATCAAATAGCACAAGGCAAATATTTCAAAAAGAATAAATGTGATCACTAGGCAACAAGCACAGACTTTAGCCAATATCACTAATGGTACCAACAATCCAAATAAGGATAAAAGTTCAATCAAGAGCGGAATAGCACGAGACTATGGAAGCTTTGAACTACTAGGGGATCCCAATATAAACAACAATACGCAGGATAAAGCCGACTGTAATAAAAACAGTATTCATGTGTATATTGTTCCAAAAATCCTTGATCAAAACATCGAGTATGATTTTGACAAGACGGAATATGAATCTCATAACATTCAGGATTATGGATTCATTCGAAATTCTAATAAACACTTTATAGTTAGCAAAACGCACTATAATCACAAAATTTGTTTATATGAATTATATAAGAATATACTTATATTCAAAAACGCTATAAGAGAACTTAATAATGTTTCAATAAACTTCTATTTCATTTTGTCATCCGGAGATAAAATAAATTGGAGGAAACTAAACACAATAACAGCACACATTTTCTCAGATAAGAATTGCAAATTATGGTTTTGTAATTATTCTTTAACTAAGTTAGAATCCATCACGGATATCGAAACAGTTCCCACTGAGTTTCATAAGAGTCCGATAGGAGGACATGAAGGTTTGGAACGTACCTTTAAACGAATCGCTGAGCGATATTATTGGAAAAACATGAGACACGATATAAAAGAGTTTATTAATAGATGCGATGAATGTCAAAAAAATAAAATTCAAAGGAAAAATAGGATACCTTTAAAAATAACTTCTACTTCGACGAAACCGTTCGAAAAAATTTTTTTAGACATTGTTGGTCCATTACCAGAAACAAAAAATGGCAATAACTACATTTTAACCATTCAGGACGATCTAACGAAATTATTCATTGCCAAAGCCATTCCTAAAGCTACAGCAGAAATGACTTGTAAAGCCTTTTTAGAAAGTGCAATTTGTACATATGGAGTACCTAAAGAATTAGTTACCGATAGAGGAACTAACTTTGTCAGCAAATTATTTCAAACTCTTTGCAAGTTATTGCACGTAAAGCAAATACAAACTACAGCATATCATCCTCAAAGCAACGGAGCCCTTGAGCGATGTCACCGTACTTTAAAAGAGTATATCAGATCATATGTTTGCAGCAATCTTGATGATTGGGATGAATATATTCATTGTTTTGCATTTACCTACAATACAACTGAACATTCGTCAACTGGATTTTCTCCTCACGAATTAATGTTTGGATACAAAGCCGAGTTGCCGACATCAATTTGTTCAGCATACAAGGAAAATTCAAATTATTACACATATTTAAAAGATTTGAGATATAACTTAGAGGTTATTCAAAAATCTGCTAGAGCTAACTTACTTGCTACAAAGAATACAAGAAAGGAAAAATATGATCAAAAAACAAATGACTGGTTACCAATGTGGGGTGATCTAGTATTATTAGAAAATATTGCTACTGGAACTGGTAGGAAATTACAGGGATTATATAGTGGTCCACATGAAGTAATAGCTATCAATTCTCCACAAACTTGTACAGTATTATTAAAAAATACTAATAAAAAGATTGTCGTGCATAACGATCGTCTCAAACGATATTATGAATAAATTGTAATTTTTGTCCTTTCATTCCTTCAACATTTTTTTTTAGAAAATGATTGTTCTGGAACTCTTCTGCTGATGACAGCGTATGCTTGCGCAGAACAGCCGGTGGAAAATGTTCCCATGTACGAACATGGTGTCGTATATGAGCGCATGAAAAATGTTCGCCTCAATTTAGGAAGTTGGACACTCCATACAAAATTCGACCTAAAGGATTTAAGAACTGAGGTAGGATCTTTAGAGTCATTGTCGACTATATTAAAGACAGCATGTGATAAACTACATGCTGACCATAATTTGAATTGTGAGATAATAACCAAAGGGTTATATAAATCAGTTAGCAATTTATTAGACGGTAAAAATATAATTTATTCCATCTGCGACCTTAGATCAAAAAGAGGTGCGATTGATGCTATAGGAAATTTAGAGAGTTTTTTATTTGGGACAATGTCTAATACAGACAGAGAACGTATTGATAAAGACTTGTCAAATTTACGGAACAATGAGGACCAGTTATCTAAAATGATGGAGAAACAAACGGTGACTATTGATTCAATTTTTCAGGTAGCTAACCACACAATATCTAAGTTTGAAACCGAAATTTTCAACTTTTCAGCCATGGTTAATATGTATAACTAGAGGACCCGGCGCGTGTTGCTGCGCCATTCTAAAAAGGGAGTAGATGCATAATGCTGAAGGTAATTGTAATCTTGCAACCAACAGCTTTTTTTTGACAAGCCAAGATATTCCTAAATCATACCGCAAATTTCTGAGACCACGTAGCAACTAATAATGTAAAGTATATACTGGACACTATCACTTATTGTTCTTACAAAATAAAATTTTATTTTGTAAGAACAATAAGTGATAGTGTCCAGTATATACTTTACATTATTAGTTCAATAGTTCTTATGTTGCACGAAAGTGCTACGAAAGTGAAACCACGTAGCAATTTTAGTTTTATTACTAACCCTTAATATAGCGAGGCTGTCAAAATCGCAATAAATATCAGTGAAGTTCGTTTGAAAACAGTTGAAAACTGGTCAGAAACCATAGACTTAGAGTAATCTCAACATTTTTTTTCTTTATATTTACATTTCAACAATGTATTTTTTCTTCAATTTGGTTTTTAAAATAATTATTACCTTTTCTCACAATTTTGTTCCAAATTTATTCTATCTTTTCGTATGGACGGAATCATCTAGTTTTTGGTGGTATTGTTATTGAGTAATGTTTTATGAAAGAATCTAAAATTTCTTGAACTCGATTACTTTTTGAATTATGCAAAAATTTCTGTTTGATTTGTATGAGAGCCACCCCCCTCCCCCTTCCAGAAGGGGAAGGGGTCACAAACTATCGTAGAAAACAAACTTGCGTCCAAAAACCCCCATATGCCACATTCGGTTCCATTTGCTTGATAAACAGTCGAGGTATGCAGAAATTTGTGTTTCATTTGTATGAGATCCCCTCCTTCCAGAGGGGAGAGGGGTCTTAATCCGCCTTAAAAAAAATCCTGTCTCTAGAAACCCTCACATGTTAAATTTGGTTCCATTTGCTTGATTAACAGTGTAAAAGGGGCGGGATCTCAATCCACCATAGAAAAAAATCCTGCCTCTAGAAAGCCCCACATGTCTAATTTGGTGCCATTTGCTTAATTAACAGTCGGTTTATGCAGAAATTTTTGTTTCATTTGTATGGGAGCGCCCCCTTCTAAAAGGGGAGGGGTCTCAAATCACCACAGAAAAAAATCCTGTCTCTAGAAAGTCCCACATGTCAAATTTGGTGCCATTTGCTTGTTTAACAGTCGAGTTATGCAGAAATTTGTGTTTCATTTGTATGGGAGCCCCCCCTTCTAGAGGGGGAGGGGTATCAAATCATGCTAACAACATTCCTCACATAAGACGTAATGCGTATGCCAAGTTTCATCGAAATCCGTCGAGCGGTTTGCGAGTCTATACCGTTTCCTTCGTTTCTCTCCGCTCGCTGCTCAACACTTTCAGCTCTTCTCTTAATCCTCTACGTTCTGTTTCCCTTGTTTATTTACCAAGATTAGTCCTTTTTGGTGGCATAGATTTAAAATGTTATGTTAAGTTTTGTAAAATACAGACAATGCTGCAAAAGCTTTGATTTTAGGTTTGTAAAATTCAACAAATTAATTGGTGTTGACATGAGATTGCTTTGATGTTTTTGATTTTTCGACAGTAGTGAATGTATGCGATTGAAATGAAGTTTGTTCCATATGCAGTATTTTCGAAATTTTGAAAACTTCCACATACAAAAATTGAACAAAACCATGCTAACAACATTCCTCACATCATACGCAATGTATATGCCAAGTTTCATCAAAATCCGTCGAGCGGTTTGCGAGTCTATACCGGACACACGAACAGCATTTCATTTTTATATATATAGATGTCAAGGCTCAAGATGAAAACGTAAAAAATAAAGCTAGAGATCATTTATTTCAATTGGTTACTAAAAGTGAATTACTTATTACTGATGTGACAGAGAAAACCGATATATTTTTGTCACTGTTAACAACGGAAAATCGACCTTTGTCTTATAAATTATATAAACCAGCTAAATTTTTAAAAGATTTGAAAAAAATTCAAGAATTGTTACCGAAAGGATTTGAATTTCCAATTGATTTAACGATGAAAAATATTATGCAGTTTTATGCAATTTCTAAAGTCTCATCAAATCTTGATGGATGCACGGTTAATATTAATGTTAAAATTCCAATTACAAATAAGTTAATATACGAGGCTTATAAAGGTACTAGCGTACCAGTATTTAAATACAACAAATTATACGTTACAGCAATTGAAAATGATGTTGTTTTAAAACCATTCAATTCAAATGTTGGAATGATAATTTCTTACCCCGAATATATGAAATGTACTGAAATCCAAAGTATGAAAGTATGTCCTTCATTTCATGTTTTACAAAATCTTACACTAACGGACAACTGTAATGTAAGAACGTTTTTGAACAATTCAAAAGATGTTTGCATTTCACAACCATTGAATTTGAAACACCAACTATGGATACAGTTAAATGATCCAAATTCTTGGGTTTACGCTGTCCCAACAAAAACAAATTTAATTGTCATTTGCAATGACAAAAAGGTACAACGAGTTGAAATTAATATGGTAGGTCGTTTGAGAATTACGAAACCATGTTTAATTAAATCAGATGAAATTTTATTGCATTATTACCCACAAGAGCATTCTGATATTGAACTTGACATTAAAAAGATAGATTTTCAAGATCAGCCTAGGGAAATAAAAATACTTGATGATAAAATACCTGAAACTACTAAAAATAACATTTTTACCAAATTTAATAATAAAGAATTATTTGATGAAATGGTAAATTTGAAGAACATGAATGCTAATAAACTTCAACTTTTGAACGTAGAAGTAGAAAAGCACTCCTTTTCAATTTGGAAGGCTATTGTTTTAACAATTGCCTTAATAATATTGATATATTTATGTTTTAAGATTTACAAATGCTTAAAAAATAAATTTGGGAAAGGGAAAGAGATCGTCGCTCTTCCAATTCAAGCATCAGCTCCTGTATCAGTGTCTTATATTAGTTCGGAAACGGTCCAACCTAAACAACAATCAAGAAGTTTTAGTCAGGCGAGATTTTAGATTGTAAGGCACAGAATTTGTAAAAGTGTTAGAATGTAAGCTAAAAAATATTGTAAAAGTGTTAGATTTAAGATTCTAATGTTGTAAAAAAAAATATATTTAAGAAGATACATTTTTTTTCCTTCAGGGGGAAGTAATGTGATATGACGATATCACTATTCTTTTCTATTTCCTTTCGTAGCTTTCTTTTAGCAGATTATTAGTCAACGGTTTTTTTTGTCGTTCTAACCACAAGCAAGCTAGCAGATGTTTCATTCTGAACATCTGTCATTTTTAAGCGCTTTTTGAGTAGGGTTAACGAAGCGCACGCGCTGTTTCCTTTTAGGGATGTAAAGCCATAAATTAAACCCATGCGCAAAAGCATAGGGGTTTAATTATAGTAGCAGTAGGGGAATCATATATATTCACCCGAATAGAATGTTTAGGCAACTAGGGTGGAACCCTAGTAGAAAACCGTTAGACCGTTAGATTAGAAATGTTACTAGGGGAGAACCCCTACAAAGAGGGCTACGAAAGGGACGCACAGTGGAAAATCAAATAAATAGACTGTCTTCCCGCCGGGACAGGGTTCAGTAATTCAAAAGTAGCCTTGGTTGCTACATGTAGCTAATATCACACGCCACAATAGATTGATCGACTTTGCAAATGCCCGGATAGAAATGCATAACGAATATTAATGTAAAACCATTACGATTACGATGAATTTTACTGTTTACAACACTTTATGCTGTTACTTCACTGTACCGTTCTTGGAAAATTTTTCATATAATTCGGCAACGATGTAAATTGTTTCGACGCAAAGGGCCGCCGGAAATCATCTCTATCTAAGGTCCAATCCTTAGCAGGTTGAGTTATTTTTAGACACAAATTGTGCCTCTTCCTCCGTCTACTGTAGAAACCACCGATCGAGAAGTTTAATCTAATTCGTTTTACTAAAAGGACGACGACACTATGCAGGCGCTTGGGACTTATGAGTTACGACGCTGTTCGTTTGTCAGCATGTTAGCCGCGATTCTCAACGGGGCAGTGTTGCCACATTTTCATCTGTACTGGAAGGGGCAAAAATCTTTTCCATCTGTACTTTTTCTTCCAAAAATCTGTACCTTTAAAAATATTTATTGTATATAAAAATTTGCTTTGTAAGCATTAAAAAGATGCACGAGTCTCAAATCACTTATTTGTTTAATGATGTTTGCACAAATCGCTGCTAAACCTGGACATAAATACGATTTGTTTTGTTTTCATTCATACTAAGAATTGCTTCACTATTGATTTCAAGAAACAGCACTGAGAAAAAAGTATGAGTTATTGATACTCAGAAAAATCTGTATCTATCTGTACTTTTTAGCAAAAATCTGTAATCTGTACAGAATCTGTACAAAAAAATTCGAAAAAATCTGTACTTTTCCACATAAATCTGTACATGTGGCAACACTGGTTCGGTGAAAGGCTCCGTTCCTATGGAATAGACCAACCTCGTTGTTTTTACCTTTGTTATACTATAACAAAGGTTTAGAAATTGGTCGAAAAACACAAAGTTGATCTGAGGCCCGGAGGGCCGAGTCACATATACCAATCGATAAGGTTCGACGAATTGAGCAATGTCTGTGTGTGTGTGTGTATGTATATATGTGTGTGTGTGCGCGCTTCATTTTCTATCGCCTGTTTCTCGGAGATGACTGAACCGATTCGTTCGATTTTACTTTTGTTTGAAAGGTACTATTGCCTAGTGTATCACTATTGTGTTGTTTCATGGTCCGACTTTTTGTTTAAAAGTTATGAGTAAAAATGTGAAAACTACGTGACACGATTTTCTCCGGAACTAGACAACCGATTTCAATTATCTTAGTACGAAATGAAAGCTCTTGCTATAATATAAAAATTGTCAAGAAGTTTTATTGAGAACAGACAAGTAGTTTAAAAGTTAACCTTAAAAAACCTGTTTTGACAAGGTAATAATTATCGCCTGTTTCTCAGAGATGGCTAAACCGATTTTTGTGCTATTAGTCTCATTTGAGAGGCAATATAGCCTAATAGATCACTATTGATTTGTTTTTTTATTGGACGTTTAATTTGAAAGTTATAGACAATCGTGTACAACACATCAAAATTAACAATAATTTATAATAATTTTGACTACGATAATGTATCAAGTTTCAATTATTTTAGTATCAAACGAAAGGTTTTGACACTGCGAATGTATCTGCGAAATTTCATAAGAATTGGTTTTGCCGGTCAAAAGATATTAACCCTCGAACACTCGCGCCAACTTTTTTAACACGGTTTACTCGCGCGCACAATAGCCCAAAACCAAAAAAAAATCAGAGGGGTTGTGTACAAGACACGACCGCATATATAGGTGACGCAGGACTACGTAAGTCTCTTTGTAGTGATAGTAGCATGTATTAATGCTTGTAATCATTCGATTCTTCATGCTATATGCAACATGCGTTGTATGTAACATTTATCAAAGTAGTAACATCTAACATTGTATACGTCCAATTCTCAAAAGATTGTGCATTTGAAAACAATTTAACAAAATCAAGAACACAAACTATTGCTTTCCTGCTACCTTACTGAAATTAAAGATTGTTTTTATTACCCATGGTTCCCCACGTTGAAGGGATTTTACCAATTCAATCCTATTTTATCAACAGCACATCTTTTCACTACACTTCTAATGAAACGGCAAGCATGCGTATTCATACAGAGCCGTATTATAACCGAACACTACAGCTGTAGCACATTTTTCCAACACAGATATAATCGTCACGCAGTAAAGAATTTGCGATCTGTTGGGACAACGAACTTGTGTCATTTTTCTGGCACACTTCCCTAACACAGACATCTGGACTAGGTTTATTCGCGTTCGTAAGAAATCTGTTGGCACGAGGGGGCTTTGTCACTCTTTCTGATGTATTTCCCAAGCAAGGACGTCAAAATGGTCTAGGTTTAACTGTGGTGTTAAGAAATCTTGTTGAAATGAGGAAACTTTGTCATTTGTTTTGGCTTGTTCCTAAGCACAGATATCAAATTGGTATAGGTTTAGATCATCGCAAAGAATCTTCCAACCAATCACGAAGCGAGAATTCTGGTAAAACATAGGTCCATTATTTTCAATTTTTCAATAGTTCAACATCAAGAATCCATACTTTTCTTCAATTGGGTCAATTCTTAGAAGATTTTCCGATCGATTGGTGTAAGAATATTGAAAATCGATCGGAAAACCGCTGAGCTATTAGCGCTCAAAACCTTTCATTTTTCGTGACGCTCGCATTTTTCGATTTTTTGGAATGACACCCTATCTCAAAACTTGCCGTAAGACGTAGTCCTACGTCAAAACGTGCGCACTATAGTTTTGCCTGGAAAAACTTGGTCTTAGGCTTATCGAACCTTTGAAAAAGTTTCTTGAAATTGAAAGCTCTATCGTCTGGTTGAATTTAAATTTTGATTAATCCCCCTAAAAGTGAAATAAAAAAATTATTTGTCTTCAGTTTTACGCATTGATGTGTTCTGCAAAGTTTTACAGCATTTTATTACAAGAAATTTTGCTGAAGACAGCAACCTTCTATCTCTTCAGCGAAGATGGAAAAATTTTATTTATTGTAAATGAATGTGTAAAATCAGTGTTTCTACTTTAGCTCTTTTTGTAATTGTTGTATGACTGGTTCATGTATTACAAAGTTGTACAAATAGTAAAAATACACAACTTTGCTGAATATAGTATAGCTCTGTGTTTGCTTGTTTAGGAACTGTAGAACTTTGATTATAAAAAATACCCCAATTTTGACCTCGAATTGCTTGACTACCAACAGACGGATACATTTTAAATCTTTTACATTTGCTGATAATTCCGCTGCATACAGACCCATTTTTCCATATGAAGAAACGAGAAAAAGTTCCAGTTGAGATCAATTGCGGACTTCACATGCTGCTTGCTTCGTTTCTGTGATGTCGGCTTATGCTGATCTATTTTCCTAACAAATTATAGTATTAATGCATTGAATAATTCTAACATTTTGCTCATAACAAGTTTATTGAAGAATATATGTTAGTTAAACCATGATTTGTAACTTTATAACAATATGGCATTTAAAAGACCTTTACTAAGCAATGTATATGTTAAAGAATATTATTTCCTTTTACAACTTACTTTTACTTGCACTTACTCTTATTAGGAACAACTTACTCAACAATTTTTTGAAAAAAGAATCTATCAAAATTTATAAGTGCTCCTATTTTATTCAAATTTCGTGAACTTATTCAATTTCCAAAAATTTTATGTAAACCAACGCACCATGCATCGTTAACCAATAGATGAATTATGTTCCGAAGACGTGTCGATTTCTATCTCAAATAGCAAGTAAGACCGTATAATAAAGGTTCCTTTCACCACTAGGTGGATTAAAACAGGTTTTATGTCTTGACTTTGAATGAGGTCAGGCATACAATTAAGTTTTTATAACGATAGATTTTACAATTGACGGAGGGAACGGTAGAAGACAGTAATGAAACAAAGATTCGATAGGATCTAACAGATTGAGACCACCCGAGTAGAAATGTATATCGAATATTAATGTAAAAACATTACGGTTACTATGAATTTTACTAAGTTATTTGTAGACACAAATTGCGTCTCTTCCTCCATCTACTGTAGAAACCACCGATTGAGAAGTTTAATCTAATTCGTTTTACTGACGGGACGACAACACTATGCAGGCGCTTGCGACTTGCTTGTTCGTCTGTCAAAATATTAGCCGCGATTCTTAACGCGGGTGTTCGGGGAAAGGCTCCGTTCCTATGGAATAGACCAACCTCATTGTTTCTACGTCTTGACATCGACTGAGGTGTCAGGCATTCAATTAAGTTCTTACAAGATTTTACAAGAGTAAGATTTTACAATTGACAGAGGGACCGATAGGTGACAGGAATGAAACAAAGAGTCGATAGGATCTAACAGATTGAGATAAGGCGTGAATGGGAAAGAGCGGAATTTGTTTATGTAGGTGTACTGACCTCTAATACTTTCCTAATATGGGCGATGAATGCGGCTCGAAAATCATAATAGTTCGAAGCCTATCAAATTCATTGTCACATCATATCTTTTCAAAAACATGAAATACCGTAATTAATTAGCCGGTTTTATTTTGTCCTAATAATCCGAAAGCCTACAATTTTTTTGCAGAACTCACCTTAAATTTCATTGTAACTTCGTTGTAAAACAGTATAAAACTTATAGTGAATGTATCACAAATTTTACTTTTTTTGGTTTTTATTTGTATGAGAAAAAGCCGAAAAATTTAGTGCTACATCACTTAATCACCCCCTTATTTGCTGTAAAATTGGCGGTTTCCATTAAAATTTATTGCGAAAACAGCGGTATTCATGGTAACTTCAGTGTAACTTTTACAAAGATTTTCACTGTTTCAATGTGGTTTTTCGAAGATTTTCATTCGGGATGACACGCCGTAATTACCCGCATAGAAATTATAGCGTGGGCGGCTTGCCCGCGATTTATCTCCCGTCCACCAAAGCTCTTCAGGCCGTTCAAGACGAGTGGCTTAAGCGCCACCTCTGAAAGAGGACCACTCGCTCGGTTAAGGTTGCCCGGCACGAAACCTAACCTCAGGGCAGGTTGTGGAAGATGGGTCCCGAATCGCGCAAAGGAACGGTTGATTTGCACACCTGGGACGTTAATCTACCCGCGTCTAGATGGTGCCACTATTACTTTCAGCGAAGACAACGACCGCCTTACCGGTTCAAGAAGACGGAACCTATAAATAGATCGTAATCATCACAGGCAAAGATCTTCCTATCTCTCTCACCCTCTCGCTTCAACGTAATAGTGGGACTGGTTCCCGACAGCCACTCAGAGAATAAAATCAAATTAAAATTATCAGACGCGAATGTGAGAATGTCTTCAGGTGTGATTATCGACGGGGGAAATCAGCTGGGTTTTACAGAAACATATAGGAAAGACGAATATACAATTTACAAGTTGGGTTTATTCATATTCGATCTGCTTTATCGGCTTCCTATGACTATCGTTCTATCACTTTCCCCCTAAAGTGCGGTCAGATTGGCTCGTTCTAAAAATAGCTACAGAACGGCACAAATGTCAGCTCAGCGAGTCGCCTTCGAGCGACGAAAAAAGGTTCAAAAAGGTAATGTGTGTGCGGCTATAAAAATCTCAACGTGCACGGTTTACTCACTCGACCGATTTGATCGGTTGGCTGTGGATCAGCTGCGGCTACTCGCTGATGTATCGACGCGTTAATTCCACAGAGATGGCGTCGGGTTTTTATCAGCGATGGCGTCGGTTGGCGTCGCTTGACAATAAGATGGTGGCGCGACAGCGTCACAGGTTGATGCTCGATGCGTTGGCGATTGTTAACCACGTCAGCGAAACGGGATGTCCAACTTATTTCCGTTGCTCGTTTGAAAACCGGGTCATCGGCGGAGCGTGGCCGCGTCACCAGTCGATACTTGCTGCACTAGCGATGAATATGGACGACGACGGCTGGTCGTCAGCGTTAATTGCTTCGCTGCAAATTCAAAAGCGCGTCGTTGGCTGGCGCTGTCGTCGTGAGGGTTACGTAGTGGCTCCGCTGTCAGTACGTGTCGCTAGAATCCGGTCGCTGTTAGCAGTCGATGCCAAAAATAAAGCAAAAGAAGCCGTCGCACGGCTTCTTTAATTAGCTCACAACACACGATAAGACGTCCGTAGACGCAAAAATCGACCGCACTTCCTAGCTTTGACCGCACTAGCTATTCTAAAAAAAAACGTACGCGGGACTACTCAAAATACCACTATTACCACTTTCACGATCAAGATCGAAATGAATAGTAGAAATTTGGAAATCCTCAGATAAAATAGTAGGCATTCAAATTCTTTTCACGGAAGTACGTTTTCTTTAGAAAACGACTCTTCAACGTTCGTGTCTTTCTAAAGGTTTAGTGGCCTCATCCCGTTCTTTCGCATGTCGGTTCAATCGCGCTTCCCTTCTTTTGCACGATTCGGCTTTGGTGAGACGGAACCAGTGGATAGCTTTTGAAAAGCGCTGAATTTTGAACGCGACGGAGATATTTGAATACAAGCGTCGGACTAAACGTGATTTCTGCAGTTTTGAACAGTAAGCGTAAGTGGCGTATGATGCGTAAAAATTGTAGAATGATGACCATGCTACAAAATGCATAACGAATATTAATGTAAAAACATTACGGTTACTATGAATTTTACTGTTTACAACACTTTCATATAATGTACACAAATTTCATATAATGTACCCGGATAGAAATGCTTAACAAATATTAATGTAAAAAATCAGAGGGTTTGTGCACAAGACACGACCGCATATATAGGTGACGCAGGACTACGTAAGCGTCTTGGTAGTGATAGTAGCATGTATCCATGCTTGTAAACATTCGATTCTTCATGTATACATGCTATATGCAACATATATACATGCAACATGCGTTGTATGTAACATTTATCAAAGTAGTAACATTGCATACGTTCAATCCTCAAAAGATTTCAGAGTTATTTCTATGTGCATATGGAAATGATTTAACAAAATCAAGAACACAAACTATTGCTTTCCTGCTACAGAAATTAAAGATTGTTTTTATTACCTATGGTTCCCCACGTTGAAGGGATTTTACCAATTCCATCCTATTTCATCAACAGCACATCTTTTCACTACACTTCTAATGAAACGGTAAGCATGCGTATTCATACAGAGTCATATTATAACGGAACACTACAGCTGTAGCACGTTTTTCCAACACAGATATAAGATTCGCCTAGGTTTAATCGTCTCGCAGTAAAGAATTTGCGATCTGTTGTGACAACTAACTTGTGTCGTTTTTTCTGGCACACTTCCCTAACACGGACATCAAATTGGACTAGGTTTATTCGCGTTCGTAAGAAATCTGTTGGCACAAGGGGGTTTTGTCACTCTTTCTGGCGTACTTCCCAAGAAAGGACATCAAAATGGTCTAGGTTTAATCGCGGTGTTAAGAAATCTTGTTGAAATGAGGAAACTTTGTCACTTGTTTTGGCTTACTTCCCAAGCACAGATATCAAATTGGTATAGGTTTAGATCATCGCAAAGAATCTTCCAACCAATCACGAAGCGAGAATTCTGGTAAAACATAGGTTCATTATTTTCTATTTTTCAATAGTTCAACATCGAGAATCCATACTTTTCTTCATTTGGGTCAATACTTTGAAGATTTTCCAATCGATTGGTGTAAGAATATTGAAAATCGATCGGAAAACCGCTGAGCTATTAGCGCTCAAAACCTTTCATTTTTCGTGACGCTCGCATTTTTCGATTTTTTGGAATGACACCCTATCTCAAAACTTGCCATAAGACGTAGTCCTACGTCAAAACATTACGATTACAATGAATTTTACTGTTTACAACACTTTATGCTGTAACTTCACTGTAACGTTCTTGGAAAAAATTTTATATAATGTATTCATATTAATGTAGAAATATTACGATTACTATGAATTTCACTGTTTACAACACTTTATGCTGTAACTTCACTGTAACGTTCTTGGAAAATTTTTCATTTAATTTGGCAACAATGCAAATTGTTTCGAAGCAAATGGCCGCCGGAAATCATCTCTAAGGTCTAATCCTTCCCGAATAAAAATGTATAGCAAAAAAACATTAAATTTCACAGTTACAAACATTGAAAAACTTCGAAAAACCACATTGAAACAGTGAAAATCTTTGTAAAAGTTACACTGAAGTTACCATGAATACCGCTGTTTTCACAGTAAATTTTAATGGAAACCGCCAATTTTACAGCGAATAAGGGGGTGATTAAGTGATTTCGGGGTGATTAAGGCTTTCGGATTATTAGGACAAAATAAAACCGGCTGATTAATTACGGTATTTCATGTTTTTGAAGATATAATGAATTTGATAGGCTTCGAACTATTATGATTTTCGAGCCGCATTCATCGCTCATATTAGGAAAGTATTAGAGGTCAGTACACCTACATAAACAAATTCCGCTCTTTCCCATTCACGCCTTATCTCAATCTGTTATATCCTATCGACTCTTTGTTTTATGACCGTCTTCTATCGTTCCCTTTCAATTGTAAAATCTACCGTTATAAAAACTTAATTATATGCCTGACACCTCATTCGATGTCAAGACGTAGAAACAACGAGGTTGGTCTATTTCATAGGAACGGAGCCTTTCCCTGAACACCCGCGTTAAGAATCGCGGCTAATATGTTGACAGACGAACAAGTAAGTCGCAAGCGCCTGCATAATGTCGTCGTCCCGTCAGTAAAACGAATTAGATTAAACTTCTCGATCGGTGGTTTCTACAGTAGACGGAGGAAGACCCGCATAGAAATGCATAACGAATATTAATGTAAAAACATTACGGTTACTATGAATTTTACTGTTTACAACACTTTATGCTGTAACTTCACTTTTCATATTAATGTAAAAACTTTACGATTACAATGAATTTTATTGTTTACTACACTTTATGCTATAACTTCACTGTACCGTTCTTGGAAAATTTTTCATATAATTCGGCAACAATGCAAATTGTTTAGAAGGAAATAATCTCTATCTAAGGTCCAATCCTTGGCAGGTTGAGTTATTTGTAAACACAAATTGTGTCTCTTCCTCCGTCTACTGTAGAAACCATCGATCGAGAAGTTTAATCTAATTCGTTTTACTGACGGGACGACGACATTACGCAGGCGCTTGCGACTTACTTGTTCGTCTGTCAACATATTAGCCGCGATTCTTAACGCGGGTGTTCGGGGAAAGGCTCCGTTCCTATGAAATAGACCAACCTCGTTGTTTCTACGTCTTGACATCGAATGAGGTGTCAGGCATATAATTAAGTTTTTATAACGGTAGATTTTACAATTGAAAGGGAACGATAGAAGACAGTAATAAAACAAAGAGTCGATAGGATATAACAGATTGAGATAAGGCGTGAATGGGAAAGAGCGGAATTGGTTTATGTAGGTGTACTGACCTCTAATACTTTCCTAATATGAGCGATGAATGCGGCTCGAAAATCATAATAGTTCGAAGCCTATCAAATTCATTATATCTTCAAAAATATGAAATACCGTAATTAATCAGCCGGTTTTATTTTGTCCTAATAATCCGAAAGCCTACAATTTTTTTTGCAGAACTCACCTTAAATTTCATTGTAACTTCGTTGTAAAACAATGTAAAACTTATAGTGAATGTACCACAAATTTTACTGTTTTTGGTTTTTATTTGTATGGGAAAAAGTCGAAAAATTTAGTGTTACATCACTTAATCACCCCCTTATTCGCTGTAAAATTGGCGGTTTC
Source organism: Sabethes cyaneus (assembly GCF_943734655.1). NCBI lineage: Eukaryota > Metazoa > Arthropoda > Insecta > Diptera > Culicidae > Sabethes > Sabethes cyaneus. The sequence goes on along the minus strand of NC_071354.1, from coordinate 116,421,345 downwards.
CATTAAAATTTACTGTGAAAACAGCGGTATTCATGGTAACTTCAGCGTAACTTTTACAAAGATTTTCACTGTTTCAATGTGGTTTTTCGAAGTTTTTCAATGTTTGTAACAGTGAAATTTAATGTTTTTTTGCTATACATTTTTATTCGGGGAGACACAATTTGTGTCTACAAATAACTCAACCTGCCAAGGATTGGACCTTAGATAGAGATTATTTCCTGCTTCTAAACAATTTGCATTGTTGCCGAATTATATGAAAATTTTTCCAAGAACGGTACAGTGAAGTTACAGCATAAAGTGTAGTAAACAATAAAATTCATTGTATTCGTAAAGTTTTTACATTAATATGAAAAGTGAAGTTATAGCATAAAGTGTTGTAAACAGTAAAATTCATAGTAACCGTAATGTTTTTACCTTAATATTCGTTATGCATTTCTATGCGGGTTGGCAGATTGAGTTATTTGTAGACACAAGTTGTGCCTCTTCCTCCGTCTACTGTAGATACCATCGATCGAGAAGTTTACTCTGATTCGCTTTACTGACGGGACGACGACACTATGCAGGCGCTTGCGACTTACGATGTTCGTCTGTCAGCGTGCCAGCCGCGTTTCTAAACGCGGGTGTTCGGGGAAAGGCTCCGTTCCTATGGAATGCGCCAACTTCGTTGTTTTTATGTCCTGACCTTGAATGAGGTCAGGCATACAATTAAGTTTTTAGAACGGTAGATTTTACAATTGACGGAGGAGACGATAGAAGACAGTAATGATACAAAGAGTCGATAGGATATCCTAGATAAGTTAGATATCTAACAGATTGAGACCAGGTGTGAAGGGTAAAGAGCGGAATTTGTTTATGTAGATGTACTGACCTCTAGTACTTTTTTAATATGAGCGATGAATGCGGCTCGGAAATCATAATAGTTCGAAGTCTGTCAAATCTATTGTCATCATATTTTTTCAAAAACATGAAATACCGTAATTAATCAGCCGGTTTTATTTTGTCCTAATAATCCGAAAGCCTACAAGTTTATTTGCAGAATTTACCTTAAATTTCATTGTAACTTCATTGCGAAATAGTGTAAAACTTACAGTGAAGTTACCACAAAGTTCACTGTTTTTGGTTTTTATTTGTATGGGAAAAAGCCAACAAATTTAGTGTAACAGCACTTAATCACCCCCTTATTCGCTGCAAAATTGGCGGTTTTCATTAAAATTTGCTGTGAAAATAGCAGTATTCATGGTAATTTCAGTGTAACTTTTACAAAGATTTTCACTGTTTCAATGCGGTTTTTCGAATGTTTTTTCGCTATACATTTTTATTCGGCATCTCATATGAGGGGATATCCCATTGAAAACTTACGGCAAATATTGTGGAGTTACCTCAAGGGAAGTCCATAGCTGTACGAAACTTTGAACGCGTTTTCCCCGAAACCATATTTCTTTAGCTGGGGGTACGTGTATCTCAGAATCTAGTGGACCGATTTGGCTGAATTTTTTTTTTTCAGAATATAAAAATGAATTATCTACATTGTTACCTAGTCGTTTTTTGATATCTAAATTTTTAAATTTTTTATTAACTCTTGGCGGTTTTTGATGAAAGAACACCTTTCTTTTGGAAAAATTGCCATTTTGGTAATTCCTCGAATTTCCAAAAACCGCTACGTATCAATTTAGGTATTGACCTAAAGCTTTAAAATCTTCCTTGAAATCCGTTCTACCATACTCCGTTGGTTCCCGGTGCGTGCCGCCAACAAGGAACTATTTTCTGGAGGGCATTCACCCGCCCACCTGCCACCACCATAATAATCACTATTCTGGTAACCAAAAAATACAAAATATATCTTCAAATATACCTTAACCAATAACCAAAATACCCCAACACTTAACTATAATTCTAGCATCTGGAGAAAATTTACGGATATCTATTATTTTTCAGTCTTACAGAGTAGGATCCCCCCCTAATGCTTATCTTGTTACGGCATATTACGCAACGCAGGCCCAACCTGTGTCCTACAAACGGAGTAGCAGACACGTTACATTATACGGTGGTAACTCGCAATTCCATGTCATACATGACGTTTGTTCAGTACCGGAAAATAAAATTGATCAGACAGAGCCACGCAGAGTTAGGAGTAGAAGTAGCGTGCTAATAATTTGATAATTGATTAATAATTCTGACTTCAGTTTTCAAAAGGTCGCATATTTGTTTATTTGTACATCAACAGGCCTTGTGACCCAAATAATAATTTAACCTAAAAACTACGCGCTATTGATAAAAAACGATTTTTCAGCACGTTACGGCTGACGTAAAGTGGCGTAGGAGACCGGTAATCGTGCTGAAGCTGCTGTAGTTAGTCCGTCGGTTCGGCACGTGTAAAAAGTGCCTATTGCGGACGTGAATATCAAGGTTTTCCAATATATACGGGCCATCCACTCGTGAAGTCAATAAATCGGAGACAATTGTTGCTCTATTTACATCGCGACGAACATGAAGGGAGTCTAGGTCAATGATCCTACAACGTTGTTCGTAGCTTGGCAGCTGGAAAGGGTTATTTCACGGAAGTCTCCGAAGAGCAAAACGAATGAATCTCCGCTGCACTGACTCGATTCGGCTAACTCCATTTTGATAGTATGGACTCCAAACTGGAGCACAGTATTCAAGATTGGAGCGGACTAATGCACAATAAAGAGCTTTCAAGCAGTAAACATCGTTCAAGTTCTTGCCGATGCGCATAATGAGGCCAAGGTTTCGGCAGGTTTTGTCCACGATGAACGCGATGCGCTGTTTGAATGTAAGTTTAGAGTCGAGCAGTATCCCCATCCCCAGATCCTTGACGCAGTTTTCACGACGTAATGGCATATTTGACAGCTTGTAGTCAAAAGCGAACGGGCTCAGTTTTCTGGAAAATGTGATGACTTCACACTTGTTGGGGTTAAGCAGCATGCGGTTGTCGACACAACATTTGGCAAAGGCATAATCAATCCTTTAGCATGCATTATGCGACCTTCTGAAAACTAAAGCCAGAATTGATATGAGTCATTCAAGCGTACACAGTGCACTATGGGCAAAAGCGAGCGAAAACAGACGCAATTAAGATACGGCCTGCAGGCTGATAAAATATAGGTGATCTTATGTAAAATTTTCCGGAGAATCTCGTGGTGCCAACGTCTTTCTTGTTTGCCATCGAGAAGTGTCCCATTTAGCTTATTGTCCCCAATTTTTAACATTTTCTAACATCTATTGAGCTATACCAAGTAAGGGTTTGAGAAATCAAAACATAAAAACCTTATAATTTTGTGTAAAAAGTCCGCAGAATCGAATAGGGTTTATCACATTTAGTTTAGAGCATAGCATAGCATAGCATAGTTTGGCCGCCCGTGAGTTGATCTAGGTCAGCTGAGATTGCACAAAGAGCCATCAGAATGATGCTTGGGAGTAGCAGATGTACATTTGCTTGTGATCTAATTCTATGTGATGATCAATAGCAAAGCTGGCCACGCCCATGCAGGTCAATTTGGGAGGGAAAGGAATGTTAGTGCGACACTTGCTGCTACTAGAGACCGAGGAATCCTCTGCATCTTCCACAAGTGTCACAGGAAGGAGTTGTTGTTAGTAGAAAGGAATTGATCTGGATCCCCGAGGCAGGTGGTGCGATCATTGTCATTCGAGCTCGCGTACGGTTTGAGGACGTTTTTGGTTACGTGGCCATTGCGAAACAGGTAGTGGAGATCCGACATACCGATATAAGAAAAAACTATGAGAAATCAGTTTACTGCACCGAACATTATGTGCTATCAACATATTCGATTCTTTTGGCATCCTTTGATCATAGAACTTGCTTAACAACTTGCTGACTTCTTTTTGACTACTACAGAGTTTGGCAACTCTGTCATATCTATACAGTTACGCTTTTAATGATTGTAATATTTATTTTGATTTTTATCGTGTAAAACTATTTTATTGGTTTAAAAAGTGGTGAAATTTCGACATTTGGGCTATCTAATTGTTGTTTTCGGTGAAATATTAAACAAATTCGACCGCAGTGAAACAAACAGTGCAAGTGTTTTTGATACCGCATCCGCTCCTATCAGTTCAATACAAAGGCGCGCAGGCTAGCTTGTATCTTCACTTCACGGTACCAGTCTCAACAAAAGCGAGATGGATAAGAAGCTTTGCGGCGAGTGTAAATTGCCAATCAATGATCTGGAGTCAGTACGCTGCGGCTTCTGTGATACTTTTTATCACATAGGCCAGCAATGTTGTGGGTTTAACGGCCGAGCACATAAAGATTTGTTCGGCCAGGGCAAAGCGATTTTCATTTGCCCAGTCTGCAGAGAAATATTGAACGGCAAGAGTATTCGTGTCTACCTAGCTGAAAAAATAAATAATGTGCCGGCTGAACCGATGAATGCTGCAATGAGTAATCAATTTGAGCAGCTGGTTAAAACGGTTGGCACACTAAGTGAAAAAGTAGACCGTTTAATGCTACGCAATCCCAACGACAATTTAGAAATGACACCCCGCCCCTCAAAGATTTCCTGGCCGTCAATCAAACGTCCTCCATCAAAACGCCGGCGTGACGATCAATCCATCTCTAATTCGAATGCTACCGAGGGAACAAATACTGCCTCAACGAAAACAGTGGCTACCGTTCCTGTTGCTGAAAAGAAATTCTGGGTGTATTTATCTAGAATTCACCCAGATGTATCAAACGACAATATTAGAGAGATGGTTTTTGAATGTCGGCAGTGCGATGAGCCTCCCGAGATTATTAAGCTGGTAAACGAGATGCAGAATTGAAAATGTTGCGTTTCATTTCCTTCAAAGTTGGCATAGATCCAAAGTACAAGGAAATTGCTCTCTCCGCAAGCTCCTGGCCAGCCGGAATATATTTCAGAGAGTTTGAGGACTATGGGACAAAAAACGGATATTTTGTAACGCCGCTGGAGAACACAGCAACCGCGAATTAGACTCTACCACTCTACCACCGGTGGATTTGGGGGGGCAACGGCCCCTCCTCCCAAATAAGTATATGTATTTTATTGATTTTCAAAAATCTCAGGAAATTTATGTAACTTGTAGTGAGCTGGAACAAGATATTCAGCGCGATGACTGTGACCATTTGGTTGATAAACGGATACTGGTTGATAACTCCAACAATAATAATAAGGCGCCAATATTACTTACCGAACACCCTGCTTTGTCTGCTGATCGATTGGAAGAACTTGACTACAGCGGTTATTTTCCGTCAGGTAAAAACCAAGAATGTATATGTTCTTTCGAAGCGGGACGATCAGATGCTGCCGTCGTTAAAAACCAATGTCCTTTACAGAATGATTCTTCTGGTTCTATAAATTGTGACGTTACCACTACAATTTGTAACTCGCACGGGCAACTTGAATTCTACCATCAGAATGTAAGGGGGTTGCGTACGAAAATCGACGAGCTGTTCATTTCTGTCTCAGACGCGGATTACGATGTCGTCGTTCTCACCGAGACCTGGTTAAATGACGAAATACTCTCACTTCAGTTATTCGGGTCAAGGTACACGGTATACCGCAACGATCGTGACTCAGTTAACTCAGGTAAATCTCGTTGAGGTGGCGTCCTAATTACTGTATCGAACTGTCAGCAGTCAAAGTTGAGATCAGGTGCTAATCGCGACTTAGAACAGCTATGGGTGGATATTTGCACAGGCGACACTAGCATCTGTGTAGGTGTTGTTTATATTCCCCCAGACATCGCGGACAATGTAGCAGTCGTTCAAAAGCACGTCGATACAACGCTTGCCATAGTAAACTCATTTACTTCTCGTACTACTCATTTGCTGTTTGGAGACTACAACCAACCCGGCCTTGTTTGGAAATCCAGCCACTTCGGTCGTATTTTCGCTGATCCTTCTGAATCTAGTTTTACTAGACCTAGTGTTGTGCTATTGGACGGGATGTCTTTACTCGATATGACACAAAAATGCATGGTCACGAATAGAAGGAACCGAACACTGGACCTCGTGTTCGTGAATGAGGAAGCATCAATGAGCTGTAATATCGCTGAAGCGTGTGAGTCATTAGTTGGTATCGACCCTCCCCTGTTACTCACTTTAGTATGCACTCAACAAATCCGCTTTGAAGAGCTATCAGATACAATGGAATTCAACTTCTTTAAAACTGACTTTACTGGGCTCCAGAATACTCTGCTTACAATTAACTGGGAAAGTTTACTGAACCAAGCAGCTGATGTCGATGGTAGAGTAGAATTATTTTCGTCGACGCTGAAACAGCAGTTTAATAACTTTGTGCCTTCGCCACGTCCTCGGCCAAAACCTTCATGGTCTAACCGACGGCTTCGAACGTTGAAGCGGTTAAGGGCAGCTGCGCTCCGAAATTATACCAAACGACGAATTCCGACGACAAAACTTGCGTTTACTACCGCAAGTAAGAATTATAGAATCTACAACCGTTTTCTGTATTCTAGGTATGTGTTACGCACACAGTCAGAACTAGAGATGGTCGGATGGAAAATTTGCCCGAAATCCGCACCCGTACCCGTACCTGACGGGTTCGGGTCGGTTTCGGGTATTGAAAAAAAAAATAATTTGCGGGTTTGGGTCGGGTACGGGTTCTTAATTTTAGTTTTTGAAACCGGGTACAGGTCGGGTCGGGTATCTCTATTGACCACATTTAACACTAAAGATGGTCGGGTACCCGGGCCCGGCCCCTACCCGTCGGGTTGCGGTCGGGTTCGGGTATCAAAAATAATAAACTTGCGGGTTCGGGTCGGGTACGGGTTGTTAATATTTTTCTTGATCGAGTACGGGTCGGGTTCGGGTATTCAAATTTTCATACCCGACCATCTCTAGTCAGAACTCAGTCATAATCCGAAACGGTTTTAGCCATTCGTAAACAATAAGCGTAAAGAAAGTGGTCATCCTACCAGCATGTTTTTGGGAAATGAAAGCTCGAGTACATCTGATGGAATCTGTACCTTATTTGCGAAACACTTCTCGAGCGTGTTTAATTCGACTTCGGTTAGTTGGACACAAATAGAAGATGCCCTTCGTGACCTCCCTCGTGACGTAATAAACTTGAGTGGTATTAATTTTTCCAACGAAGATATACTTGAAGCTATGAAAAAATTAAAGCCCTCTACATCAAGTGGCCCAGACGGCATTCCATCTGTTATTCTTAAAAGATGCGCCAGTGAGCTATGTGTCCCACTAAGAATGATATTTAACCAATCGTTGTCGCAAGCAAAATTCCCTGAGTGTTGGAAAAAATCGGTTATGTTTCCTGTGTTCAAAAAAGAGGACAAACACCCCGATCAGGAGGGCATAACAAGATAACATCAAATTTATAACACATACTGATATTTATAACACATTGTGTTACAAATCGGAAATAAACTGATCAGGAAGCGAAAACAAAAGTTTCAAGTTTTTAACAGATTCTGATAGTTATAACTCATTGAGTTATATAGGAGCAATAGGGCTTTGGCCACTACTAAAAATGTTACATATCATCACTGGTGTGCCCGGGACACACAATGGGGAACGTGCCATACCTTTTCTATAAAATTTAACGCAAATTTTATGTGTAATTTCAAATCTAATTTCATGCCAAATTTTACATGCAATACCAGCCTAACTTCCAGTTAAAATTGAAGTTCTATTTCAAGTCAAATTTCATGTTTATTTTGAATTCAATTTGAATTCTAAATTTAAGTCGAACTTAATGTCCTATTTCAAGTTTCCAAGTGAAGTTTCGTGTCTAATTTCAAGTGCAATTGCAAATTGCAAACTAAGTCCTATTTTATGTTCAGTTTCAGTGCATCAGAACGAAATAACGATTACATGTAGCGAATTATTATATCTATTTTGCCATTAAGAAAATTTTGTCGTCAATTCTAGACTTTTTTTGTTTGTTTGGATCAGGCTTCTGAAAAGTACCGCACGCCGACAGTAGTTTGTCGATTGTCAGGCTACTGCACCATAGCAGTAATATAACTGATGAGAGTCATTGAAATGACAAAACCACTATCACAGCGACAACAGGTGACTGTCGCGTGTTCCCCTCAGTACAAATTTTTTCGTTTTAATTCTGTTATTCGTTCTTCACAGACCCTTTGTTCACTCCTTTCAACAATCGACTTAGGTTTAATACGCGCCTTTTTACGCATCCAGTTAGTCATCGTTTCTTTTGTCGTCGCCTTTAACTGTCGATTTTTTGTGCATAAGGTTCATGCTGCCGAATAAATTGGAGCCATGCCTATTGAAGAAATTGGTTACGTGGTGGTATGTCGTTCGGGGTTTGTTTTGAACGGTGAAATAATGCTCGTTTTGAATTTATCAAAGCGTCAGATAAGGAAGATTGATTCAAGCAATATGTATTTTATTACCATAGCAAGTAATTTGGATATTTATTTATTTGCATGGCATGCAATAAAAAATCTGGCATAACCCATGGCTTATGGGCTTACAATTAAAACAATATTTTAAAAAATCGAGCTCTTCTATTTTCCTAGACCTGCTTATTTATTTTCCTAGACTTGTTTATTTTTTGTTGAATATTTTTTGTACTAAGATGGCAAGTGGGATTTAAAAATTGCATAGCTAGGGTTAAATCGACTGTATAATTTACACCTATGATTATTTTAAACATCTGGTGCCCTACGCCGCCATTTGGCAGCATGGGTGTATATCTCTATAAATCATCAATAACATTTATTTAATACGAAATTTAGTCGGTAAAAGTTTTTTCTTTTCTTTAATTTCAAATTTCGTATTCCACTAAGAGGCTTCAAAAACTTCAGACAATTGACATGTTTCTCACTTTTCTTGAATTTCAATGCAAATTTAAAAATTGCAAATTATCATCACATACACACACATACATACATACATACATACATACACACATACATACACACATACATCACACACATTGCATACAATCAACATTTGTTTTGATTTCACACGTTTCAAAGGTTTAATATACGATGCTTAAGGGTGCTTACGGTGCTTAAGTTTAAATAACTTTTGAATGAACCGTCCGATTTTAAATAACTCGGTTTCGTTTGATAGATCTCAGCAGTAATTTTCAAATAATAATAAAATGTGTGATGAAAGAAAAAACCTAAGAAAAAGTTCAATTTCTCTTTTTCATATCTAATGCTCTATTCAGTTATTTTTTCTAATTCAGATACAGTAGACTCTCAGAAAAGTTAACTCTCTGAAAAGTTAATTGTTCAGAAAAGTTAAGCGTATATCAGCTCTCATGCAACGCTCTAAAAAGTTAATTTTTGCCTTAACTTTTCTGAGAGTTTGAATTTATTGGTTGTCCAAGCGTTTCTTCACACACGTGTGTTTACCCTCTATCTTTATTTCTCATTTTTCGGCTTATTGTCACCTTTCCACAGTTTCATACAGAGTCGCATCATAACTGGGATTAAATTAAACTCTATCGGACAGTTGCAACAATAGTTCAATACGGGCATATAGTTACTTCCAGGGTGTCGACTCAAATCCAAAAATAAAATTCCCTGACTTTCCCTGATTTTCCCTGATGCTTCAAATATTTTTCCCTGACCCTCAAAACTCAAATATCAAGCTTATTTGGGTGATTTCTGGCTTAAGTTTTTAATCCTTTAGCATAGCTTATGCGAGCTGCTGAAAACTAAAGCTAGATTTCTTCATGTTTTACGAACACATATCAAAGATTCTTAACCTATTTCTTACCAACGTTTCGAAAACGCCCTCTTCTATCGAGTATCGAGGGACACCCAGGTAACCAATAAGCATTAGTATAAGCAGTAAATCAATCGTTTATTAGCATCCCTGGCGTTTTATACTGCAGCTTGCTGTTTATCAGCTTTTTGACTGCATAACTGTTGTAAATTGGCATCCATAATTCTATTTAAAATCTTCTTGCCGGTAACTAGCTGCAAATAAGCATCGTCAGCACTATAAGGGGGCTAGCAGTAAAGTAGCCGCATATTTTGCCAAAATAGCATTGAAGCAGCATTTAAGGCAACTTAAATGCTTATTGGCTTGCATTTAAATTGCATTGGTAATGCTTATTGGTTACCTGGGCAGTTATGTTTGAGGTATCAACTTGAATCCAAAGAAACAAAGATTGAGAAATAATCTAATCGACCTGTTTTTGCACAAAGCTTAGATGTTACATACAAAAAAATTACAGCCGTGTAAACATAACAAATCTTGCTAATTTTCAGTCAGCTCAAACTAGTAACTTTACCGCTGGAAGGTGGACACATGTCTGCGAGTTTTCAGGTAAACTAAAACAAAACTTTCCTGGAAGTTCCAGCTTGTTATCTTTGCTGCAAAAAGCATGGGGTTAAGGAGATGATTCCCCAAAGATTTTTGGTACAAAAATGTGCGTTTTGCTGGCTTCGAGGTACGGCAAAACTTTAGCTAGATATATTATTGGAAAATGTCCAAATGGCAAATATTTTAACCCTCAATGGTGGACAGTTAAGACTAAAGCTGTGTGTCATGATTTCGGATTGCAACTATCGAGGCTTGAAAGCAACATTGACTCGAAGGTAGTTCGGTGGCCGGCCGTTCGGTCCGATGACCGTATATGGGTGTTGAGAATTAAGGCAAATTCTTCAACTACAGCTTAATCAACGTACAGTCACCAACAAATCATAAATTCGATGGTACTAGGGACGAATTGAACCGCCCAGTTAGCTTCGAGGTACGATGCTGTTCTAACAAGCCAGTAGTGTTCGAATCTCGGCTAGCTGGTTTTTGTTAGACGGAATCAGTAGGATCATTGCACTGACCCCGTAATTTTCCTGTACTCTAACAGTAGGCTGCGAAGTCTGTCGATAAAGAAGGATAATGTCTAGTGACGGTTAATGCTCAAGACTTTGCTTTGCTTTGCTAGGGACGAATTCTATGACAGGTTCGAAATGATTTATGGGGTGCGCACGATTTGAAAATTCAAGACTCTAGCTCCCAGATCGATCGTGTTTAACGGTCAAAACTTTTTGGAAGTCACAATATACAGTCTTTTCTTAGCGACTTTGACCACTATCTCGACGTAAGATTCACGCAAGGTTATCGAAATCGGCGAAGGCTCGCACTGAGAGGATGTTGCATTTCAACATCTAGCGGCTTACGGCATATGACGTTGCAGTGGAGTACACCAGAAAGCTTGATCAACGAATCGCAGAACAGCAGGACGAAAAGGAATAAGACGTAAGTAGGCTGGGGAGGATCCGCCATACCCAGGTAACCAATAAGCATTACCAATGCAATTTAAATGCAAGCCAATAAGCATTTAAGTTGCCTTAAATGCTGCTTCAATGCTATTTTGGCAAAATATGCGGCTACTTTACTGCTAGCCCCCTTATTGTGCTGACGATGCTTATTTGCAGCTAGTTACCGGCAAGAAGATTTTAAATAGAATTATGGATGCCAATTTACAACAGTTATGCAGTCAAAAAGCTGATAAACAGCAAGCTGCAGTATAAAACGCCAGGGATGCTAATAAACGATTGATTTACTGCTTATACTAATGCTTATTGGTTACCTGGGTAGCGCCAACAACTACGAGGGAAGTGATAGGCACGACGTGGGGAAGACAATAACCCTTATTCCGCGAGTCACGTGACTCAATACGACAATTGTCACTCGCCGTGACTCGCCACGGCGAGTCGAATTGAGTGCTGTCACCTAGGTGACAACCGTGTCACCTAGGTAACAACCCCGTGTCACCTAAGTGACAAACCGTGTCACCTAGGCGACAATTGTCACCTCATTTGCGATGACTCCAAATTAGTTACGTCACTCGTCTCGCAGAGTAAGGGTGAGTGTAACAGCTTGTTTGGTGTCGAATGCCAGAAAATGACAAATGAGAAGAACCAGGCCAAGAGTCGCATGCTCACTGCGGATCACGTCAGAACAGAGAAACATGTAAGCTTTCTGCGTATTACGTAACCAGCTGAACCAGTCCCGAAGGTTGCCAACTCGCATAAACGCAAATTCTACAGAACGTTAATGCTCCCGGTAACCCTTAACGGACATGAATCATGGACACTGAAGGAAGATGATCAATGCTTGGGACTTCTGAGTGTAAAATTCTGCAATTGGTGAAAACGCTGTAGATCGCGTGTAAATAACAGTATGTATCCCGCTTTGTGCTCTTGATGTCTGCACCGTGAAGTGCGTGAGACCTGCCATTGCCGATTTCGAGCACTACAACGAGTGAAGTCTGACAATTGTACGGCGCAAAACAAATAAAAAATTTACGGCAAACTGAAAGATAATCGAATCGCCATTAGACATGTAACAAGTTTTAATTCAACCGATCAATCTGCGTATATTTGACATGAAAATTGATTTGATTCGAAAGTTGATCAACAATATTGCCGGGTAAACAAAATTTCCCTGATTGAATTTCGAAATTCCCTGATATTCCCTGATTTCCCTGATCCAAAAATGAATTCCCTGATATTCCCTGATTTTCCAGGTTTTTCCAGGAAATCGACACCCTGTACTTCAGGATTTTTGGAAATATACTGGAAAAGCGCAAACTCAGATTGAATTTTAAATGCAAAAGAAGGAACAGCAAGGAACTAAAAATTAGCGCGAACGCTTATTTTTAATCAAAACGTAGACTACGAAAAAACAAAAGTAAACTAGTGTAACCGACTGTTTTAAACTTAGTGAAAGGTATTATTTTATAAAAAACTATGAAACTATAATTTCATAAAGATATTGCTACATATTTCTTTCCATCACAACTTCCAGGTACATAAAAATATGTATCCTATATCCCGGAATGCATTTTTAGCTTTTGTATTCATCATTTTCAATGACTTTTAGGACTACTCAGAAAAGTTAATAGTTCGGAAAAGTTAATCGACCGATTCCCCAATCGATTAACTTTTCCGAGAGTCTACTGTATATGTATTACAAAATTGAAGCCAAGCAAACTAATAGTAAAATTTTGAGATTAATCATTTTGTTGTAGATATCCTTTTTCTTCAAAAGCGAAATATAATAATTTTTCTGAACTCTTGTTTTTCAGAGATGCTAACTTTTGAACGTATGGTATTAATATCAAAATATCAAAAAATCTGCTATGAACACATGATTCATATTGTCAATTCAAAACAAGTTTCGTATATGGCTCTGAAGCCCGAAAGTTAAGGCCGTCTGTAGACCCGTTAGACGGTTAATTTCTAATTTTCTATATATATTCATTCAAGTCTGTAAAAATTATCTTTTGTGCTTACATTATTTCTCGATAAATCACGTAGGGGAACAAGGGGCAAGACGACCACCCGGGGCAAAAGTGCCACTCTTCAGTTTTCCATTAAAACGACGAAGAATTTTAATATGGTTATTTTTTATGATTTCTAAAGTGTCTTACTATATACCGTAAGAAAATTCATCGTTGAAAAATATAAACTCAGACATTAAAATGATTTTGAAATTTTACTTTTTGAAAATTGCACAAAATGATAATGACTATGCCGAAAACAAGCATACTGAAATCTTGTTTATCTTTATGTGTATTATTTTTGGTCTAACACATCAACTAGACCTAATTCCTATAGATAGAAGTTAAAATTCAACATTTCTCTACTTGTGGTCATTTTCCCCGCCATAGTGGCACTTTTGCCCCTTACCTATTAATATCGAGCGAAAAAACATCTGAAACGAAAACGTTTTTTTTTATATTTATATTATTTTGATATTGAACTCACTGAAACTGTTTAGATTATACCATCATCTAAGTTTTAGGCCTTTTCAGGTTGAATTCAATTGATTCTTTTTGCTCGTATTTAATTGAAAACAGTTAACGTGTCCTTTATGCCCTGGGTCCCCCTAAATATTATAAAACTAAATAAGGTATTCATCAAGTAACATAAATGACGCTTACAAGTATTTACGCACCGAAGGAAAGAAAATATAATTATTCTACGCAATACGTTGTGAATTTTACTGGCAAATAAGGATTTTGAGGAATACGGAACGCATATTTAAAAATATAGTCAAGTTAATTATAGATGTTCCTGAGAAATTAAATAGTGATTATTGTAGCAGTAGAAAGGATAGGTCACGCCGCTAGGTGGATTAATTCGGGTTTTTTGTATGCATTAGATGCATGCAGAAAGGACGTCACTGAACTGTTCGAAACTTGAAATTTTCGAAACAGTTATTGTTGGAGAACAAACATCAGCTGAGGAATGCCCTGATATTCCTTTTTACCTTTGTTATACTATAACAAAGGTTTAAAAATTGGTCGAAAAACACGAAATTGATCCGAGGCCCGGAGGGCGAAGTCACATATACCAATCGATAGTGTTCGACGATTTGAGCAATGTCTGTGTGTGTGTATGTATGTAATGATTTTTTCTATCGCCTGTTTCTCAGAGATGGCTGAACCGAATCGTTCGCTATTACTTTTGTTTGAAAGGTGTTATTGTCTAGTAGATCACTATTGAGTTGTTTCGTGATACGACGTTTCGTTTAAAAGTTATAAGCAAAAATGTGAAAAATACGTGACACTGGTTTCTCCGGAACTACATGACCGATTTCAACGATCTTAGTATCAAATGAAAGCCCTATTATAGCTAAATTGTTCAGGAATTTTTATTTGAAAACAAACAAGTAGTTTAAAAGTTATGCTTAAAAAACCTGTTTTGACAAGGTAATAATTATCGCCTGTTTCTTAGAGATGGCCAAACCGATTTATGCGCTATTAGTCTCATTTGAAAGATAATATATCCTAATAGATCACTATTGAATGATTTTTTGATTGGACGTTTAATTTGAAAGTTATGAGTAACCGTATACACCACACCAAAATTAACAATAATTTATAATGATTTTAACCAAGATAATTTACCTTATTTAAATTATTTTAATATCAAACGAGAGGTTTTCACACTACGAATATATATGCAAAATTTCATAAGAATTGGTTCTACCGATCAAAAGATATTAACCCTCGACCACTCGCGCCAACTTTTGTAACACAGTTATTCGCGCGCAAAATAGCATCAAACCGAAGAAAACGTGTGCACTAGAGTTTTGAGTAGGAAAACTTGGTTTTAGGTTTATCGAACCTTTGGAAGAGTTTCTAGAAATTGAAAGCTCTATCGTCTGGTGGGATTTACATTTTGATTAATCCCCCTAATTGTGAAATAAAAAAACATTTTTTTTCAGTGTCAATATAACACATTGATGTGTTCTGCAAAGTTATAGAGCATATTATTACAAAAAAATTTGCTAAAGGCCGTAACCTTCTATCTCTGCAAGATAGAAAAACCTTATTTATTGTATATGAAATTGTAAAATCAGTTTTTTTATTTTTGCTCTTTTTGTAATTGTTGCGTGACTTTTTCATATACTACAAAATTGTACAAATAGTAAAAATACACAACTTTGCTGAAAATAGTATACCTGTATGTTTGCTTGTTTAGGAACTGTAGAACTTTGATTATAAAGAATACCCTAACTTTGACTCCGAAGTACTCGACCAGCAGACGGATACATTTTAAATATTTCACATTTGTTGATAGTTTTGCTGCATACGTTTTCCCAACAATTTAAATTATTAATGCATTGAATAATTATGACATTTTGCTCACAATAAGTTAGTTGAAGAATATACGTTAGTTAAACAACGATTTGTAACTTTATAACAATATGGCGTTGAAAAACCTACACGTGTTGTACAAAATACAACAGCGTGAGTAACCGAAGAATAATAAAAATTGATGAAAATTACTCAAGAAAACTCTATTGATGTGATTCAAATAGAATGGCATTACAGGAAACTTTGCATAGTTCAAAAACCTATAAACTAGACCTTTACTAGACAATATGTATGTTAAAGAATAAGATTTCCTCTTACAACTTACTTTTATTTGCACTTACTCAGATTAATAACAACTTACTTATCCTTACTCAGCAATTTCATGAAAAAAGGATCTACCACAATTTAAAAGTGTTCCTATTTTGTTCAAATTTTATAAACTTATTCAATTTTCAAAAATTTTATGTAAACCAAAGCACTATGCAATGATAACCAGTAGATGAATTATGTTCCGAAGACGTGTCGATTTCTATCTCAAATAGCAAACAAGATCGTATAACAAAGGTTCCTTTCACCACTAGGTGGATTAAATCGGTTTTTTCCTTTTATTCGGGTTATCCAACTGGTCGCTTAATAGCGTATAAAACTCTGCGCTGGGCCCTTTTGTGATGTCAACAAAGTGTCAGGGAGACCTCAAACATCAGTTCTACCTGACGAGACAGGCAATGTCGCCCACTAAAACACAGGTAGAGCCCCAAACATAGCCGCCACGCCTATACCCGCAGGCGGAGGCGTTCCGGCCCTGCGCGGACTCCACGAACTGACTCCAAAATCTCTCTGCCAAAGGCCGGAATGTCATATTTTAAAATAATGATGATGATGACGATAATGATGATGATGATGAGAATAAAAATGATAGATCGAATTTGTAAATGTGCTTTGGACTTTTTGCACCACTCGAGTTGCAATATGTGGTACAGTGAAAAAGTGGAGGATTCGTCGGCCCCGCCTGACACCGGTCTTCAACCGCGCGCCCGCTTTCAATTTTCCAACACAAACAACCACAAATGAACCAATAGGCAACACAAATTTCGAAGCATTAATAGTCATCACCTTATCAGGGCAAATTTAATCTTTCATCCCCTTAGCACTCATGCACTGTCCCACGATGCAAAACAAATTGAGCGCAGCACAAGCTGGACGGTCGCGGTAGTCGACAGAAACTTCAAAATATAGAGACTTACCCGCCTTCCAACCCTCGAGACCAAAGAGCTAGTGCAGTAAAGCTCTGGGCTTAAAAGTCTCTCTAAGACTCGATCCCTTCCCATCGACAGACCCCGCGGGCGGCCATCAGAGCACAGGACAGCCACGGGGCCAGTGCAAACATCCTACTCTATCTAGCAGCACCGCATAGCCGAGACTCGAAAACACGACACGAATTGACCTAATTTTCCAATCTGCTACCTAAGAAGCGCTATTACTCGTAATCATTACAGAGTGGTCCTTCGGCATCCAACCGGATCCGGTATCCCGCTTGCATCCCCCTACCAACCCTAAGCCCCCGATCGACCCAATCAATCCGACGTTTTTCGGAGATATTTGTGACAGCTGTGATAAATATGGATGAATCCCAGAAACATTCATCTATCAATTATCATAGATCCGCATACTGTCCTTATTCTTAAATGGAATAAAAGCACTTTCTGAACAACGCAACAATCACATTTGGTAAATTTTTTCCCCGAGTCCCACTTGAAATCACAAAAGTATTTTGATATATACCCACATTCAGAAGTAAACGTGACCGTTGTTCATCCACTGATTAGTCAAAAAGCACTACACCACGACAAGGTTCAGTTTTATCATAGGGCAGCTGAGGAATGCCCTGATATTCATGACTAAAACCAACCAAGAAACAAGCGGTTTTAAACGTGAATAGTTTCAGAGATATGTTTTCTTAAAACTTGTCGGTAGTGTTTTACCAATTTTACCAATACGAAAATTTCAACGGATATTCCGGCACCTCCAGCAGGCCAACCCGTAACTTTCTGCCCTACAACTTTTTAAAAGACACCACTGTCGTATCTGTTAACCGCGTTATAGAAATATTGTGGTATCCGCGCTATAGAAATCCGCGTTTACAAATCTTGACTGTATTTGCAACAATCTAGGTAAAGAAAATGCTATTAATTTGTTCACTTTTAATAGAAAATTTGATGCTCTTTCCAAATGTATAATAATATTCGGGGGTTTCTCAACGAATTTCCAAGTTCAAACACAAATACTGTGCAAATAAGAGTCAAAACGTTGTAACGTCACGGCGGAATGCGTCATATATAGATGTAACCTAACTTACGTCTGATTTTTCGCCCAAAAATAATATTACGCGATGCAGTAGATTTACTTATAAAACATTTTTGTAGCCTTACGAACTATCGAACTTTACATAAAATTCAACAGGAGTTCTCGATATTACAAGGTTACAGAATATAATAATTCTGCAGATCTTCCTTTTGGTCGGTGTTAAGTCACACCGGACCAAGGCGCAAATTTTAAAAAAAATGAGTTAATGACAGCAAACGATCCAGAATTTTCTAAGCTATATTTTACTCTAATCAGATTACAGCAATGTTGTAAACAGCCGGAGTTATGAGATGATTTCGAACAATTAATAGCTATAAACCGGTGACCGGACGAGAGCCATAAATCCTCCCCGTCCATTATTGCAAACATACATTATGGCATTCGTCTGTATGGCTCCCGTCCATTATGGCAAACATACATTATGGCATTCGTCTCTATGGCATTCGCACGTATGGCAACCGCCCGTATGGCAAACGTATATATGGCTGATGGGGTGTCGTCTCCATTAATCGAACTTTTGCCCCGTCCATGAATCGCACTTTTACCCTACTAGGTGGTGACAACCGGTCCAGCGTTACATAACCGTACATACATTCATTCATTCATTACATACATTCCTGGGATACATAACCGTAAATATTAGCTTTCTTCACAAAGCCCTATATCAAATTAAAAACGCATATATCTGTAGCTTCAATATTATATATTACTGCGGCATACATATAAACTTCAAAATATGTTACATCAAAACAAGCCAAATGAGATATCGAATCAGGCTATAACTTGAATAATTAATTCAATCACATTTCTAAGTGATCAAACAAGACCTATTTGCACTCATAAGATCAGTCTTTGACTTCTTGATTCAATAAATATGCACTACTGAAATACTGCCGATTAAAATTTTCGTGCTACAGTCGATTCATAACAGTCGTTTCGCGACAAATATCTTACGGCTTGGAAGACTCTCATAATTGCAAGATGACTGTCACCGCTTGTTAGATGCCGAAGAAGGCATAAAAAATGAAAATGATGCAGTCATAACAATCCGGCATAAGTTATTTCCAACGACAGTGGTTGAACAAACCCCAGATTGTAGACTTCGGCCTGTTCTTGTTTAGCATAGTGCTTCTCTGTTCTCAGTACGCTTTGAATGGGATTTCGTCACAGTGGTGTGTGCAGGTATAGCGAACGCAGGCAAACAGTAGAAACTGCTTTGAACGACAATCATGAAAAAGAGAGTACTTTTCGATAGTCTGGTTTGGATAACAAGTTTTTTAAGCATCCTACAACAGCAAGTGTATAAAATGAAAACATAAACTATTGCAGTTAGAAATATACTCGATGCAAAATGCCGCTCCTGTTAAGCCATCTTTTATGTATTTTCTGCACTTTATTAGGTTCTAACAACGAATTGAAAGAAACCTTTGTTTTAATAAACGAGAGAGTTATTTCTGAATTGTGGTAGAATCTTATATATGAGCAAACTAGATTGTTTTCCATTTAAAGTTACGACCATAATATTGTATTAGGATTAAAAAGAAAATCTCTCAAACTTTTATTTTGTTGGTAGATGCTTGGAACAAAATATAATCTAGCAAACAAATTATGAAAAAAAATAATTAACGATAAAATAAAATGTTTGTTTTTTTCTCGGTTTACGTCTTGTTTACAAAATTTAAAAGCAACAAGTGTTTTCACCAGTCCTTTACTAACAAAACCTCGTATAATTGAGAAATATTTTCTTCCACGCATCACTAAAATAATTAGGTTCATATTTTTTTAATCTTTACTGTGGTTGGTTCATACCAAAATCAGCAATAACACCTATAGAATCAAAACCTGAAATATAAACTCATTTAAAAAAAAGTTTGAACGGCCAGGTTCACTTCAATTTATTTTCTGGTATATTTGAAAGTACATCGTGCAACACTGTCAAAACGGTGCAACACTGCTAAAACGAATTCGATTTCTTTTTCTTTATCACGGGCTCGTACCAAAAGAGATCTATTTATAGACAGCCTGAACAGCAAAAACTGACAACCCAAAATAAGCTATCGGTCAAATCATATGAGCATTTAAACTACCTTCATTCAAGAGTAGTTCTGGTACAGTGGTTAAGACGATGGCATCGTGTGCGGTATGTTGTGAGTTCAATTCTGACTGAAATGGTGCGGTTTTTGGAATTAAAAAACCCGATTTAATCCACCTAGTGGTGAAAGGAACCTTTGTTTATACGGTCTTACTTGCTATTTGAGATAGAAATCGACACGTCTTCGGAACATAATTCATCTATTGGTTAACGTGGCGTGGTTTTAATTAAATTTTTGGAAATTAAATAAGTTTACAAAATTTGAACAAAATAGCAGCACCTATAAATTTTGATAGATCCTTTTTTCATGAAATTACTGAGTAAGGGTAAGCTGGTTGTTACTAATTTGAGTAAGTGCAAGTAAAAGCAAGTTATAAGAGGAAATATTATTCTTTAACATATACATTGCGTAGTAAAAGTCTAGTTTATAGGTTTTTGAACTACGCATAAATTTCTGTAACGCCATTATTTTTGATTGACATCAATAAAGTTTTCTTGAATAAATTTCATCAATTTCTATTAACCTTCGATTACTCACGCTGTTGCATTTTGTACAACACGTGTAGGTTTTTGAATGCCATATTGTTATAAAGTTACAAATCTCTGTTTAACTAACGTATGTACTTCAATTACCTTGTTATGAGCAAAATGTCATAATTATTCAATGCATTAATACTTTAAATTGTTGGGCAAATAAATCAGCATAAACTGACATCACAGAAACGAAGCAATCAGCATGTGAGTTGTACCGCGATTGGCCCTTGAAGTTTCTCTCGTTTCTTCATTTGTAAAAATGGTGTCTGTATGCAGCAACACAATCAGCAAATATAAAATGTTTAACCGTTATGTGTTCGACAAAAACAACACCTTTAAGTGCTCGACAAGGGTACCCGGGTACCCACAAATTGAAACGCTTGTAACTTTGGCAATATTTGACCGATTTGGACCATCTTACCACCTAAAGATTTAGGAACTTATCCACTTTCAGTGGTGTTGCAACAGGACCGGAAGTGGTTCATCTGGTTCCCGGAAATCCGGTATTCCGAGAGTGTGTTCCGGAATTAAGGCGCTTTTTAAGATTTTTAATGTAATCATAGTAATATGGGTATCCAAAATTCTTCAAATGACTCCGAAAGATCATTTTTCATAGTTTTAAAACAGTATAATGATTTATCCTCGGAATGGCCATTCTGGAACAAGTTCCCATGGGACCTCCTGTGGCCACAGAACTGTTTGGATTGCAACACTGGCAATATGGGTATCTAAATTCATGAAATTACTCCGGAAGGTCGTTTTTCATTGTTTTAACTCTATCTGATGATTTTGCCCCGGCATGGCCATTCCGGAACATATTCCCGTGGGGCTTCACAGTGGTTCAAAACCAAATAAACGTGCGTATTACATTTTTGAGTAAAAAACTTGATTTTAGGTTGATGAAGGCTTTGGAAGAGTTTCTTGAAATTAAAAGTTCTATCGTTTGGTGGAATTCAAATTTTTATTAATCCCCCTAAAAGTGAAATAAAAATTTTATTTTTCTTCAGTTTCAATATAACACATTTACGAGTTCTGCAAGGTTTTAGAGCATATTATTACAAGAATTTTTTCAGTAGACAGTAACCTTCTATCTCTTTAGCGAAGATAGAAAAATCCTTTTCAGCAATTTTTAGCTTTAATTCCGGAACACATCCTCGGAATACCGGATTTCCGGAAACCAGATAAACCACTTCCGGTTCTGTTGTAACCCCACTGAAAGTGGATAAGTTTCTGAATCTTTAGGTGGTAAGTTGGTCCAAATCGGTCAAATATTGCCAAAGTTACAAGCATTTCAATTTGTGGGTACCCGGGTACCCTTGTCGAGCACTTAAAGGGTAAAAAATTTCGAAGCCCTCCCTTTCCTCCCCCTTAAATGCTACATGAAAACTTATTTTATAAAAAGTTGTAATTTAGCGAGTTCTGAGATGTCACGGAGTTTCAGTATCCTGGGTCGAAGAAAACTTTAAAATTTCTTACTTTGAAATCTGAAAAGGTACCCGGGTACCCTGTCGAACACATAACGGTTAAAATGTATCTGTTGGTAGTCGAGTCATTCGGGGTCAAAATTAAGGCATTTTTTTTAATCAAAGTTCTACAGTACCTAAACAAACAAACATAAGGTATACTATATTCATCAAAGTTGTGTATTTTTACTATTTATATAATTTTGTAATACATGAAAAAGGAATACAACAATTACAAAAAGAGCTAAAATAGAAAAAACTGATCTTACAAATTCATATACAATGAAAAAGATTTTTCTCTCTTCGCTTAATAGATAGAAGGTTACTGTATTCAACAAAATTTCTTGTAATAATATGTTCTAAAACTTTGCAGAACACATCAATGTGTTATATTGAAACTGAAGAAAAATATTTTGTTTATTTCACTTTTAGGGGGATTAATCAAAATTTAAATTGCACCAGACGATAGAACTTTCAATTTCAAGAAATTCTTCCAAAGGTTCCATAAACCTAAAACCAAGTTTTCCCAGTCAAAATTCTAATGCGCATGTCTTTTTGGCTTTGGGCCATTGTGCGCGCGAGTAACCGAATTACAAAAGTTGGTGCGAGTGTTTGAGGGTTAATATCTTTTGATCGGCAAAACCGATTCTTCTGAAATTTTGCAGATATATTTGTAGCGTTAAAATCTCTAATTTGAAGCCAAAATAATTCAAACTAGATAAATCATGCTTGATGAAATCGTTATAACTTATTGTAAATTTTAATGTGTTGTATTCAATTAATCATAACTTTCAAATTAAACGTCAAATCAAAAAACAAATCAATAGTGATCTATTAGGTTATGTTACCTGTCAAATGAGACTAATGGCGTCTAAATCGGTTTAGTCATTTCTAAGAAACAGGCGATAATTATTACCTTGTCAAAACAGGTTTTTTAAGCATAACTTTTAAACTGATTGTTTGTTTTCAATAAAATTTATCCGAAAAATTTAGTGTTAACAAGAGCTTTCATTCGATACCAAGATCGTTGAAATCGGTCATTTGGGTCCGGAGAAAATCGTGTCACGTAATTTTTACTTTTTTACTTATAACTTTTAAACGAAATGTCGGACCTCGAAACAATTCAATAGTGATATACTAGGCAATAATACCTTTCAAACAAAAGTAATAGCGAACAAATCGGTTCAGCCATCTCCGAGAAACAGGCGATAGAAAAGTTGCGCCCCGCACATACATACACACATACACACACACACACACAGACATTGCTCAGTTCGTCGAACCCTGTCGATTGGTATATGTGGCTCGGCCCTCCGGGCCTCGGATCAATTTCGTGTTTTTCGACCAATTCCTAAACCTTTGTTATAGTATAACAAAGGTAAAAATGTGTGAAAATCTTTTTCTGTTGCTATTTGTAAATGTTTCCGATAAATAGTTGTACTATTTTTGACAATAGGCCGGGAAAATGTCGATATAGCAGACAGAGGTAAAGAAGTTTTTGCAATATTTTAACAAAATTTGTTGGAAATATGGTAACAAATTTTGATATAATTTTGTTTAAAGCATAACAAACTTTGTTATATTCTTGCTATCACCGCTAAGCAGTTTTGTTAGAATTTGAGTTATTTTAACCACTTGCAGTAGCTAATTTATAACAGCCGTTGTTAGCAAAAAATCGGTCGAAAAATAACAGGATCAGTTATAATTTTGTTATGCCCTCCTGATCGAGACGATATAGTTAATTATCGAGGAATCACTTCTCTCTCTGCTGGATCAAAATTATTTGAAATACTGGTTCTGAATGTACTACTTCGTGAGTTCAAGTAATATATATCCATGTATCAGCATGGCTTCTTTCCTGGCAGAACAACAACTACAAATCTACTGCAGTTCACATCGCATTGCATTAAAAGCTTGGAAAATGGCGTGCAAGTGGGCACTATCTACACAGAAAGCTGCGTTCGATCGTGTCGATCACTCCATCTTAGTAGCTAAAATTTAACGTCTCGAAGCCTCAACACTCTTTACTGGGTGGCTGAAATCTTATCTCGTTAACCGCTCGCTCCCTGTAAAATTAGGCCACATTGAGTCAGACAGTTTTATTACCCTGTCTGGTGTTCCACAAGGGAGTAACCTGGGACCCGTAAGAATTGGTGATTTCTTTCACCCGTAAGAAAACTCCAATATTGTTTAACTATGCAGTATCTGGAGAAATGCTTGAAAGAGTCACAGTAATTAAGGACCTTGGTGTATTACTAGACTCCCAACTTTCCTTTAAACATCACTATTCTCATATCATAGCACGTGCTAATAGAAACCTTGGCTTTATTATGAAGATTACCAGAGAGTTTACCGACCCGTTTTGCATGCGGTCATTGTACTCCTCACTTGTCCGTTCCATTCTGGAGACATCGGCCATAATATGGAGTCTATATACCGAAATTTGGAGCAACCGCATTGAAGCAGTACAGGCCAGATTCCTACGTTTCGCTCTGAGGTTTTTACCGTGGCAAAACCCCAACCATTTGCCGCCTTATGCTGACCGATGTCGACTGCTCGGAATCGACACACTGGCAAAGAGGCGAAATATTTTTCAAGCAATTTTCGTGGGAAAGTTATTAACTGGAGAAATAGATGCTCCCAACATACTATCCGAAATCGATTTGAATGTGCCCTCCAGAAACCTAAGATCCCGTGATTTCCTGCGCCTTTCATTCCACCGCACAGATTATGGCCAAAACGAACCCCTTAGGGCGATGTGTGTCGTGTTTAATAATGTGTTTGAATGGTTTGACTTCGATTTATCGAGTGAGAGTTTTAAAATTAGACTAAGGCAAATAATGTAATATGCTAAGTTAGAAATGTGTCAATGTTAAGCTAAGTTGTACTATGTTGATATTGTAATTGTATGTAGTATGTACGTCAGATTTGTAATAGTGTCAAAAGATAGTGGGGTTTTTACGCACACTTGAGGGTCGACCTCAAGTGGGCTTTTCCCCACTCCTAAGTTTCATTGAGACCCACAGAGGTCAGATGAACAAATACAAATACAAATAAACAAACAAATTAGGGAGCTGTATAAAAGCTATCAAGCTTTTGATATTTGATAATCATATGAAAGAAATAACGCGCGATGTTCCTAGGTAACCGATTTTACGATTAAAATGCACGTTTATAAGATTTCAATAAAAGTTCCGGTTTGTAAACGCACCATTGCTAAGTGTGCTCAAATGAATTCAGAGTGGCGTCCTAAAACAACCACTGTCGGAAAAATGCAACGAGCGAGACACGAAAGCAAACGATGCTAAATTACCATACGAAAAGTATCTCAGTATGTAAGCACCGGTTGTATGAGACCAACCTGGACATTCGGAAACTTTCGTGTAAAGCCAGTAATTAAGAAAATTTAGATAAAAAATACAATTTTTTATAAATGAACTAGGGTAGACGCACCATTAGTGGTTGTAGTACCAGTAGTGGTGGAAACTTGAATTATTCCATTATTTTTGCATATTTTGGTACAAGTTTGGTAAATATCGAACTACCAGTAACAGTATTATTTGATAAGTATCTAACTTGTACCAAAATCGGCAAAAATAATGGAATAATTCGAGTTTCCACCACTACTGGTACTACCACCACTAATGGTGCGTTTACCCTATAATGTTAATGATACTACATAATGAATCATAGTTTGAAAATTTATATCGAGAAATATTATGCACATGCGAGATTTACGGTGGCTTGAAAACCTCGTGACAAACTTAAATTTATTATACATTAAAATAAAAATCAGGCACAATGAGGTGTGCCAATATAATCCCTAAGTTGATAAGCATTTCGTCCTATCAACACTAATATGCAGAGATATAGCGCCCTGCACGCGTGGTTTACCACATTTAGTTTAGAGCACATTAATGTTATTGGTAGAGTTCCCGTTTGCTATGACCGGCTTGGTAACGCGAGATTAGTTCTGGAGTTATGAGGAAATTTGTATTTCATTTGTATGGGAGCCTCCCCTCCTAATAAGGTAAGGGGTCCTTATTGATCATAGAAAAAAATCTTGCCTCCAAAAACACCTACATGCCAAATATGGTCCTATTTGATTGATTAGTTCTCGATTTATGAGGAAATTTGTATTTCATTTATATAGGAGCCCCCCTTCATAAAGTGAGGAGGAGTCCTAATTCACAATAGAAAAAATTCTTGCCTCCAAATACATTCACATGTCAAATTTGGTTCCATTTGCTAGATTAGTTCTCGAGTTATGAGGAAATTTGTATTTTATTTGTATGGAAGCCTCCTCTCTTAAAGGGAAGAGGGGTCATAATTCCCCTTCAAAAGAAGGTAGAGGTCTCAACTCACCATAGAAAGAATTCTTGTCTCCAAAAACACCCACATGTCAAATTTTGTTCCATTTGCTTGATTAGTTCTCGAGTTACGCAGAAATTTGTGTTTCATTTGTATAGGAGCCCCCCCCCCCTCTTAGTGGGGTGAGGGGTCTTTTACCATCATAAGAACCTTCCCTGGCCCCAAAAGCCCTATATACAAATTTTCACGCCGATCGGTTCAGTAGTTTTCGATTCTATAAGGAACATACCGGCAGACAGACAGACAGAAATCCATTTTTATAGGTATAGATTTTTTTTTCTATGGTGGATTGAGACCCCTTCCTTCTCTAGCAGAGGAATTATATCCCCTCCCCCTTCAATAGTGGGCGGGGCTCCTATACAAATGAAATTGAAATTGAATGTATTTCGAATATAGGCTTCAAGCCCTTTACCCATTCTTAAATCTATACAAGTAATACTGACAATAAATCTAATTCTACAGGTTACAAAAGTTACAAAAAATTACAAATCATAAAATAATTAGTCTAGAGTTAACGTAATTGCCCTCTGAAGTATAAACTAAGTCTATGCCTAATCACATCCGAGCTCATGCCAATGGTTATAATATGCTGCAGTGCATTGAAGACATTCATGAAGCGAGAAGTAGGTTCGTGCTGCGAATAATTTCTGGACCGAAAAGGCGGCTCAAAGGTCCTACGTTGTCGGAGTTTGACTGCACTATTAACCGACTGCTGAGAGGTTGGCTGTTTGTTCGTTCTGAGAGGATGTTCAAAAAGAATACTATGTCGGCTATTTTGTGTCTCGAGTGGACCGTATCAATATCCACCAGAGAACACAGATCGTGATACGGTGGTGCTATTCTCCGTTCCATCTAAGATTCCTTAGAGCAAATCTTACAAACCTTTTCTGGATGCCTTCGATGCGCTGGATGTGCGTTATATACTGAGGACGCCAAATAACGCTCGCAAAATCGAGTTTACTTCTGACAAGGCCTTTGTAGATCGAAAGTACTGCGTAAGGGTCGTCGAGATCACGGCCAAATCTTCTGACAAGTGCATAAAGTCTCAGACTCTCTTTAATCACATTGTCAATGTGCCATGTGCAATGAAATACAAATATCCTCACTATATATAGTTTCCTTGTGTCTGACTGTAACGCTAGATCCATGCAAGCTGAAAAAAAATTTCTAGACTCCAACACGCGTTGTAAAGATAACAATGATTTCAGTCAGTGGGTGGTGGATGAAAAAAGGCAATTTGATGGGCTGGCACACAATACGATACTGGTTTCAACAAGTCGCTTGAATAAAAGCATTTGATTTTAAAACAAATTTCAAAGCTTCAAAGCAAACGTCAACCGTTTGCGATTGATGGAGTAAATGTGTGATTTGGCACGTGATGATAAAGACAGCCTACGATTTAATCAGGCTATAATTGGTTATCAGAAGCTGCCAAAGTAGCGCATACTCAATATAAAGCGTGAAAACGCATTTCCCGTTAAGTATCTTTATACCTACATTTACTTCTTCCGGAGTTGCTTACGAGAATGGTAGCTAAAACCCTTCAAGACTCAGGTGTGGTATGATATCTGAACCACACAGACAGGATGTAACGTGTTTTCTCTTAAACAGTCTGATGTTTTATCAAGGACAAAATCAAACTTTGATGATAAAAAAATTCATCAAAAAGTGGCTTATGTGGAACGTGTTGTTCTATACTTTGTTGCTAAGTTGATTTACGAATGCGACCTGAAATATTTCATTATAAAGCAGCACAAATATTGAAGCCCGCAAATTTAGGTTCTAACTTTAGGAATTCAGTAGAAGTAGCTTTAGGTATTAGCATAAGCATAAGCATAAGCATAGGATACCGCCCGTGTGCTGCTACTCCGTTATTGACCAGGACCGATGAAAATTGCAAAATGATGGTTGGAAAAAGCATACTTGGGACAGCAGGCTATTTTTCATTGTGCAACATTATCAGGTCCCTGCATGCTGATCAATACCGACGCCGGCCACGTCCGAATGCGGGTCCTGGTGGGATGGGAAGGAATGTTAGTCCAATACTTGTTGCTACTAAAGACCAGGGAATCCTCTGCATCTTCACAAGTATTTCGGGAAAGGAATTGTTGTTAGTAGATGGGCGGAGCTAGATGGATAATGTAAGTATGTAAGCATCAGTCATATGAGACTAACCTGGATATTCGAAAATTTTCTTGTAAAGCCAGTAACTACGAAAATTAAGATATAAAAAATACCTTTTTAACAAATTCAATATAATGCCAATGGTGCTCATATACAACCATAATTTAATTTATATCGAAAAATACTACGCACATGCGAGATTTACGGTTCAAAAACCACGTAACAACTTGAACTTATCCGCGATCAGGGAAATCAGGGATAATGAGACGAGTCAATATAGTCCCTAAGTTGATAAGCATTTCCTCTTACCAACGCTAATATGCAGAGATATAGCGCCCTACACGCTTTCAGTAGAAGTAGCTTTAGGTATTTACTGCAAAGTATTTTAAAAGTATTCTAATTTTTCAAAGGAAATATCCAATATCCAAACATTTTGTATTGCATTGACTCGATTTCAAGCAAATAACTAATCCAAGAGTGTGTCCGGTTGACTAAAACGAAGGATGTTTTTGTAGTTGTGGTCCAACGAGTGGCAGCGTATTAGACAGCAAACGTCTACCCGGTATAATACAGTGTCGACTCAAATCCAAAAATACAATTCCCTGACTTTCCCTGATTTTCCCTGATGCTTCAAATATTTTTCCCTGACCCTCAAAACTCGAATATAAAGCTTATTTGGGCGATTTCTGCTTAAGTTGTTAACCCTTTAGCATGGCTTATGTGACCTGCTGAAAACTAAAGCTAGATTTCTTCATGTTTTAAGAACACATACCAAAGATTCTTAACCTATTTCTTACCAGCGTTTCAAAAACGCCCTCTTCTATCGAGTCTAAGGACAGTTATGTTTGAGGTATCAACTTGAATCCAAAGAAACAAAGATTGAGAAATAATTTAATCGACCTGTTTTTGCACAAAGCTTAGATGTTACATACAACAAAATTACAGGTGTGTAAACATAACAAATCTTGCTAATTTTCGGCCAGCTCAAACTAGTAACTTTGCCGCTGGAAGGTGGACACATGTCTGCGGTTTTTCAGTTAAACTAAAACAAAACTTCCCTGGAAGTTTCAGCTTGTAATCTTTGCTGCAAAACGCATGGGGTTAAGGAGATGATTCCCCAAAGATTTTTAGTACAAAAATGTGCGTTTTGCTGGCTTCGAGGTACGGCAAAACTTTAGCTAGATATATTGTTAGAAAATGTCCAAATGGCAAATATTTTAACCCTCTATGGTGGACAGTATGCGAAGTTAAGACTAAAGCTGTGTGTCATGATTTCGGATTGCAACTATCGAGGCTTGAGAGCAACATTGACTCGAAGGTAGTTCGGTGGCCGGCCGTTCGGTCCGATGACCGTATATGGGTGTTGAGAATTAAGGCAAATTCTTCAACTACAGCTTAATCAACGTATAGTCACCAACAGATCATAAATTCGATGATACTAGGGACGAATTGAACCGCCCAGTTAGCTTCGAGGTACGATGCTGATCTAACAAGCCAGTTGTGTTCGAATCTCGGCTAGCCGGTTTTTGTTAGATAGAATCAGTAATCAGATCGTTGCACTGACCCCGTAATTTTCCTGTACTCTAACAGCCGGCTGCGAAGTCTGTTGATAAAGGATAATGTCTAGTGACGGTTAATGCTCAAGACTTTGCTTTGCTTTGCTAGGGACGAATCCTACGACAGGTTCGAAAGGATTTATCGGGTGCGCACGACTTGAAAATTCAAGACTCTAGCTCCCAGATCGATCCTGTTTAACGGTCAATACTTTTTGGAAGTCATCAATATACAGTCTTTTCTTAGCGACATTGACCACTATCTCGTCGTAAGATCCACGCAAGGTTATCGAAATCGGCGAAGGCTCGCACTGAGAGGATGTTGCATTTCAACATCTAGCGGTTTACGGCATATGACGTTGCAGTGGAGTACACCAGAAAGCTTGATCAACGAATCGCAGAACAGCAGGAAGAAAGGGAATAAGACGTAAGTAGGCTGTGGAGGATCCGCCATGGCGCCAACAACTACGAGGAAAGTGATAGGCACGACGCGGGGAAGACAATCACCCTTATTCTGCGAGTCACGTGACTCAATACGATAATTGTCACTCGCCGTGACTCGCCATGGCGAGTCGAATTGAGTGCTGTCACCTAGGTGACAACCGTGTCACCTAGGTAACAACCCCGTGTCACCTAAGTGACAACTGACAAACCGTGTCACCTAGGTGACAAAGCACATCCCTGGCACGAACGTCATTCTAATACATTTTTGTTGAAGCCATTTGAGCCAGGCTTGCTGGCTCGATTGTATATCAAATTTGACAGCAGATGTAAAAATTACGCAATCATAGGGTTCTATGCTTCAGAAAATTTGTCGCGTGTAGGATGTAGATAGTGAAAGATGTTCGTTTTTTGTGTTAACGACAACGTAAGATAGGAAAAATTCTGATTTTTGAGTCTTATTTTTTACGATAAACAAAAGAGGGGAAGCAACACGCTGCAATCGTCATACTGCGCAGCATTAAATACATGCGTTGTCCCATTTAAATTTTGTTTCAAAATTTGTTGTCTACCTCTATTACCACCACTATCGAAGGCGGCTTCAGCTGACAGCTGTCGTGACAGGGATGTGTGATAAAGCGAGTCACCTAGGTGACAAAGTGAGTCACCTAAGTGACAAAGCAAGTCACCTAGGTGACAATTGTCACCTCATTAGCGATGACTCCAAATTAGTTACGTAACTCGCCTCGCAGAATAAGGATGAGTGTAACAGCTTGTTTGATGTCGAATGCCAGAAAATGATAGATGAGAAGAACCAGGCCAAGAGTCGCATGCTCACTGCAGATCACGTCAGAACAGAGAAACATGTAAGCTTTCTGCGTAACCAGCTGATCCAGGTTGCCAACTCGCCTAAACGAAAATTCTACAGAACGTTAATGCTCCCGGTAACCCTTAACGGACATGAATCATGGACACTGAAGGAAGATGATCAATGCTTGGGGCTTCTGAGTGTAAAATCCTGCAATTGGCGAAAACGCTGTAGATCGCGTGTAAATAACAGTCTGTATTCCGCTTTGTGCTCTTGATGTCTGCACCGTAAAGTGCGTGAGGTCTGCCATTGCCGATTTAGAGCACTACAGCGAGTGAAGTCTGATAATTGTACGGCGCAAAACAAATAAAAAATTTACGGCAAACTGAAAGATAATCGAATCGCCACTAGCCATGTAACAAGTTTTAATTCAACCGATCAATCTGCGTATGTTTTACACGAAAATTGATTTAATTCCAAAGTTGATCAACAATATTGCCGGGCAAACAAAATTTCCCTGATTGAATTTCGAAATTCCCTGATTTCCCTGATCCAAAAATTAATTCCCTGATATTCCCTGATTTTCCAGGTTATTCCAGGAAATCGACACCCTGAATTATCATAGTTTTGGTGAGACTGAATCTAAATTTTGTCTCGCTTCTAAAGTTGAGCACTTTTTCAAAATGTCTTTCGAGCAGCACGTTCCTCACAATTGGTAGATTTTTACTGTTTTATCTAAGCGCCGTTCGCTTCGTTGGTAGATAACACGTATTTAAATTAATAGAAGGTTGCCAATCTTAAAGCTGGTTCACTTATATTTTACGTGCTATTGAATTGTCAACCATATTACATTTTCAAAGATTTTGGTATCGTGGCTAGCCACGACGGTTCACCCTAGTTGAATAATAAAACAATAAAAATTTGTACGAAACTGTTACTTTTATTTAAAAAACTAGCTGACCCGACAAACTTCGTATTGCCACACAAATTAAACTGTGTTGTACATAAATCCTGAATCTCGGATGACCTTTGTCACAATCTCGAGTTTTGCAAGTTTCTGGGGAGTTCACGGGTGTTTTAATGTACAAATACAAGTAGAAAACAGCTCCCCCCATTGCTTAGCCTGAAAAAACGGATAGCTTTTAGATATTCGCCATCATTACAAACCATTTCGCCGAATTCCATTTTGCGGAAGACTAATTCTCGGTTGACCATAACGCGGAATATAGAGTTTCGCACAATACCATTTCGCGAAAAACCTTACGCGGGGGTGACCCAACTGGAGGAAAGTAACAGAGGTCAGTAGATCTAG
Organism: Sabethes cyaneus; assembly: GCF_943734655.1. Taxonomy (NCBI): domain Eukaryota; kingdom Metazoa; phylum Arthropoda; class Insecta; order Diptera; family Culicidae; genus Sabethes; species Sabethes cyaneus. The sequence continues at coordinate 116,388,708 of NC_071354.1, read as the reverse complement.
GAAAATAAATAAACCTAGATAGAGGTGATCTCTACGACGTGCTTTTTTTGACCATTTTTATGACCCACTCAGCTTACAAAGAAAATCTGCATCAAGTTTCTTCTAGCCAACTTTAATATAAGCGAAAGTGTAGGTTTGACGTTTAGAGAAAGATTCGAGGCGCTATTTACATTCATTTAAAAATAATCGAATTTTCTCATCCTGCCGCAGTCTACCCTTCTATTACTGCTAAATCTAAGGACCTAACTAGGCATTGGGTTTTACTGCGTTTATACAAAAAGAAAGATAAAAACGTATCCCTCTCATTATTTCCAGTAATGATGATGGATTGAAACCTCTCCCCGCTTTAGGAGGGGGGCTCGCATGTGGGGGGTTTTGGAGGCAGGAAATTTTTTAATGGTGGTTTGTGACCCCTCACCTCTGTGGTAGGGGGATAAGGATTCTCATACAATTAAAACAGAAATTTTTGCGTAACTCAAAAACTAATCGAACCTGAGAAATTTTACTCTTTCATAAAACATTAGTCAATAACAAGACCACTAAACTATCAATAGTAACATTCGATAATTCAGCGCAAGACGGCCACAGGATCTCGTTCCTAGAACCAGGAAGCGGAACAAGCTATAATTTGCCCTTGAACAAGAGGCTTCATTCGCACCTCAAGCAAGTACCACTCTTATAACTTGCCCTGGCAAGAGGCTTTCATTGTTAGTAAATGCAGAATGCAGTAGGAAGGATGTGGAGGGGCTTGAGAATAAACCCATGCCAAAGTCACTTAACATCGAATGGCCTGATTCTATTAAGGCTGTGAACCATTTCGCGAAATTTTTAACTTTTTGGTTAAAATTTGATAGTACGATGGTTTTTCGAAAATAACCCTGCTCGGGAGCATGGTTAGTTTTAACCAAGTTCTGAGAGCCAATGAGATATGCACAGGTGAGGAAGAGAGCTTCGATGTGTTTCACTGATTTTTCGTTGGATTTTTTTACATTGGTATGGATGCTTATCGCATAACAAATTTGTTCAAACAACCCGGGTTGAAATGAGATGAATTTTATCTACCAAATAAAAGCAAATGAACATCAAAAATTCATCCGATTTTAACTCGGACAGAATAAACAATATTTTCATCCTCACCTTATATGCTCTCATTGAGCAAAAAAAAACTATCAATCCGTCAAATATGAAATGGTTCACATTCTGAACTGATTTTAACCACTCAAGGAGAAATAACCATCGAACTGTCAAATTTTAACCAAAAAGTTAAAAATTTCGCGAAATGGTTCACAGCCTAAGATTCGAACTTACTACCACTCGCTTGTCAAGGCAGACTCGGTAACCTTGCGGCTACAGGGCCCCCCGAAACTCTATATTCCGCGTTATGGTCAACCGAGAATTGGTGTTCTGCAAAATTGTATTCGGCGAAATGGTTTGTAATAATGGCGAATATTTAAAAGCAATCCGCTTTATTTTATCATGGGGGGAGCTGTATTCTACTTTACTGTGAGGAAAATTTGTATATTAAAACACCCATGAACTCCCAAGAAACTTGCAAAACTCGAGATTGTGACAAAGGTCATCCGAGATCCACGATTTATGTACAACACAGTTTAATTTGTGGTAATACGAAGTTTGTCGGATCAGCTAGTTTGAAAATAAAACTTAAAATCAAGATATCAAAAATATACCATTTTTGAAAATTTTCGTTTTTTTGGACAAAAATAGAAGTAATTTGCAGTCTTTTAAAAGTTATTCTGATATGGAGCAACTTTCATTGACGGACTTCGTAGAACTACGACTTTCAGTTCGAAAAAAAATTTTTTTTAGTAAAATATGAATTTGTAATACAGTAATTCTATGTAATTTGTAATTCTTTGTCATTTACAACAAAATTGGTCATTATAATTATTTTTCTAAATGCAGCCGTTTTCGAGATATTCGGAGAAAAATTCGGATTTATTTATTTTTTATGTTAAACACGTCGTTTTCATATGTTACTCCAGTTGCTCCACTGTTTCTATAAAATTTCTAATAACTACATTTAATTTCTTACAACTTATCCGAAAGCACCTTATTGATTCAACCTTTCGGTTTTGAGTTGTGGGTATTTTGAAAACTGTATTCGAAAAAACTGGACACGCGGATTAGTTAGTAACTTTTTGACACGTGAGAATTTTTGACTAAAAATAGTTGAAAGTATATTGTTTATATCGGAAGAGTCTTACCAAATTAGATTAAGAGATTACAGTGATATCTTTGGAACAAGAGAAAGCGTACAACAAATTGGGCACTTGTATGTATGTATGGGGGGGAATCCACCATCAGTAGATCCAAATTTGATTGTCAAATGAATTTCACACTAAAGTTGTTGTAGAAGGACCAAAAGGGATTGGACGGACCCACAAGCAGAGACACTTGTGTGCATTCCGGGATTATAAGAATTTCCTTCCAGCATTAGGATCCTTCCATGTAACAATTCATTTCGCTGCACCAGCTTTAACCCACGTGATGGTTTGTTTGTTGGAAAAGTGCAACATAAATATTGTTTCAGACCTTCAGGAGTTTCCTCCTAGTGATTCCGGTTGACTCCTCACTCCATCCTCGAGTCTTCCACTCATATGATGCCTCTGTATTTATGAATTTATCATATAATGCATATAATGAATTTATCACATGATATATAATGAAACGAAATTAATATGGATAAAAATAGAACTAGCTCACCAGCAGTCCTTTGAATCAGATATAGTTGCATCGTTTGAGTTTCCATCAGTCCTACCATTACATTGGCCCAACAATATCCATGTACATTATTAGTAAGTTTTACGGTCAATGTTTCCATTGTATAGTAGGTGTTTGAAGAGCTAGAACGAAACAAATAATTAGAATACATGTTGGGACTTACCTATCAACGGGGCCGAGAGGATCGGTCGTCTGCCCAAAACCACAATTTTGATATCAGACAGCCGGGATCAACAAATTGGGCAGTTGCTTCAAAAATTGAATCTGATAGAGCGGTAAACAACTCGAAATCAAACATGCGGCCGTATCCCAAGTAATCAGATGTTCAAGAAGCATCAGACTACCAAGTAAAAGGATGGTAGCGGCAGGAAACGCTGCGTCAGCGTGCCAGCCGCGATTCTTAACGCGAGTGTTCGGGGAAAGGCTCCATTCCTATGGAATAGACCAACCTCGTTGTTTTTATGTCTGTATGTAGTTCGCAGAGATCTTTGAGATGCTCGGAAATTCACTTTTGAAGGCAGCATCGGCGAATCAATGTCGTTGTTCAAAATTTTTGCTACAAACGTTGCCTGCTGAACTTTTCTGCACCATTCTAGTGTGTCCAAACCGAGCAGAAGACAACGTTCACGATAAGGAGCGAGATTCTCTAGGTCTCTCCACGAACTAGTGCACAGTATAAAGATTTCAAGCAGTGAGGGTCCTTAAAATCTCTTCCGATTTTGGAGATAAATCCTAGCTGTCGGGATGCTTTGGAAATAATAGCAGAACGGTGAGCGTTAAACATAAGTTTGGAGTCGAGTAAGATGCCGAGGTCGCTAACTTGCTCTACCCTCCGGAGAGTATTTCCATTTACATTGTAGTCAAAGATGATAGGGTTTTGAGTGCGATGAAACATTATTACCTCACATTTTGCTGTGCTCACTATCAAGTAGTTGATCTTACACCAATTCACGAAGCCATCTAACAATCCTTGGAGCCGCCGACAGTCGTCGATGTCGTAATAAAACAAAGAACCGAAAGGATCTAATAGATTGAGACCAGGCGTGAAGGAAAAGAGCGGAATTTGTTTATGTAGGTGTACTGACCTCTAGTACTTTCCTAATATGAACGATGAATGCGGCTCGAAAATCATAATAGTTCGATAATAGGTCTGTCATAATAGGTCTGTCAAATTCATCGTCATCATACCTTTTCAAAAACATGAAATACCGTAATTATTCAGCCGGTTTTATTTTGCCCTAATAATCCGAAACCCTACAATTTTATTTGCAGAATTTACTTTAAATTTCATTGTAACCTCATTGTAAAATAATGTAACACTTACAGTGAATGTACCACAATGTTCACTGTTTTTGGTTTTTATTTGTATGGGAAAAAGCCGAAAAATTTAGTGTAAGAGCACTTAATCACCCCCTTATTCGCTGTAAAATTATCGGTTTACACTCAAGTCTTTTTTTACACGGTTTGTTTTTTTCGATTACTCGAAAACGGTGCAGCTAAGGAACTATTTACAACCTACGTGAGGAATGTCGAGCTACTCCCAAATGTATTGAGAAATAAATGAATGGTCTCTAAGTTACCCCGTTCTTAATACTCAAAAAACTAAACCGTGTAAAAAAAGTACTTGAGTGTACATTAAAATTTACTGTGAAAACAGCAATATTTATGGTAACTTCAGTGTAACTTTTACAAAGATTTTCACTGTTTCAATGTGGGGTTTCGAAGTTTTTCGGTGTTTTGTAACAGTGAAATTCAATGTTTTTTCGCTGTACATTTTTATTCGGGTTATATCTTCTTGCTATGGGGTTTTTTTCCCGGAAGATATGTTTCTATAACAGCGAATTTGTTTATTCAGTTCAGGTTGGAATCCAGGATGAATTTTTGGTGTTCATTTGCTCCTATTTGATAGATAAAATTTATCTCATTTCATTTCAGGTTGAATAAACAAAATTATTATATGTTAAACATCCATACATTGCTGAAAAAAAATTCAAGGAAAAATCAGTGCAATCCATCGAAGCTCTTTCCTCACCTGTGGCACATATCTCATTGGCTCCCGGGGACCCGGGGCAAGATGAGCACCCTAAGCTCAGTTTCAGTTTTGGTTATAAAAAGCACGATTTTTCTTCAGCTAACCGTTGCTAAACAGTTGTTCTATTATCCATCTAAGTTTCCTATACAATTTTGATTTGAAATATTTGAAACTATATTGAAAAAAATGTAATAAGAAAATAGTTGATTTTTCACCTGCCAGAAGCATACCGGGGCAAGATGGGCACTAGAGTGTCCCAAAATAGCACTATGTGAGAAAACCCGGGGGCTCATCCCTCAAATGATAGCTTAGGGTGTAACAACAAAACTTTTATATGACGTTAACACTGGTTGACGCGATTTAGGGGTCGCACATTTGAGTTTTATGAAAAAGTGGCATTTTCAGGAGTGCCGCCGAGTCTCATGATGGGGCTGCCATCGTATAGTGCCGAGACAAGACAGTGCCTCCTTGCATGTCGGTATACGACCTTAGTTCCACCAGGGTTGGTTACCACATCTCCGATAAGATTGCTCGTATTCGGGCTGGTAGGGTAATCAACCCATTTTGGACCCCATCTATAGCTGTACATAATTTGGACACTTACAGCAAAATCAAATGGAAGTGTCCAAATTATGTACAGCTGCAGATGAGGTCCCAAACAGGTTGGTTACCCTACCACGAGGAGGTGGAGATAGAAGTTGCTGGATAAGAGGCTAAGGACCACTCTGGGGTCTGTGTTGCACATTATTCAGTCGTTCACTAACCGTTTCTTATCCACCAGTCATTTTGACTGGTTTTGGTATAAATAGGTATATTCAAAATGCTGGTATATCTAGTGTTAGATAAACGTTGAAACAGGGTATCGAACAGTGTCTCAGAGCAACGTTGCTATACAGTATAAAAGAGAAATTTTGTGGTATAGCTGGTATAGCTGATGAGCAAAACGTTATAATTAACAACAAAATAGCTGAAACGATTTGTTTTAGACCGATAGCTAGTCAAGCTGTTGATATTACGAAAAAAGAATTCGGCATTCATTAAACGCGGTTACATCTGTGAGTGAAATCAGTTCGCTATTCTGAATCTACAGGGGAAGCGTTTGTCAAATGCGTCACAAAGCAAAAGTCTATTGAATTGAAAACGAATGCGCAAAAGGTGCGAGGTGATAAATATAAAATAGAAATTAAAGAACCAAGTAAACCGAGAATTCGTATTGTGGGGTATGAAAAAGAGAAGGACGATATTGATGGCAGTAAATTTATCAATAGTCTTATCAAACAAAACGACTTACATGACAAAGCAGACATTAAAATAATTAAGACGTTCAATAATGATAAGTGGAAAAATAGTACAACGGTATCAATATTGGAAGTAGATGCTATTACGTTTGAGTCTATTATGAATAAGAAGAAAGTAAATGTGGGATGGGATATATGTAAAGTGTTTGAAGAGATTGGTGTACTGCGTTGTTATAAGGGCTGGAATTATGGCCACAAAATAGCGGAATGTAAAAAAAAATGTATGCTGTCCTAGATGCGCGGAAAATCATGATTTAAAATAATGTAAAGGCAATTCAGAAAAATGTATCAATTGCGACAAATTTAACAAAAAAATTAATTTAGACTCAGATAACCAGTTGGACATTTGTCATCCCGCATGGAGCTACGAGTGAGAAATGTTCAAAAGGAGGCAAAGTAAGGCAAAACGATTTATTGACTACACAAAATAGCAAAAGTTTTTAATTATGTATCTCAATTCTGCCGGATTGACTTCAAACTTTGATGAAATCTGTGTTGTTGTTAAAGAGAGTAAGCCATCTATTTTGGTGTTAACTGAGGCTCATTTGGTTGACGAAGGTATGCCGCGACATTCTCAATAGAAGGGAACATTGGGCCCTATTCTCACAGTCACCTCACCTCACCTTACTTCTCTCACGCGCCCTATTCTCGCAGTCACCTCACCTCACCTAACGACTCCCTGTTTGATTTGTACAGTCACCCAGGTGAGCGGGGTCACCTAGGTGACTGTGAGAATCGCAAATTGTCACCTCACCTGAAAAATTTAGGTGAGGTGACTGTGAGAATAGGGCCCCATAATGTTCAATTGTTTATCAAACACCAGACATACGGGTGGCGTAACAATATTCGTGAAGCATAAATTAAGCACAATAGTAGTATCGAGTGTAACAGACAACGAAAACTGGTTTCTAGGCTTGAAAGTAAAGATTGGTAATAAATATGTTATTGTTGGAGAAGTGTATCACTCTCCTAATGCCAGTGACATCGCCTTTCTAAGAAAACTGGAAGACGAATAGTTAATGGAAGCGCTTGATGATACCATTGATAGCATAATATGCGGTGATTTTAACATCGATTACAATTCGAATAATGATAGCAAAGAATTAAGACGAGTGATAGAAGTATATGGACTTAGACAAATTGTGAATGAAGATACTCGTGTTACACACCAAAGCAGCACAAGAATAGATTTAGTTTTCGTGAATCATGTAAATTGTGAAGCTAGTATTGAGCCAAACTGATCCTTCGGTATTTTATTTTCTGGTGTTTAGTTTTCTAGAGAAAGTCGGACAACCGATGAACACACTCTCGATTCGGTTGCCCGACTTTCTCTAGAAAACTAAACACCAGAAAATAAAATACCGAAGGATATTCCCCAGAAAGAATCGTTTTCCAGAAAACCAATGGCCAGATAGTACTAAATTCCAGAAAACCAATTCCCAGAAACTATTAAATTCCAGAAAATCGATTCCCAGAAAATACTATTTACCAGAAAGCTATTGACAAGAAAGAACCAAATATCCAGAAAAATATTTAACGAGTAATCCGTAACGAGTAAGAAAATTACACTTCTTGTTTTCGCAAATGAGTTACGCTCATTACAAGATGTGGCACCTATTTTAGTAGCAAACGTTTCCTAGATGATTCAGGGCGAGACGACCGTAAGCCGCGAGTGTTTGCCGGCGACCCGCCGTCGGAAGCGCCGGCCACTGCGGGGGGGCAGCCCCCCCGCAGAAATCACCTCTATTTAGGTGCATGCGTTTTTCTTGGTTTACTGACTTGTAGGAGTTATCCCTTAGTTGAGTCCGAACGAGCGATAGCGAGTAAGGACAGCATATAATTACCCAACAATTAAGTAAGCCGAAAGTTGTGAATGGTGTCTATGAAAAAGCAAAGCCTAGGTGCTACATTTCGTTATCAAAACTTTACCTTTTGTTTTTTTATACGACAGACTTCGCAGCCAGCTGTTAGAGTGCAGGACAATTGCAGGGCCAGTTGCTACTATCCTATTGACTCTAACAGCCTCTCCCAGATTCGAACATACGATGACTGGCTTATTAGGCTAGCGTCATACCTCGAAGCCAACTGGGTTTCTTTGACATACTGTTTAAATTTTCCAATTGTAACAATGGTTCTACAATTGATGAAGGGACGGTAGGGAAAGAAATGGAAATTTTTTGGTGAAGGTGGGGAAGAGCGGAAAGGAAGGGGGGGGGGTATTGGTAGCTATGCTTGACAAGTAGTCATTTTGACTCCTACCTTTTGTCCAATACTGGAAGGTGCATGAGTCGAACCAAGCTGTAATCTGAGATTACAACCGGATTCGAACCCACAACACCCGCCAGGGCATGTGATTCGCTGGTACTTGTACCTTTGAACCATAGAGGCGCTGGACCCTTGACTACTTGTCAAGCATAGCTACCAATACCCCCCCCCCCCCCTTCCTTTCCGCTCTTCCCCACCTTCACCAAAAAATTTCCATTTCTTTCCCTACCGTCCCTTCATCAATTGTAGAACCATCGTTTCAAAAAAAAAAAAAATATTAATATATATGTATGACCGCATTTCAAGGTCAAGACTAAAAACTTGAGATTAGTCAATTGTAACAGTTAAATCCAATAACCCAATCCAATATATTCTACAGTATACCGCTAGTCCGACATCCAATAATCCGACGACTCGATAGTTCTGATCTCGCTAATCAGGAAAATTCCGAATTAAAAAGCATTGTACTTAGCTTTATTCAACCGAACACTGCCTTAATTGGGGGTCTTCATTTGAGTCAAGATGTTATTCATTCGAACTAAATGGAAAGGGTAAATGTCGCTACTTATAACTGCGCTCAATTTTGCCAGGAGCTCCATTTTTCATCCCTCTTCTCAAAAGATTAATGTTCTTGCGCTTATTTATAGGCTAAACAAGAATTTAAAAGTATTTTATGGAATAAATTGAGCATTTTTCAGTACAACACAAGTTTATTACGTATTTTTTCGGAAATTTCCTGAGTTGTTTACGTCTGAATGTAAACAACACTACCGGGTTATCGAGCCAAAATTCGTTAATCCGGCCATAAATTTGTCGGATTAGCGGGGTGGTACTATATTCCATAACTCCCAAGATACTACATTACGACTTAACTGATTCTTGGGAATTTGTTAATAGTCATTTATAAAAAAAATTTATTCGAAAACCAAACTTTCAGAAAAACTAAGAAGGTTAAAGTCCTTCGCCTTGCTCCCAATTATGCGCATCGCATATTTTAAATTAAAATTGAAATATTCTTTAATTTAGAACTAAATGTACACATATTTTGCGTAAATAAGATAAAAATTCATCAGAAATTGAAAAGTTTTAACTGAAATGCGGGGTACGCAGAATTAGGTGCGCTTACGGTAACTGTTATTTCGCGGATTTCATCTTCAGGAATATATAATTATTTCTGGAAAATAGTATTCTGGCGATTAGTTTCTTCTGGAGAATAGTATTCTGGAAATTAGTACTTTCTAGCAGGGCTGAAAACAGTTGACAGAAAATAATGAGTTTGAAAAAGGAAAATATCAGTTCATTATATTCCCTCTATTGTAACATCAACATCAAATCATAGCATTCGGAGATATTTGATACCTACATATCCAAAGGCTGATTTTGAATTTGCGCGCGTTTTACTTTCCCTACGCAGTCTAGTGAGCTACTTTCAGTTATCAAAAAAATCAGCATTCAACAAATGAAATTCAGTAACGCCTCTAGACACACAGGCAGTTAACATACATTGCGCCTATGTTCGCAAGAATTTAGTTTTAAGATTTTTTACTTAACACTTTAATTCTAATCACAATAAATGTACAACTAAACAAAAAATCTTGCTGCATGTACCTAAAAAAATGAAATTCTAATAGCGTCTGAACTAACCCTTCATGATTGAACACACAATGTAAATTATATTATAAGCACCTTTATGAACACTCTTGATACGTACAGGCGCTCCCGGAAAAAAAATCATTTAGTTGAAATGAAAATGATTTTCTTTAAAGTTCAGACTCAGTGATATCATGTGTGAGTTGACTGCCACAATCGCTAAAGGAAAAACAAAGTTCACATACTGGACGGCGGCGTTCACGATAGCGCCCTTAATTCATTTATCAGGTAGCACGAATCATAGTATGAATCATAGCACAAATCAGTATGATTTTGAATTTTTGCAGCTCTGCTTTCTAGATATTAATTTTCTGGGGATTAATGCTTTCTGGTCAATGGTTTTCTAGTTATTGGTGCTTTCCGGGGTTTGGTTTTCTAGGAAAAAAGCTTCGGCGTTTTATTTTCTGGGGAATAATTTTCCGGGAATTGTTATACAATCGTGTTCATCTTAATAGAGAACATAGAAGACATAAAACACAAAATAATTGGAATAAGTACCATAAGGTCGCTATTCACCGCTCAGCTCCATTTACCGCTCATTTCAAACAAAAAATGCTTATATCTTTTTAAAATGGTTCATTATTGTAAAAATTAATAACAAACAATAATTTTGTATGTTTAATGATACGAATTAAACATAAATTTCCACTATATTCATAAAAGCTCATTTCCAAAATGAATAAGCTTTATAGTGAGGAGCGAACAATGCCATTTTGATGGCGTTTTTATTAAGGCCAAGTGCAAATGACTAAATGGATTAGTAGCTCAAGCGAACTTGTTGCTTTGGTTTTTTAGAAACTATTCTTTTACATAACACGAAATAAGTCAACAGTATTTCTATTAGCGTTCTATTCTGATATAAATGCCAAACCAAAAACAAGGGTCAAGACGCGGGTTTTATTTATTTGGCATCAGTAAAAAAATGAGCGGTAAATGGCACCCATATGAGCGGTGAATGGATCATCATATTTCAAGTGAGCGGTAAAAGGGGTCATGAGGTTGCATTACTTTTTATTAAAAAAAGTCACTATTATGAAATATTTTGAAACCAAGTAAATTTTTCTTATAAACACAATTGTTTTTTGTATCTTATGACGCAAATTGGGTTTCGATGGACCTCAATTTAGATTTGCTATAGACAAACTAAGCTAGAATCGTTTTTAAATGAGCGGTAGATGGCGACCATACGGTATATTTTGGCCAGGAATAACTATTCTAGAGCAATTCGGGATGCAAAAAATAAATCTATTCAAGAGGAATTAGAGAGAAATAAGCATGACGACAAAAAATGTGGAAAACTATTAAAAGACTCACAAATCCTAAAGGTGTATCTACTAGCACAATAATATTCGACGGGATAGAAGAATCAAATGAACAAACGGTGGCCAGAAAATTTAATGATTATTTCATTGATAGTATATGCGAGATACAAAACAGTATTCCAAACTCAAATGTTAGCACAATTACATCACAGACTACGTGTAACCGGTGCATGTGTAGATTTGAACTTATCTCAATGACACAGTTAGGGGAGACCAGGTAGACTTGATCCCTTGGGACACTTGATCCATTCATTGTTTCTCAGTAAATACAATGCTGTTTTTATGCAGAAAAAAACAAAGTTGTACATTTCATTCAACTAACAAAATTGCAAAACAAAAATGTAATAAATTTTTACATTGCAAAGAAAATATAATATAATAAGATTTGCAACGGAATAATTCTCTATACTTCTTTTTTTAGTGAAGTCCAACTTTTTGGCTACGGAAAACTGCCTTGAAATTTTTGAATTACTTTTCAAACAAAAAATTAGCTAAACATGTTTATTCATTGATGCTGTATACATTTTACAATAAAACTTGTATATATTTTACAAAATTAATTTTCAGTAAAACTTACTACGACAGGTACACTTGATCCACATAATTTCAGTGACACTTGATCCTTTTGTTAGGAAATGAAGAGCTTGGAGGCCGTTATGTCGTAAATAATAAAATGAACAATTCTCCATATCGTAAACATTCGTTATGTAAAAATCACGAATAGTTTGGAAATCCGGTCAGAACGACCGCAAAAATGTTCAATTTGAATGTAATGACACTTAAGCGATATGTGAGAGAGCGAAAAAATGCTTCTGAAAAGTTCATCTACCAACCGGACTACGGAGGAGCAACCTGTGCATTTTCCAAGGATGAAGAAAGACTGCTCGGACAAAGAATTCATCTGAACAAAACAACTCATCTTCTTTGAAGAATTCTATTAATCAGGTACCAAAATCGATGATTCCGTACAATACAATTATCAAAACATCTGTAAATATAAAACCATTTCCAAAGGCATCACCACGTAAAAATATGCGAAGAGTAAGAAAACGAGGAGATACACATCCTTACAGATGCACCAACGAAATTCAAGCTGGAGGCCGCTCTGATTATTAAACAGGAAAAATATAATGCTTCAAAAATTAAAACCTAACGAAAAAGTTCTCGTCGCAAATTATAAAAGATGTCCAAAGCTATACTTTTACAGATCGATGCACTTAACGATTTCTAAATACTTTTTATACTTTTGAATTAAACTGTTGTACACTAAATAATGACACTATATGAACTAGGCCTATTCTAATAAAACTTCCAAATGAAAGTTGAGCTTTAAAAATATATATTTACAAATGGATCAATTGTGCCTAGACGGGGGATCAAGTCTCCCGCATATTTTGAATATGTACAATTTTCTGTACTTTCCAAAATATCTCATATCTTTTGTTAAGCGCTACGTATCACTAATTGATAAATTGTAGGTAGTAAACTGTATTGTAAACTACCGAAAAATTGAAAACCCAGGTTTTTTTCTAGTAGACTTTTGAGAAATATACATAAAACAAAATGGGGATCAAGTCTCCCTTGTTTCCCCTATGTGACGTTGTTAAAGAGCTGAAACATACGGCAGGAATTGACAATGTGTCCACTAGAGTTTTTAAGGATGCATTTATGGAAACAAAAGACATGTTTTTGAAAATTATAAATACAAGTTTATCAGAGGGCTTGGTCCCAACATCATGGAAAGAATCAACTATAGTTCCAATCCCGAAAATTAGTAACACAGAGAATGCAACAGAATACAGACCTATTAATATGTTAGAGCTCCAAGAAAAAACTCTTGAAATCGTTGTCAAAGGACAATTAATGACTTATAAATTCACAAGATATTATTATACCAGAGCAGTCAGGATTTAGGAAAAGTCATTCCACGGAGAGAGCTATAAACTTGATACTACATAATTGGAAGTCTAATATTGAAAAGAGGAAATATACTGTGGCAGTTTTTCTGGATTTTAAAAGGGCATTCGAAACAGTTGATAGATCGCAACTGATGTTTTGCATAATATAGGAATTCGTGAAACGGTGTGGAATTGGTTCAATAGTTATCTCTCTAATAGATGTCAAAGATCCAAATACGGTAACACTGTTTCCGATTCGCGCGAGAATAACTTAGGAGTATCACAAGGAAGTGTTTTGGGACCGCTACTCTTTATTCTTTACATCAATGACTTGAAACGCTACTTGGGCGGAAGCGGAAGAAAATATTTGACACATTCCGCGGACCGGTATACCAATCAGACATTTTATAAAACATGCTTTTAGCATTGTTGATTATTTTTCCATGATTTGGCAATGTTTGAACCTTTCAAAACTGCCATAACTGGTATTCTAGCATTTTTGGAAGTTATATAAAACGTGTATAGAAAATAAATGAAATTTACAAGAAATAAATGATTTTTCGTGATATTTTTGAAAATGCTGCTACAGTGCGCTAAAACTTTGCATAATATCACTTGTTTTCGACCAACTTACAAAGGAATATATACTGAATCCATTCCAAAAATAGTTTGGATGTAATTTTGCAGCTATTTTGTATTTTAAGTGGATGAAATAGGACCATTTTCTTGCGGTGTAACGTCACGAAAAAGGCGTACTTTTTCGCTTTCGCAGAAAAGTACAAATTCGAACAATCTGATAATCCGTATTATCTTTGTACTCAAAAATACCTTTAAAACGGTGCCTAAAGAATGATAATAAGGAAAGTAGAACCTAAGTTACAACTGATTGAAGCTCGCGTTGTAACGTCACGGCGGTCAGCCGGACGGATTCAAAACAAGTGAGACATTAGTAATAGCATCGAAAGACATTGCATAAAAGTTGCTTCAGAAAAGTTTCTTCATTTAAAAAGCACTTTCTAGTGGTGAAAAAATATTCGGACATTAGGGTGTCCTCAAGCAGATACAAAAAATATTTTCTCTATTTTAAGTCAGAAATGATAGCTGTCTACAGAAAATTTGAAGAAAAATTAATTTCAAGAAACTTCGTTGAATGCTGAAAATTTCTATTTCTTACATGAAAAAAGTTATAGAGCCAATCTCTTAGGGACACCCTCAAAAACAGGTTTCTCGATCTAGCTCTTTAATAACGCTTCATACGCCTTTTAGATGTTCTAATAAATTGGTAATCGAATTAAATTGCACATTTTCGTCGAAGATACTAGAGCTCTATCTTTTTCCCTTTAGGAGCTATCCCTTGTTTCTTTTATTTCGACATGTTCACCTACGGTTGCCTTAATACCTTTTTTAGATATTCCACAGTGTTCTACCCTATGTTGTACATGGTGGAATACAGCATAATTTGACTTACAAAAAAAAGTGAGATTACCTGCTTATAGCTGCTTTTCTCCGAGATACAGTACATTAAAGAGTACATGTAAAAATAAAAAAGCCAGTAATAGCTTCTAAAGGGAAAAAGAGCCTACTACTTTCGACAAAAATGTGCAATTTAATTAGATTACAAATTTATTAGAACATTTTCAAGCCATACGAAGCGTTATTAAAAAGCTAGATCGAAAAAAAAACTATTTTTAAGGGTGTCCCTAAGATTTTGGCTCTATAACTTTTTTCATGTACGAAATATAAATCTTCAGTATTCAACAAAGTTTCTTAAAATTAGTTTTTATACAAATGTTTTGTAGACAGCAATCATTTCTGACTTAAAATAGAGAAAATATTTTCGTATCTACTTGAGGACACCCTAATGTTCGAATATTTTTTCTCCACTAGCAAGTGCTTTTTAAATGATGAAACTTTTCTGAAGCAACTATTATGCTCTGTCTTAAGGTTTCGATGCTATTACTTGTCTCACTTTCTTAGCATCCCTCCCACTGCGCTACGTAATTTGTGAAAAACCCCACAATTATGTAGGTAAAATAGTGAAAGACAAATTAACAACACATTTTTGGATTATCCCTTATGTACAGAGGGCAGCAACAGCGATAATTAACGAATATTAAATGTACGGATTTTTCGTGACGTTACAACGGAGCTACGACCCACGCTGTGCAAAGCAGAGCGTTGTAACGTCACGAAAAGTAAAAGCTGTTTAAAAATGAACTTCACTAACTATCGGAATTTTGAAAACGGCAAGTTGTTCAGTATTCATCTCTTATCAAATCATAGAAGAACATCTTTAGATAAAATTTCATGTTCATGTTTTACCTTTGTTATACTATATAACAAAGGTTTAGAAATTGGTCGAAAAACGCGAAATAGAACCAAGGTTTTTTCCAGAACTACACAACCAATTTTAATGATCTTAGTGCCAAATAAAAGCTCTTGCTATCGTTAAACTTTCTACCAAGCTTCATCTAAAACAAATATGCAGTTTAAAAGTTACGCTTAAAAAACCAGTTTTGACAAGGTCCAAATGATCGCCTGTTTCTCAGAGATGGCCAAACCGATTTATGCGCTTTAGTTTCATTTGAAAGGTAATATAGCCGGATAGATCACTATTGAATTGTTTTTTGATTGGAGGTTTAGTTTGAAAGTTATAAGCAACCGTATACACCACACCAAAATTAACTATAATTTATAATGATTTTAACCAAGTTAATTTGCCTAATTTCAATTATTTTAATGTCAAACGAGAGGTTTTGACACTACGAATATATATGCAAAATTTCACAAGAATTGGTTTTTCCGGTCAAAAGATATTAACCCTCGAACACTCGCGCTAACTTTTGTAACACAGTTACTCGCGCGCACAATAGCCCAAGACCAAAGAAAACGTGCGCGCTAGCTTTTTGACTAGGAAAACTTGGTTTTAAGTTTACCAACTGTTGGAAGAGTTTTTTGAAATTGAATGCTCTATCGTCTGGTGGCATTTAAATTTTGACTAATCCCCCTAAAAGTAAAATAAAAAAATATTTTTCTTCAGTTTCAATATAACACATTGATGTGTTCTGCAAAGTTTTAGAGAATATTATTACAAGAAATTTTGCTGAAGACAGTAACCTTCTATCTCTTCAGCGAATAGAGAAATCTTATTTATTGTAAATGCAATTGTAAAATCAGTTTTTCTATTTCGGCTCTTTTTGTAATTGTTGTATGAATTTTTCATGTATTACAAAGTTGCACAAATAGTAAAAATACACAACTTTACGGAATGTAGTTTACCTCTATGTCTGCTTGTTTAGGATCTGTAGAACTTTGGTTATAAAAAACGCCCTAATTTTGACTCCGAATTATTCGACTACCAACAGACGGCTACATTTTAAACATTTTACATTTGCTGATAGTTTTGCTGCATACAGACACCATTTTTCTATATGAAGAAACGAGATAAAATGCCAGTTGGGGCCAATTGCGGTACACCTCACATGCTGCTTGCTTCGTTTCTGTGATTTTCTGTCGGTTTATGCTGATCTGTTTTCCTAACAATTCAAAGTATTAATGCTTCGAATAATTCTGACATTTTGCTCATAACAAGTTTATTGAAGAATATGCGTTAGTTAAACAATGATTTGTAACTATATAACAAAATGGCATTGAAAAACCTACACATGTTGTACAAAATACAGCAGCGTGAGTAACCGAAGGTTAATAAAAATTGATGAAGTTTATTCAAGAAAACTTTATTGATGTGAACCAAATGGAATGGCATTACAGGAAATTATGCATAATTTAAAAACCTATAAACTAGACTTTTACTACGCAATGTATATGTTAAAGAATAATATTTCTTCTTACAACTTAATTTTACTTGCACTTACCCACATTAGTAACAACTTACTTAGCAATTTCATGAGAAAAGGAACTATCAAAATTTAGAAGTGCTGCCAATAGATGAATTATATTCCGAGGACGTGTCGATTTCTATCTCGAATAGCACGTAAGACCGTATAACAAAGGTTCCTTATACTTACTATATAACAAAGGTTTAGAAATTAGTCGAAAAACACGAAATAGATCCAAGGCCCGGAGGGCCGAGTCACATATACCAATCGATAGGGTTCGACGAACTGAGCAATGTCTGTGTGTGTGTGTGTGTGTGTGTGTGTGTGTGTGTGTATGTGTGTGTGTATGTGTGTGTGTGTAAGTGTTTGTGTGTGTATGTGTTTGTGTATGTGTGTGTGTGTATGTGTGTTCGCCCCTAAATTTTCAATCGCCTGTTACTCGGAGATGGCTGAACCGATTCGACCGCTTTTACTTTTGTTTGAAAGGTATTATTGCCTAGTATATCACTATTAAATAGTTTCGTGGCATGACTTTTCGTTTAAAAGTTATAGGCAAAAATGTGAAAATCACGTGACACGATTTTCTCCGGAACCACGCAACCAATTTTAACGATCTTAGTACCAAACGAAAGCTCTTGCTATTACTAAACGTTTTACCAAGTTTTATTGAAAATGGACAAGCAGTTTAAGAGTTAGCTTTAAAAAACCTGTCTTGACAAGGTACAAATGAACGCCTGTTTCTCAGAGATGGCCAAACCGATTTAAGCGCTATTAGTTTCATTTGGCAGGTAATATAGCCGGATAGATCACTATTGAATGGTTTTTTGATTGGACGTTTAATTCGAAAGTTATGAGCAATCGAATACACCACACCAAAATTAACAATAATTTATAATGATTTTAACCAAGATAATTTACCTAATTTCAATTATTTTAATATCAAACGAGAGGTTTTGACACTACGAATATATATACAAAATTTCATAAGAATTGGTTTTACCGGTCAAAAGATATTAACCCTCGAACACTCGCGCCAACTGTTGTAACACGGTTACTTGCACGCACAATAGTCCAAAACCAAAGAAAACGTGCGCACTAGAGTTTAAGTATATCTAACCTTTGGAAGAGTTTCTTAAAATTGAAAGTTCTATCGTCTGATAGAATTTGAATTTTGATTAATCCCCCTAATAGTGAAAAAAAAAAAAAAAAAATTTTCTTCAGTTTCAATATAACACATTGATGTGTTCTGCAAAGTTTTAGAACATTTTATTACAAGAAATTTTGCTATATACAGTAACCTTCTATCTCTTCAGCGAAGATAGAAAAATCTTATTTATTGTATATGAATTTGTAACAGGGTGTCGACTCAAATCCAAAAATAAAATTCCCTGACTTTCCCTGATGCTTCAAGTATTTTTCCCTGACCCTCAAAACTCGAATATCAAGCTTATTTGGGCGATTTCTGGCTTAAGTTTTTAACCCTTTAGCATGACTTATGCGAGCTGCTGAAAACTAAAGCTAGATTTCTTCATGATTTAAGAACACATATCAAAGATTCTTAACCTATTTCTTACCAGCGTTTCGAAAACGCCCTCTTCTATCGAGTCTAGGGACAGTTTTGTTTGAGGTATCAACTTGAATCCAAAGAAACAAAGATTGAGAAATAATCTAATCGACCTGTTTTTGCACAAAGCTTAGATGTTACATACAACAAAATTACAGCCGTGTAAACATAACAAATCTTGCTAATTTTCAGTCAGCTCAAACTAGTAACTTTGCCGCTGGAAGGTGGACACATGTCTGCGGGTTTTCAGTTAAACTAAAACAAAACTTTCCTGGAAGTTCCAGCTTGTTATCTTTGCTGCAAAAAGTATGGGGTTAAGAAGATGATTCCTCAAAGATTTTTGGTGCAAAAATGTGCGTTTTGCTGGCTTCGAGGTACGGCAAAACTTTAGCTAGATATATTGTTAGAAAATGTCCAAATGGCAAATATTTTAACCATTGAGGTGGACAGTATGCGAAGTTAAGACTATAAGACTAAAGCTGTGTGTCATGATTTCGGATTGCAACTATCGAGGCTTGAGAGCAACAATGACTCGAAGGTAGTTCGGTGGCCGGCCGTTCGTTCCGATGACCGTATATGGGTGTTGAGAATTAAGGCAAATTCTTCAACTACAGCTTAATCAACGTATAGTCACCAACAAATCATAAATTCGATGATACTAGGAACGAATTGAACCGCCCAGTTAGCTTCGAGGTACGATGCTGATCTAACAAGCCAGTTGTTCGCCAGTTCGAATCTCGGCTAGCCGGTTTTTGTTAGATAGAATCAGTAGGATGGTTGCACTGACCCCGTAATTTGCCTGTACTCTAACAGCCGGCTGCAAAGTCTGTCGATAAAGAAGGATAATGTCTAGTGACGGTTAATGCTCAAGACTTTGCTTTGCTTTGCTAGAGACGAATTCTATGACAGGTTCGAAAGGATTTATGGGGTGCGCACGACTTGAAAATTCAAGACTCTAGCTCCCAGATCGATCCTGTTTAACGGTCAATACTTTTTGGAAGTCACAATATACAGTCTTTTCTTAGCGACTTTG
This sequence comes from Sabethes cyaneus, assembly GCF_943734655.1. Lineage (NCBI taxonomy): Eukaryota > Metazoa > Arthropoda > Insecta > Diptera > Culicidae > Sabethes > Sabethes cyaneus. The sequence continues at coordinate 116,369,065 of NC_071354.1, read as the reverse complement.
ACCACTATCTCGTCGTAAGATCCACGCAAGGTTATCGAAATCGGCGAAGGCTCGCACTGAGAGGATGTTGCATGTCAACATCTAGCGGTTTACGGCATATGACGTTGCAGTGGAGTACGCCAGAAAGCTTGATCAACGAATCGCAAAACAGCATGACGAAAGGGAATAAGACATAAGTAGGCTGTGGAGGATCCGCCATGGCGCCAACAACTACGAGGGAAGTGATAGGCACGATGTGGGGAAGACATAACGGCTTGTTTGATGTCGAATGCCAGAAAATGTCAGATGAGAAGAACCAGGCCAAGAGTCGCATGCTCACTGCGGATCACGTCAGAACAGAGAAACATGCAAGCTTTCTGCGTAGTACGTAACCAGCTGAACCAGTCCCGAAGGTTGCCAACTCGCATAAACGCAAATTCTACAGAACGTTAATGCTCCCGGTAACCCTTAACGGACATGAATCATGGACACTGAAGGAAGATGATCAATGCTTGGGGCTTCTGAGTGTAGAATTCTGCAATTGGTGAAAACGCTGTGGATCGCGTGTAAATAACAGTCTGTATCCCTGCCTGCCATTGCCGATTTCGAGCACTACAGCGAGTAAAGTCTGACAATTGTACGGCGCAAAACAAACAAGAAATTTACGGCAAACTGAAAGATAGTCGAATCGCCACTAGACATGTAACAAGTTTTAATTCAACCGATCAATCTGCGTATATTTTACACGAAAATGGATTTGATTCCAAAGTTGATCAACAATATTGCCGGGTAAACAAAATTTCCCTGATTGAATTTCGAAATTCCCTGATATTCCCTGATTTCCCTGATCCAAAAATGAATTCCCTGATATTCCCTGATTTTCCAGGTTTTTCCAGGAAATCGACACCCTGTTGTAAAATCAGTTTTTCTATTTTGGCTCCTTTTGTAATTGTTGTATGACTTTTTCATGTATAACAAAGTTGTACAAATAATCAAAATACACAACTATACTGAATATAGTATACCTCTATGTTTGCTTGTTTAGGAACTGTAGAACTTTGATTATAAAAAATACCCTAATTTTGACTCCGAATTTCTCGACTACCAACAGACGGATACATTTTAAACATTTTACATTTGCTGGTAGTTTTGCTGCATAGAGACAACATTTTTTCATTTGAAGAAACGAGAGAAAATTCCAGTTGGGGCCAATTGTGGTACACCTCACACGCTGCTTGCTTCGTTTCCGTAATGTCGGTTTATGCTGATCTATTTTCCTAACAATTTAAAGTATTAATGCATTGAAGTTATGAAATTTTGCTTATAACAAGTTTATTGAAGAATATACGTGAGTTAAACAACGATTTGTAACTTTATAACAATATGGCATTAAAACACCTACACGTGTTGTACAAAATACAACAGCGTGAGTACCGAAGGTTAATAAAAATTGATGAAATTTATTCAAGAAAACTTTATTGATGTGAATCAAATAGAATGGCATTACAGGAAATTATGCATAGTTCATATACAACCTATAAACTAGACCGTTACTACGCAATGTATATGTTAAGAATAATATTTCTTTTTACAACTTACTTTTATTTGCACTTACTCTCACTAGTAATAACTTACTCAGCAATTACATGAGAAAAGGAACTATTAAAATTTATAAGTGCTTCTATTTGGTTCTTATTCAACCAAACTTATTCAATTTCCAAAAATTTTATGTAAACCAAACGCGTCGATTTATATCTCAAATAGCAAGTAAGACCGTATAACAAAGATTCCTTTCACCACTAGGTGGATTAAATCAGGTTTTTAACAGAAGAACCAAAAGACGTATTTTTGGCGCGTTGTAACGTCACGCTACATATTTGCTTTCCAAAACAATCTGGGCAAAGCAAATGCTATTAACTTGTTCACTTTTAATAGAAAATTTTATGCTCTTTCCAAATATATAATAATATTTGGGGGTTTCTCAACGATTTTCCCAGCTAAAACATAAATACTGTGCAAAGAACAGTCAAAACGTTGTAACGTCACGGCGGAATGTGTCATTTGCTGATGATGTCACAATCTATTGGACAAGTGACTGCTTAGAAACAGCGATTTAAGAAGCTGAAAACGATCTGAAACAAATAGCTAAGTAGTGTCTTTTTCTAATTCCCGTCGTAATAAGTAAAGTCATTCTAATTTTCATTATTTGCTGGATATTTTTTCATTGAAGGTCAATCTAAGGTGGTTCTTTGAAGACAAATTGTATAAAAATCGATCAAAAAATAGTAATGATATAGCCAAAAGTGTAACGGCAAGTACACTAATTTTTGAAGTCCAGGCGGGAACGTAAAGGTAAAAATAGGTATACAATAAGGCCGAACTTACACAATTGTGTAGGTATGAAAAGCAATGTGCATAAGTAAGTTATAAAAGTTATTTCCCGTAAATTTTTAATTCTGTTTCTGTTTCTGTTTGCAGCACGAGGTGGGGCAGTTAGAGCCAAGTCTGTCCAGGGCTGAGATAAGGTGGTTGTGATAATGATAAAAGAATCCTTGCGGATAACACTAGCGCCATAATGCGTTGGTGATTATGGATTAATGAGGAGGAAGAAGAGTGACAGAACTTGGCTCGTTATAATTGTGTATTTGGTGAATATAGAATAAGATGGCTTGTACTTATCTTGTTTTCTCCTTTGTTTGTTTCCTCGTCTTGTTCGTCTTCGATCTTAGTTAAGCCCAAAGTCGGCTCCACGCCGTCCTCTCCATCGTTGTCACCAGTGCAGTCATCTGTGCTATCTGAGCTAATATAATTTCAAGGCGTTTTTATGTGGACGATGGGAACCTTAGTGTTCCCATCAGAGGCGAGTATTTTTGCGTTCATTCTGATCCTCCTTCCTTAGTACTTCCGCATTGCAGTGTGACATCGACAAGGCCAATGACATCAGCTTCTATTTTCAAAATGTTCGCGGCTTGAGGACTAAAATCGACGAACTTTTCTTGACGACTCAGGACTGCAATTTTGACGTAATACTTTTAACTGAAACTGGACTAGACGACCGCATCAACTCATTACAGCTATTCGGTACGTCTTTCAATGACACATTCCGCCGTGACGTTACAACGTTTTGACTTTTCGTTGCACAGTATTTATGTTTTAGCTGGGAAAATCGTTGAGAAACCCCCAAATATTATTATATATTTGGAAAGAGCATAAAATTTCCTATTGAAAGTGAACAAATTAATAGCATTTGCTTTGCCCAGATTGTTTTGGAAAGCAAATATGTAGCGTGACGTTAGAACGCGCCAGAAATACGTCTTTTGGTTCTTCTGTCAAAAAACATGAAAATTCTGCTCTCTTTCAAATTTTATCTAAAGATTTTCTTCTATGATTTGATAAGAGATGAATACTGAACAACTTGCCGTTTTCAGAATTCTGATAGTTAGTGAAGTTCATTTTTAAACAGCTTTTACTTTTCGTGACGTTACAACGCTCTGCTTTGCACAGAGAGGGTCGTAGCTCCGTTGTAACGTCACGAAAAATCTGTTCATTTAATATTCGTTAATTATCGCTGTTGCTGCCCTCTGTACATAAGGGATAATCCGAAAATGTGTTGTTAATTTGTCTTTCACTATTTTACCTACATAATTGTGGGGTTTTTCACAAATTACGTAGCGCAGTGGGAGGGATGCTAAGAAAGTGAGACAAGTAATAGCATCGAAACCTTAAGACATAGCATAATAGTTGCTTCAGAAAAGTTTCTTCATTTAAAAAGCACTTTCTAGTGGTGAAAAAATATTCGGACATTAGGGTGTCTTCAAGCAGATACAAAAAATATTTTCTCTATTTTATGTCAGAAATGATAGCTGTCTACAAAACATTTGTATAAAAGCTAATTTTAGGAAACTTTGTTGAATACTGAAGATTTATATTTCGTACATGAAAAAAGTTTTAGAGCCAAACTCTTAGGGACACCCTTAAAAATAGTTTTTTTTCTTCGATATAGCTCTTTAATAACGCTTCGTATGGCTTGCCAATGTTCTAATAAATTGGTAACCTAATTAAATTGCACATTTTTGTCGAAAATAGTAGGCTCTATCTTTTTCCCTTTAGAAGCTATTACTGGCTTTTTTATTTTTACATGTACTCTTTAATGTACTGTATCTCAGAGAACAGCAGCTATATGCAGCTAATCTCACTTGTTTTTGTGAGTCAATTCATGCTGTATTCCACCATATACAATATAGGACAGAACACTGCGGAATATCTAAAAAAAGGTATTATGAAGGCAACCGTAGGTGAACATGTCGAAATGAAAGAAACAAGGGATAGCTCCTAAAGGGAAAAAGATAGAGCTCTAGTATCTTCGACAAAAATGTGCAATTAAATTTGATTACTGTAGAGTATTAAGTGTAATGTGTTAAAACATCTTAAGAATAAAAAAAAAAAATTGGCGTGTTAAAAAACAAAGCAAGCTAATTCGGACGTGAAAATGGAAAATCACTACAATGGCGCAAATTCGGATGCTCCCAAAAAGTGAGTATTTAAATATATTGCTGTAGTCCCCTATGAAGGACATCATTTTTCCGTAAAAAATGTAAGAAAACTCCCCTGAGAGGGATTTGTAGTTCTGCAAAACTACTAGATAATGATCCCCTGCGAGGGAGTTTAGCTCCGTGAAGCCACGAAAATTGACTTTATGCCCCTGAGAGGGAATAACAGCTCTGTGAGGCTAGTTTAGCTCCGTGAAGCCACGAAAATTAACTTTATGCCCCTGAGAGGGAATAACAGCTCTGTGAGGCTAGTTTAGCTCCGTGAAGCTACGATAATTAACTTTATGCCCCCTGAGAGGGAATAACAGCTCTGTGAGGCTGGAATAGTATTTAATTTTCCCTGTGAGGAATCTTCCCCGTGAGGAAACGTCAGTTGACTATACAATGACGATTTAATTATTTTTCTAGGAATGGCAGAAAGGATTACAAAAAAGATTTGAAAGACTTGCAAAAAGCCTTGAAATCTGAAAAAAGCGGAGTGCTATGCTTGTTTCGAAGCTGCGAAAGGTGCGAAAGGATAAACGTGTACTAGAAGAATCCGTCACATTCGGTGAAGTAGGCCATGATTTCATGCAGAGGAATTCTACAATGAGCAATGATCAACAATTAAGTACTACCGACTCGTCGCTTATGGCAACTGTGAATAATTTATCTGTGGCTACCTTGAACATACCGAAATGTAAGCCCAGAGAAAACGAAGATGAGATCCATAAAAGGGCCTATGAGAGCTGGAAAGAAATACTAGACGCGTCAATATAGCTAGTTGGTGTTTCGGATGAAATTGCTATGATGAATATATTCAAAGTTAAAGCTGGTTCTAAATTATTAGACATTTTGGAATGTACTTTTTCTACAGCAGACTCGCCAGACGCAGTCATGGCTCCATTCTCTAATGCAATAAGTCGTTTGGAAAGCTATTTTGGATCTCGTGAGTACAGCCTTATGCAACGGGAAAAGTTACGTTCAATGTTTCAAAAAACGGGTGAGTCAGATACAAACTACGTCAAGCGAGTGATTGCCACAGCTAAATTGTGTAACTTTGAAGAACAATGAAACCGTAGCTGATGTAATACAACAGCATGCCCTAAACTCGAAAGTTAGAGAAGCTTGTCGCAAAATGTTGCGTAAAGAGGGAACTCTAATTAAATTGGTTAATAAGGTACGCTCGCACGAGTTCGATAAAACAAGTGAAGAAATTTTTGCTAAAAATCATCCTGAAGAATCAAAATATGCTGAAGTTGCTGCCGTTTCTTATAACACGACTGGGTCAAGTCAACCCCGTCGTATTGACTCCCAATTTAAATATCAAAATGTACATAAAATGAACCATAGCAATATTGGATACAACTGGCAAAACACAAGAGGCAGAGGAGCGTTTCGTCGTCGTGGTACAGGTAAAAATACTGTATCACCAAGCAATCCGTGCTGGAGATGCACTGGCAGGTTTCATCTACCATCAATGTGTCATGCTATTAGTAAGGTTTGTCACAACTGTCAGACAGTTGGACATATCGAGCGTGCTTGTCAAAATATACCTGTACCAATTCCACCGAAACGACGGAATACCGACGAAATAGATAGCGTCAAACCAAGGAAGATTGCGGCAGTTATCAAGGACGATGACGACAAAGGGGAGAATAATACAGTTGTAAGTGAATAACTTACTACTATAAATTAAGTTGTTTTGCGATTTAAATTTTGTTCGAACGAACTAATACGATATTTCTTTGCTTGAATATGTTTGTTATACCAAAATTGGAGGTTTATAAATAATAAAGGAATTTCGATTGGTTCTATAAACAGTTATCGCTATTACAATTGCTTGTTTGTACAAACGAATATATGTTCCATTCATTACTCACTTTTACAGAACAATTTGGCAATTAGTCAGTGCTCAAATGTCAATTTACAAGACGGTACAGTTATCGGCAGAATCGCTGGATTAAGTGTAGTTTTCCTCATTGACTCGGGGGCAGAAGTCAACACCATTGACAAAGGGATTTTTAATCTGCTTATGCGAGACCAGCACACCAGAGAACAGCTCTACTCGGTAACTAGCGGTACAGACAAACCGCTTAGAGCATACGCCAGTTCAGGTGAAATAGATGTAGTGGCCACTTTTGTTGCTGAATTACACATTTCTGATGATCGCCCTAGTTTTTTGGAAAAATTCTATGTCATCGAGAATGCCAAACCATTGTTAAGCAAAAATACCGCAATCCGTTATTGTGTGCTTCAGATAGGACTTAATGTACCAATCCATCATGCAAAATCACAGCGTTTTCAGTCAAAATTGCTTCCTGGAGAAGTTCTCGCTTTGACAACACCAAAGGAGTTCCCGAAGTTTAAAATACCTGCCGTTATTTTGAGTTATGACAAAGAAAAACCACCATCTAAAAATGTTTACACCAACATCCCTCTAGCATTCAGAATGGAAACCGAGCGTAGACTAGACGACTTACTATCTTGCGGCATTATTGAGCATGTCAACGATTCAATGGATAATTCCTTTTGCTCTTCTCTGCTAGTCGTTCCCAAAGGAAAAAACGACATTAGACTGGTAGTAGATTTGAGAGAACCCAACAAATCTATTATACGTACTCCATTTAGAATGCCAACCCTTGAGGAGATATTGACGGATTTACATGGCTCGACATGGTTTTCTACAATTGATCTGAGAAGCGCTTTCTTCCACGTAGAATTGGCTGAAGAGTCAAGACATCTCACAAATTTCTTCGCGGGAAACGCAACTTTCCGCTTCAAGAGATTGCCATTCGGACTTTGCAACGCGCCCGACATTTTCCAGGAAGCACTCCAAACTAAAATTCTTGCTGGATGTCGGGGCGTTCGTAATTATTTAGATGATATCATCATATACGGAAAAACAAGAGAGGAACACGATCAGAATTTGCAGGAAGTAGTCTCACGACTTCGGGAACATGACGTGAGCATCAACGAGGAGAAATGTGTGATCGGAAAACAATCAGTAAAATTCCTCGGGTTTTTACTGGCACACGACGGTATGAGAGTAGAGGAGGACAAATTAAAAGCAATTAGGGATTTTCGTAGACCCGAGTCTCAATTGGAAGTTAAAAGTTTCCTAGGCCTTATGAACTTCACGGAAAAGTTTATTTTCAGAAGAGCTGACAAGACAGAGAAACTAAGGCTTCTGGCAAAATCGAATTCGTTTTACTGGACAGAACCCGAGGAAGCAGAATTCCAGTTTTTGAAGCATGAGGCACTAACCGCAATATCTAGATTAGGCTATTTTAGTCCAAAAGATGAAACGGAATTATATGTGGATGCGTCGGCTATTGGCTTAGGAGCAGTGCTAATTCAATTTAATACAGCCAAAGTTCCCAGAATAATATGCTGTGCATCAAAAGCTCTGACAGATGTCGAGAAAAAATATCCTCAAACACAGAGAGAAGCCTTAGCCATGGTATGGGCCGTGGAAAGATTCGCTTTTTATTTAACAAGTAAACGCTTTACAATAAGAACGGACTCGGAAGCAAACGAATTTATTTTTGGCAAAGGCCACAAAGCTAGCAGGCGCGCTGTATCTCGCGCAGAGTCATGGGCTTTGAGGTTACAGTCTTACGACTTTATTGTGAAACGCATCCCAAGTCATTTAAATGTGGCAGACGCGTTATCCCGTCTGATAGCGAATCAACTAGACGAGCCGTTCGATGAGGACAACGATAAACATTTGCTTTATGCTATTGATGGAGGACTCATGAACATCACCTGGAAAGACGTCGAGCTTGCTTCCGAATGCGATACAGATCTTTTACAGATTAGAGCGGCTATACATTCTGGAATATGGTCAGAAAATTATCGTCAGTACGAAGCTCAGGCTAGATTGCTGACAACGCTGGGTTCCATGGTGTTTAAAGACGATAGAATAGTATTACCGCTACGACTCCGTTCAAGGGCAATGGAAACAGCACATCAAGGTCATATCGGTTGTGCGGCCATGAAACGAATCATGCGAGAGTATTTTTGGTGGCCTAGTATGGGTAAGGATATTGAGTCTTTTGTTAAAGTGTGCAAAATATGTCTGGTTATATCAAGAAAAAACCCACCTATTCCAATAACCAGTCGTCTATTGCCGGACGGGCCATGGCAGATGTTACAGATTGATTTTTTATCTATTCCTGCTTGTGGTTCTGGTGAACTGTTGGTCTGTGTGGACACATACTCTAGGTACTTGTCAGTGATCGAATTAAAAACTATAGACGCCAAAAGTACTAACATGGCTCTCTGTAAAATCTTTCACACTTGGGGGTTGCCACTGTCGATACAAAGCGACAATGGCCCACCATTTCAAGGAACAGAATTTGTCAACTACTGGGAAGAAAAAGGAGTTAAAATTCAAAAATCAATTCCGTTGCATCCACAATCCAATGGCTCCGTAGAGAGGCAAAACCAAGCAATTATAAAAGCACTCGCAGATGCTAAGCAAAGTGGTGCAAACTGGAGAGAAGCCTTACAGGAATATGTCCATATCCATAACACAATGAAGCCACATTCACGACTGGGAGTTACCCCTTTTGAGCTTCTCGTAGGGTGGAAATACCGTGGAATATTTCCAAGTTTGTGGGATTCGAGAGGAAATGCTGATATTGATAGAACTGAAATAAGAGACCGCGATGCTCTGGCTAAATTAATTAGCAAAAAATACGCTGATAAGCATAGAGGAGCGACGGAAAGTGATATAATTGCCGGAGATAAAGCTGTAGTCGCTATGCCAAGAAGAAATAAAACAGATCCAACATTCTCTGAAGAAAAATATACTGTGCTAGCAAGACATGGAGCAAAAGTAGTAGTACGGAGTGATGGAGGAGTTCAATATGCCCGGAAAATTCAGGACGTAAAGCGGGCTACAGAAACAAACAATGTTTGCCTGGAAGATCACGAGGATATCAATGATTTACCGATAGAAACGGATACAACTACTCAGCAAAATCAGCAAGCATTCACATTGAAAGACACTGTTCAGCCGATTACAAAACCATATTTTAAACCAAAAAGAGTTATTAATATGCCAAGCCGGTTCAAGGATACGGTTCTTTATCAAGTTTATCAATAAATGTCAACAGAATAAGTGAGAGGAAAATCATGAATTATAAAAATAGTTGTAAAACAAAATAATAAACATAATGTGTAAAATTATTTGAATAAAAAGAATTGCTTCAAACTAAAGTGAAAGTTTTAGCCAACTAAACCACAAAAAAAAAAAAAATAGTGAAAGTTATACATGATACTTAGGTTTATCATTAACTTCCTTACCTAAAAGTATATGTTATCCACAAAACTTTAGAAGGACGTCGCAGTCTTTCGTAAGAGGAACGAAGTTCTCGGATTTATAACGCCAGATTATTGATGCAAGAATAAATTGCTACAGTCCGAACAATTTTAGCAAAACCACAAATACTGGAAGCTGTCCATGCAAGGATGTAAGTGACCAGTATCCACTGTCCAAACTATTTGGTGAAACTTTAATATGTATTTCAAACGTAAAAATACGAAATACGTTATAAATCGTAACTTTTAAGGCTCTCAAGAATTATAGTCTCGTATACGGTTGACCGTTTGCCGACACTACTAGTGATGTCCGATTACTTCTCGATTAATCGAACTAATCGATTATCAGCTAAAATAATCGATTAATTTTTAATCGATTGCTTTATGTTCCGATTATTAGATAATCGATTAACTGGCCGATCGATTATGCCGGATTATTTAAAATTTTATTGTTTGACAATTTCTAACAAATTTAATTATTACAGTGGCAGGCGCTTGCCTTCTAAATTAACCACACGCAATCAGCCAGTTCGTTGGTTTCGAGGTACGATGCTGATCTAAGAAACCAGTAGTCGTATGTTCAAATCTCAGTTAGGCGGTGCTCCTAGATAGAGTCAGTAGGATTGTTGCAATAGCCCCGTAACTGTCTTATACTCTAATAGCTGGCTGTGAAGTCTGTCGATAAAGACAGGTCAAATCTTAGAAAGGATGTTTAACCCCAAGGCTTTGCTTTTAATCATCCAGTTTGCACGCAGTAGGCCGGTTTAAATACCACGCTGAAGCCTAAAAACCAAACTAAACTTTATCTAGATATTAACCGTGCCACCGTCAAAAGATAATTCGAAATTTGTCAGTCTGTCAGACACGGAATTTTGTAAGGAATTTTTATAAAACTGGGTAATACCCTTCGTCTTTTTCTATACAAAAACCAAAAAATGCGGTCTCCTCGATTTCTATGTAACTAGCCTAAGTCTGACTGCACATTTCAAAACACTCGTGGACTACGGGACGCAAAGCTATTTTTTGGTGTCGGGGACTGTAACGAGGTTACAAAATAAATAAGGTAACAAACCCTATTGTCCAATCCCACACACAACCTTCACTAAAAGCCTGTTCGTTACCTGCCGTTATCCCCGAAAAAAGGTTAGGGTACCGCGACAGTAAACAAACCCTGCTAATGCCCATCGGATGGAAAAAACTACAAGGTATACAGCCCTAAGGGTTGTAGGAAAGGGTGACGTAGGACTATATCAGATCATTAGATCAAAGACCATTGTAAACTTCATTTCAGGCATATGTATGTTCATAAGAATCATTGTTTAAGTGCATGTTGAAAAGAGAACAGCGAAATATTCAGATTCAATTCTTCATTGAATGCAATGGTTGCTTTGAAAATACATGGACGGGGGTTCATAAGTACAATGCCTGCAACCATTGAGACATAGAGATTTCTTTTAAAAATCACTTGTGCATCATAAAGGGTGAAATAGTAATGAATGACCAGCCCACAGATTATTGTATTAAATACGATTATGCGATTGATTATGCGTAGCTTGACATGTTGCAATAATCTTACTTTAACTCGCTTGTGGCCCTTAAAAGGGCCATTGGTTACAAATAACATTAAAGCCAAAGCACATTCATCGCAAATATGACGTGTCATTCGAATGTCCTTGTCTTTCGACATGAATGACAACAGGCGCGTTACTTAGAGGCATCGATTCATTGTCTCTTGCTCCGAGAAGATTCTACTAGTTTACTTTCACAGCTTACCGCTTGTTACATAGCACAAAATATGGCACATACGCAAAAATGTCTGTTTTAATTGCATGAGAGTCCTTATCCTCCTACCACAGGGGTGAGGGGTCTCAAACCATCATAAAATAAATTCATGCCTCCAAAAACCCCCACATGCCAAATTTGGTTCCATTTGCTTGATTAGCTTTCGAGTTTTGAGGAAATTTATGTTTCATTTGTATAGGAGCCCCCCCTTTTACGCCCTCCTTAATATTGCTCTCTTACCTCTTCCATAAAATTGCTGGACATTTTATCTATCCAACGACATATAAATTGTTCAGTTGCGTTCAGTAGTTTAGTAGTTATTAGCATTTGAAATCTTTCATTCAAACGTTACACTTCTATTTTCGTTTTCACAAAGTGCTACCCAGTCCCAGTATAGTAAACAAAGACGTAGTCCTACGTCAAAAACACGGGTTGAAAATATAGGTGCTAAAGCGAGGTTAGATTACCTAGTGGAACGAAGCAAACCACCAGCACCCTCCTTCAAACGGAGGTCTTCCCTTAGGGCTTGAGAGCGCGACCGTCGTCAGTCGGCCTCAATACGTGTCGACCATGAGTGCGTGATCCGATTCTCCGAGCAACACACCGAGTGAGCAGGCAGTTGCTACCATCCGTAGCCCTATACACCATCGATCGCAGGAACCGATCGCCGAAGAGCCAACCGTATGCTATACCCACCACATTAGCAGTCGTTACTAAAACATTCGATTCACCATTTGTCACCCACCCCGTATCTGGTACGGGCTATCTGTAAGCGGTCTACGAAACCGCTAGTCTATCACAGTCACCTGTTCATCGGAACATCAGAGACCTTTCGTCGACAAGAAGCAGCAGGCCGTAACTGAAGAAAACTAACCACTAGATTAAGCCAAACTTTTAAATGAAGATCTGTTAACCCTCGAAATGGTGTTTGCTACGATACGTGTCCTCGGGAAGTATGAGTCCCCGAATGTGTTCTCCCCCCCCAGATCGGTTCGCGAGTTAGCCCCCGGTAGGTTAGTGTAGGACGCCTAGGGGACACTGCAGTAGCCGATGGTTGCTCTTGCCCCCTGTTGAGTCGGCCGAATGGATTCAACCGATGTTAGGTTCGTCGGCATTTCGTTCGTTAGTTGAGCGTTTGCTGGACCTGCCCTGAGGAATTCTAGCCGGACCGGGATTGTATCGCTAAACACGCTTATTCACGGCAAGTTAATCCTTGCCTGGCGCTTAAGTGAAGGTTGTCACTGCTCCCTGCCCCAAAACCCATCCCGCCCCGTTACAGGACGTAAAGGTTATAACCAATCGATTATTTCGATTAATCGATTATGCAGCGCCGATTAATCGATGTCGATTATTGGCGCTTAAAAAGTAATCGATTATTAACTAATCGATAACCTGAAAAAATCGGACATCACTAGACACTACCAACAAGACCAAAGTAAACATTACAAGGGGTCCCCAATAGCAGTAATTACAATGCGCCATAGAAAAACTCGAATAAATGAGCAAAACGGCCTCAGTTAAACTAACGTATTGTTTTATAGGTAATGCATACATAAAAATCAAATTATCTAATAACGAATTAAATAAAAAAAAAAGTCATCATAATTCTAAACGGGTTGAATAAACAAATTCCTATCATAGCTAAGAAAAGGTAGGTTTAAACTAGGCAATTTTTTGGCAACATGTGGAATGCAAGATGTGGTATGCGACATATTATTAGTCGTTGCTCAATGTTGCTTCTATTGCCAAACTAAACACACCTTAACCATAGAGAACAGACCACCAGGTAATTGACAAAACAGTGTGTAAAAGGTTTTTATGTAATCTACGAGTAATCCTTCAATAGAGCACCCCTCGAGCAGTAAGTGGCAAACTAAATCTCGATGTCGCTGCCATCGCTGCTATGTAACTCCAGCACAAAGAAATATTGATAAAGGTACATGGATATTTTTTTGATGGCAAACTATTGGATGGTTTTGGCAAACTATTTTTTGAGGGCGCCATCGACAGATTTTACACTAAAAAAATCGATTACTTTCTTTGAGCCTGTTAATCTGTTCTCTGTGCCTTAATAGAGTAGCGGAGAAGGAAATTGTAGAGTATAAAGTGTAATGTGTTAAAACATCTTAAGAATAAAAAAAAAAATTTGGCGTGTTAAAAAACAAAGCAAGCTAATTTTCAACATGAAAAAAAACGAATGTGAATTCTTCCTCTTTCTGACGATAATTGGTAGCTGACGGACGTGAAAATGGAAAATCATTACAATTACCAATTTATTAGAACATCTAAAAGGTGTACGAAGCGTTATTAAAGAGCTAGATCGAAACCCCTGTTTTTGAGGGTGTCCCTAAGAGTTTGGCTCTATAACTTTTTTCGTGTAAGAAATAGAAATTTTCAGTATACAATGAAGTTTCTTGAAATTAGTTTTTCTTCAAATGTTCTGTAGACAGCTATCTGACTTAAAATAGAAAAAATATTTTTTGTATCTGCTTGAAGACACCCTAATGTCCGAATATTTTTTTACCACTAGCAAGTGCTTTTTAAATGAAGAACCTTTTCTGAAGCAACTTTTATGCAGTGCCTTAAGGTTTCGATGTTATTACTTATGTCTCACTTGTTTTGAATCCGTCCGGCTGACCGCCGTGACGTTACAACGCGAGCTTCAATCAGTTGTAACTTAGGTTCTACTTTACTTATCATCATTCTTTAGGCACCGTTTTAAAGGTATTTTTGAGTACAAAGAGAATACGGATTATTAGATTGTTCGAATTTGTACTTTTCTGCGAAAGCGAAAAAGTACGCCTTTTTTCGTGACGTTACAACGCAAGAAAATGGCCCTACTTCATCCACTTGAAATACAAAATAACTGCAAAATTACATCCAAACTATTTTTGGAATGGATTCAGCATATATTCCTTTGTAAGTTGGTCGATAACAAGTGATATTATGAAAAGTTTTAGCGCACTGTAGCAGCATTTTCAAAAATATCACGAAAAATCATTTATTTCTTGTAAATTTCATTTATTTTCGATATACGTTTTATATTACTTCCGAAAATGCTAGAATACCAGTTACGGCAGTTTTGAAAGGTTCAAACATTGCCAAATCATGGAAAAATAATCAACAATGCAAAAAGCATGTTTTATAAATTGTCTGATTGGTATACCGGCCCGCGGAATGTGTCCAATGTATTTCGTTGTGACCGTAATGCACGCAATAGTGATAAATCCCGGAGGTGTTCTTATTGCCGTTGCGCAGCACTATCCCAGCTCGATTGTCGAAACTACCAACGGCACCCACATTGAGCAGGTTTGCGTGAATGCCACTGTCCGTGGTAAACAACTGTTACTTTGCTGCCTGTACATTCCGCCTAATAAGAGCCGGGCCATTGATATTGTAGATACGCATATCTCATCAATTTGTGAGTTATCAGACATATGCACCGAACAAGGCGCCATACTAGTGTGCGGTGATTTTAACCAACCTCACATTGATTGGGGATCGGATGAGCATCGAAAGGTTTCTGCTACACAGTTGCCCGGTGCTAGTGCGGCTCTGATCGATGGCTTGAGTTTTTTGAATTTATCGCAAATGAATACACAGCGCAACCATCTGGGGCGTTTATTAGATTTGGTTTTCTACACTGCTGGTGCTGGATGCTCGCTCTCGGTCAATAGTTGTGTCGCACCGCTGCTTCCCGTCGACCCGCACCACCCGCCGCTTATCATATCACTGCCTATTTGCAACAACGACACTGGCACCGATCTCGCATCAATAGATGAATGCAGCAAGTTGAATTTTCGGAAGATTGATTTTATGCTCTGATACAGTATTTACTTTGCATTGACTGGAGGACTTTACTTCAGTATGATGATGTGGATGAAATGGCTTCGCAGTTTTGTGCTACAATTTCGCAATGGTTGATTTCAAATTTGCCTCTTATAAGACGTCCCGCCACACCAGCTTGGGGCACCCCGTATCTACGGCAATTAAAACGGGAGCGCAACCGAGCTCAACGCGCACATCGTCGATCGAGAACATTGCTGACTCAGCGAAAGTTTAAGCGCTGCAGTGATGAATATCGTCGTTTGAATGCTGTTTTATACAAATCGTATGTGTTGCGTGTGCAAACCGATCTCCGCAGAAAACCTAAAAGCTTTTGGAATCTTGTCAATTCAAAGAGGAAATGTACATCCATCCCTTCATGCGTCTGCTTTGATGGAAATGAATCTGAAACTGTCGCCGATTCTTGTGAGCTGTTTGCTAACTTTTTCGCATCTGTCTTCGCCGATAAAACAGCCTCGGACCTTGATGCAGATGTAGCTGTTGCACATGTTCCGTCCGACTTAATTGACTTGAGCTTATTCGACATTACTACCAACATGGTGATAGAAGCTGCAAGAAAATTAAAGCGTTCATTTTCCGCGGGACTTGATGGTATTTCAGCTGTGGTGTTAAATCGCTGTGCCGAGCCTTTGGCCATTCCCTTGCGCACGATTTTTAACAAGTCATTCGAACAAGGTAAATTCCCTACTACTTGGAAGCAATCATTTATGTTCCCAGTATATAAAACTGGTGATCGTCATAACGTAAGAAACTATCGCGGAATTACGAGCCTTTCTGCTGCGTCAAAACTGTTCGAGATAATCGTGAGTGGAGTGATTTTGTCCCGCACTAAGAACTATATATCCACAGCGCAGCATGGTTTTATGCCTGGTCGTTCCGTTTTGCACGAATCTGATGGAATTTACTTCGTTTTGTATTTCGGAAATGGAGAACAAGAAGCAAGTTGATGTAATCTACACGGACTTGAAAGCTGCTTTTGATAGAATTGACCATACCATATTATTGCGTAAACTTTCCCATCTGGGGGCTTCTCAACAGATGATTTGTTGGCTAAGCTCATACTTGCGTGGAAGAGTGCTGCGTGTGAAGCTTGGATCCTGTATTTCTTCGCAGTTTACGAACATGTCTGGAGTTCCGCAAGGTAGCAATATGGGCCCGCTGCTTTTCTCGCTGTTTTTCAACGATGTTACGTTCCTATTGGATGCTGGTTGCAGATTTGTATATGCTGATGACTTGAAATTATTTTTGGCTGTTGGGAAAATGGAGGATTGTCGCCGCCTTCAAGCTTTGCTCGACGTATTTGTTATATGGTGTAAACAAAACTGGCTTACAATAAGTGTTGCGAAATGCGATGTGATGAGTTTTTACCGCTTAAAAACTCCGATTCTTTTTAATTATCGGATAGATGGAACTGAATTGCGCAGAGTCGACCACGTTACTGACCTTGGAATTTTACTGGACACTAAGCTCACATTTAACTTACACCGCGAATCAATTATCTCGAAAGCAATGCGTCAGCTTGGATTTATTGCAAAAATTGGTCGGGACTTCAAGGATCCCCACTGCCTCAAGTGCTGCTATACTGCGCTCTAGTTCGACCGCTGCTTGAGAACTGTTGCTTAGTTTGGAATCCTCAGCAAGTATCGTGGAACTTACGTGTCGAGAGAGTGCAGAGAAAATTTATCCGGATGGCTTTGCGACATCTACCGTGGCGTAATCCAGAGGAGCTCCCGCCATACTTGGATCGTTGCCGTCTTCTTGACCTAGATTCACTTGAACACCGACGTAGAATCCAGCAGGCAGTGTTTGTGGCAAAAGTCATAAATGGTGAAATCGACTCTCCCCAGCTTTTGTTACTCATGGATTTTCGCGCTTCGCAGCGTAATCTAAGATCGACCGGATTACTGCAAGCACCATTTCATCGCACTGCTTTCGGTTGTAACGAGCCTATAACTGCTTGCATTAGAACATTTTCGACAGTGGAAGAGCTATTCGATTTTGGACAACCATCGCATAAGTTTGTACAAAGACTACGTAAAAGAAATTTTTAAGTAGCAATTAGTATTCATGTAGACACTGTCAGATGAATTTAACAGAAAATTAATAAATAAATAAATCTGTGGCTGATCTCTTGCCTCCCCTCACGACAACATTGTTGCCGTGAGAAGAAGCGATAGAGATCAGGCAGAGAAAGAAAAGAAAAGAAGAGAAGAACTTTTTAATCAACATGTTGATTGCAATTTTCGAGTTAGTAATATCACGAGAATTCTATGTCTGTCCATCACCTATGCTACTACCGACTAACTACTCGCTAGGATGGACGCTACTCATCTCCCAACTACCCATGTCATCACGATTGACCCAGCGCTGTTCAACAACCTATGCTCATTAAAGATCGCAATGGATAAAAAACAGTGTGGTGAATGTAAATGCGAAATTAACGATCGTGAGCCACTACGCTGTGGTTTCTGCGAGGCGTTTTTACATATAAACCAGCAGTGTTGTGGAGTTAATGCTCGTGGGTTGAAAGAATCCTTCGCGGCTGGGAAGATTTTATTAATTTGTTCAACCTACAGAGCTGAGCTTAAAGGCCGTAGTATCAGCTCCTATATAGAGCAAACAACACAAAGCCAACCTCCACAGCCTCCCGCTACGTCTAATCTTACAGCACAATTTCAACAACTGTGCGGTGTTGTCGAAGCATTAAGTAATAAAATCGACGATTTGACTTCTAAACCTAAGCCAGTTGCTATTACTCCATCCTTGTGTGATACTGAAACTCCAATTTGGCCTAGACGTAGTGCAAAACGTCGACGAGATGAGCGTGATCCATCCATTCATGCAGCTTCTGAGTGCGGAACAAAAGACATCAGTCTAAGCGATCTTTCTGTTGCTTCTATTCTACCGGCTGTTCCACCGAACAAATTTTGGCTATATTTATCTGGTCTAAATCCGCTTGCGACGAACAGTGATGTACAACAAATTGTCTCTCGTTGCTTAGACGTACCAGATGATATAGAAGTTGTACGGCTTGTACCTAAGGATAAAGATGTCAGCAACCTGTCGTTTGTTTCATATAAGGTTGGTTTGAACCCTGCGATGAAAATGCTGGCACTGGATCCCTCTTCATGGCCTGCAGGATTGATGTTTCGCGAGTTTATTAACCAGCCAAAAAACTCATCCCGTTAGCCGATGATGGACCAAATGTATTAAGTTCACTGCGTACTTCTGTGGACGGTGGGAACCTTCGGGTTTCCACCAGAGGCGAGTATTTGTCTGACCGTTTTATTCTCCCTGCATTGAATGATCCTGTATTGCAGCGTGACGTCACTTATGAAACTGGAATCCGGATCGCCTACCAGAATGTGCGCGGCCTACGCACAAAAATTGATGAGCTTTTCCTGACGACCTGTGAGTGCAATCTAGACATCATCATCTTTACGGAAACCGGCCTGGATGACCGAGTCAACTCACTGCAACTATTTGGCTCATCATTCAACGTTTTTCGTTGCGATCGTAATCCGTGCAATAGTGACAAATCCACCTTTGGCGGAGTGTTGATTGCGGTAGCGCAGTGCCACCCTAGTTCAATCATCGAGACTGTAAGTGGAAAAAATTTAGAGCTTAGTATGCTTAGTAAATGTGCAGAGAGGGACGTTTTGCTGATCTGTGGTGATTTTAATCAACCACGACTTGTATGGAATGCTGACCCGCTTGCTGTTTCTGCTCATCTTCCAGCTGCCGGTGCCGCGTTGCGAGACGGTATGGATTTTTTCAATCTAAATCAATGCAACTTCGAAACAAATCACCTTGGACACACATTGGACTTGGTGTTCTGTTCATCCGATTACCAGCCGTGGGTTGAAGGCACAATCGCCCCGCTACTCCCTGTCGACCTTCACCATCCGCCTCTTGCCATAACAATACCTACTGCCCGCAATAACAGTGCTGATTTTGCTTGTGTAGGTAACGAAATAAGATCGTTGAATTATCGCAGAATTGATTTCGTTTCATTGACGGATTACTTATCGAGTTATGATTGGGGAATCTTGCATGAGTTCTCTGACGTTAGCGACATGACTGATACCTTCTGCAACGTCATTGTGCAGTGGTTAAATTCGAATCTGCCTCTTTTGAACCGCCACAATTCACCTGCATGGAGTACTGTACGTTTACGTGAACTGAAACGACTGAAGAACAATTCTCAGCGTAAACATCGCCGGTTGAAGACTACTGCGACGAAGCTTAGCTTCAAACGTCATAGTGATGATTACCGTCGCCTGAATAGAGCATTGTACAAATCATATGTTTTACGCGTACAGACTGACCTTCGTAAGAATCCAAAAAATTTTTGGAGCTTTGTTAACTCTAAAAGAAAATGCTCTTCGGTACCTTTGAATGTCTATATGGATGGTATTGAAGCAACATCGGAATCAGATTCATGCGAATTGTTTGCGAAATTTTTTGCTTCTGTTTTTGCCGACCGAATTGCCTCGGACTCTGAAGCTGAAATTGCGACTGCGGATGTGCCAGCCAGTTTAGTGGACTTGACTGTTTTCGAAATAACCACTGATATGATATTGGCCGCCGCTAAGAAACTAAAACGCTCCTACTCCGCAGGTCCCGATGGAATCCCTGCAGTCATTTTTAGTAAGTGTGCTGATGTGCTAGCAGACTCGCTATGTTTAATCTTCAATAAGTCCTTTGCACAAGGGAAATTTCCCGAAATATGGAAGCAGTCACACATGTTCCCAGTATTTAAATCAGCGGACCGGCAGAACGTCAGAAATTATCGTGGCATCACTAGCCTATCAGCTGGCTCTAAACTATTTGAGATTGTAGTAAGTGGAGTTATTCTTTCTCGTTCGAAACATTATATCTCTACCTCACAACATGGATTCGTGCCAGGTCGCTCCGTTTGCACCAACTTGATTGAGTTTACATCGTCGTGTATCTCTCAAATGGAACGGAAAGCTCAAATTGATGTCATTTACACTGACCTAAAAGCCGCTTTCGATCGTATTGATCATGGAATACTTTTGCGCAAAATTTCGCGACTTGGAGCTTGTTGCCGATTCGTCAAATGGTTGAGCTCGTACCTACGCGGTAGAGTCTTACGCGTTAAGCTTGGTACTTGTATATCTTCGCAATTTACTAATAATTCTGGAGTTCCACAAGGAAGCAACATGGGGCCATTACTATTCATGCTGTTTTTTAACGACGTCACTATGTTATTAGCATCTGACTGTAAGTTAGTATACGCGGATGATTTAAAATTGTACCTGACAGTTCGAACTGTTGAAGATTGTCGCAGTTTGCAAATTTTGCTAGATAGTTTTGTTGACTGGTGCCGGAAAAATTGGCTCGTTATCAGCATCGCGAAATGTGAGGTTATGACATTTCACCGTATTTTGAAGCCAGTTTTATTCGATTATCATGTCGACGGACTAAAACTAAAAAGAGTCGACCATGTAAGTGACCTCGGTGTTCTTCTGGATCCTAAGCTCACATTTCACCTACACCACGCCGCCTTGATATCAAAAGGTACACGTCAGCTGGGCTTCATCTCCAAAATTGCGAGCGATTTTAAGGACCCACAGTGCCTGAAAGCTCTTTATTGCTCCTTGTTCCGCCCATTACTGGAGAATTGCAACTTGGTTTGGTTTCCACATCAGTTGTCGTGGAATTTACGGATTGAACGAATCCAGAAAAGATTCGTCCGACTTGCACTGCGCGATCTCCCATGGCGAGACCCTGTTAACCTACCACCGTACCCTGATCGATGCAGTCTACTCGGTAACGACACGCTGGAGCGTCGTCGTAAAATGCACCAAGCAATATTGGTGCACAAAACTGGTAAATGGCGATATTGACTCACCGACGCTGCTATCTCTCTTAAATTTCCGTGCCTCGCAACGTGCCCTTCGTTCAACTGGATTGCTACAAACTGCCTACCATCGTACATCGTTTGGTTACCAGGAACCTATCACCGCTTGTATCAGGACTTTCGAAATGACTGAAGAATTATTTGATTTTAATGAACCAACACAGAGATACGTGACGAAATTGAAGAAATCGAATATTTTATAAATCTGACGCTTGTTAGTTGCATTTATTTAGGACTTTGTTCAGATAAATCTTTGAAATAAATAATAAATAATAAATAAAAAAAGCCACAGCCGCTTCTTGATCTACCATCTTTGCAGTATTGGAGCTGTTGACGTAAATTTTCGAATATTTTGTGCGGAATATTATTCAAGAGCAATATTATCGCTCAGAACTATCGAAAAACTACTTGAACTTCCGAAAAATAGAGCAGATGCGATATAATGGGGACTGGTACTCGCTCGTATTATTCCCGGTGGCATTAATTGCCTATTAGTAGCGGTAGTCAACCGATTTGTCGGTATGCTCTTCAGACCGTGGTCAATTGAAATGATTCTGTAACTAAGAAAGGATGAGGTGGATCAAGTAGAACTTCACTTGGAGATATGTATATATGCCGTGTTAAGTCTTAAGTGCAAGCTGTCACTGAAGCAAGATTTAATAAGATGTTAACGACGTTGATAATTCTGTGAGGATGGTATTGAATCGAAAAAAATCCTCATACCATGGCCATATATTATGCACTATGACCATATTTTAGGAAGTGGGAATGATGGTATATTGAGGACAGCCCTTCGCTATCGCTTGAATCAACCAGAGAATCGAATATCTGTTTTTGCTAGAAGAGCTATGCTCTAAAAAGATTTAGTTAGAAGTGGAATTCCAGTTGAAGTCTGCCAGGATTGGGCAATGTACAGAACAAATGCATATCGAGGCTATAAAGCTTTTCGAGAGATCCACTGTACTGAGTCCGACCGCGACGACAGCAGCCAGAATGGAGAGGAGCAGGTCGCCGGTGAGTTGCCACCGTCCGACTTGATGGACTCTCCGACAGTAGCTCATCAGCATTAGGAGGGTCTTTGGGAGACAAACAGCGTCATTCGTGATAATTTTATATTGTTAGTTGAATACCGTTAACGCGGTTAATCACAAGACATGCAAATCACTCTAATAAAGGAGGGAAATAAGAAAATAATAATAATAATTATAATTAATTACATCCAAAACAAAAATAATACAATAGAGGTGACAGTAACAACAACGATAGCAATACCAGTAATAATAGTAATAACATAGGAAACTGACACAGCAAACACTGCTACTGACTATAACTTCCTGCCCATTAATAATTGTCAAAATCTCATGAATGGTGGGTAGGATTTGGTTTCAGTTGTCTAGAGAAATTTCTGTGCATACCAGCATTTCATCTAGGGAACTGAGTAAGCCCTCCCGGTGCTTCGGCCTGAACGGACTTGATCAGATCCGTTCAATTTCGCTCCATTCCGCATTACGAGACACATGCTACAGGTAAAGGTAAATTATGCAATACTACATACTACACATATATCCAACTTAAACTATATTACATTCTACATGCGGAACTAAGAATTTTTAGGTCGGTTAGCCGAAGTACACGTCAAACCACCTACCCATTGGAGGGAGTTATTTCCCGTAAATTTTTAATTACATCAATTAGAAATACTTATTACCAATAATTTTTTATCTAAGCAATACGAAATACGGATCCAATAAGAAAATACGACTGATAAAACTTTTTGCTATTTTCACAAGATTTTGAAGACTAGACAATAATGTAGGTCCAAGCACAAAAGAAAACTTCTTTTCAGCTATTTTCTATTTTTTCTACGAGTTACGATGTTTACACAAGAGATTGGTGCCATATATGTAAAAGTACGACGTTTAGAAAGGAAAGGCTCGGGCTTAAAGGGATATAGGATTTCGTGTGAGTGTGAACAGACTTAAAATCTCTTTTAGTATCGTAGTCGCAAGTTTTAACAACGCGACATAGGATTTCGTGTGAGTGCGAACAGGCTTAAAATCTCTTTTAGTATCGTAGTCGTGAATACTTGCTTGTATTCAGATAACGCGCATTAGTTTTTGTGCGAGAAAAAAGAGAAGGAAGTATTTTTGTTTTTTTTTTCACGCCAGTTTTAACAACGCGGTATAGGATTTCGTGGGAGTGCGAACAGGCTTAAAATCTCTTTTAGTATCGTAGTCGCGAATGGATAGATAACGCACATTGATGTTTCATAAAACATCTGTGTAACAATTGGATGTTTCAATTATAGTTGCGTAACCCTTCATGCAACAAATGGTGCTGCTTGGATATTGACCTATGCAACTATATGCATGCCCTGGGCATCAAACAAGGATTTGTCATAGTTCTAGTTTCTAATTTCCGTCGAATGAAAGTACCCCTTGCGAAAATATGACTCCAGAACCAACAGCCATTGAAAAAAATTTCGCATAAATACAAATTTGCTGCCCGTTTGTGTTGAAGATTTATTTGTGCAACTCTAACTATTTGACTAGCGGAATATATGCACAAACAATTTCCACACATCAGACAGAAAATTGTAAGCGAAGCCAGAACGCACTTAGCGTAATATCCCTAAAAGAAATGGGATACGATTCCTATGTTGTTCCATGAGACGCAAGGGACAACAAAGATCGGCCGTATCAGCAGGGATGCCACATATAATTCTGTGTTTTTTGTTGTTTTGTTATTTGTGCTTTTGGACTAATTAACGGCGATATTGACTGCAACCCTCTTCTTAGCCTGATATGTATACATGTCCCTCACAGGCAACTGTGTAACTACACTCTGCTATGGCATCGTCCCCACCGTACCAACTATGGCCGTAATGAACCGTGGGAAATGTGCTGTAGAGCTTTTAACGAAACGTCAAGTGTATTTGATTTTAACATTAGTAAGGCTACCTACAAAGCTAGAATTAAGGCATTAATTTAGTAAACAGTCTGTGCAACTATATGTTGAAGATGAATAAATAAATTAAATCTGTACGGCGAGGAAAAATATCTGTGCAAAAATCTGTCCAATGCAAAACAATGAGAGTGAAAGAGATAGAGAGTCATATTGCTAACTATTTCGGTCTCTTTCACTCTCATGTAAAAGCTCAGATTAAAAAAAATCTGTTTAATCTGTGTAATTTGGCGAAAATCTGTATTCTATGCCTACAGATTCTGTACAGGCGATTTCTTTCAAATATCTGTTAAAAACAGAATAATTTGTGCATGTGGCAACCCTGCGTATCAGAGCCCCGCATGGCAAGTTGCCCAAAGTACTCCGTTCGCGACTGGCATGTTTTCACCCCTCCAGCCATCCAGTCATCGGCACGGAGTTACACCTTGACTTAGGGGTTGCTGATTTACCGACTCTCACGGTAGGATCAGGTCCCGTGGCTCAATTTTCGCCTAAATGTACAATTGGGCACCAACCGCTAAAGGGCACAACTGCTGAATATGTAAACAGACCGATTGAGGGTTTCTCTCTCTCTCTCTCTCTCTCTATGCTAATCCAGCAGAGAAAATAACTCTCCTTCGGTGTGCACACACCCCGCAGCAATGCCCTCTGGAAAACCGACGCCGAACTGCATGTTTAGGTAGCCGGAAACCACTCGGCGTGTGATCCACCTTCTCTGTCTGCGTACGACAGCCAAGATTCCCTACCACAAGGTGCGCAACTTTGGCTGCCATACTCAGCCGGCACCACGTGGAGGCAGAGATAGGAGTTAGTAAACAAAAGTGAAACTCAGCTTCAGTTTTGGTTATAAATGCACGATTTTTCTTCAACTTAACGTTACTAAACAGTTGTTCTATTATCCATCTAACTTTCCTATACAATTTTGATTTGAAATATTTGAAACTATATTAAAAAAACCTGATTTAATCCACCTAGTAGTGAAAGGAACCTTTGTTATACGGTCTTACTTGCTATTTGCGATAGAAATCGACACGTTTGGTTTATTTGAAATTTTTGGAAATTGAATAAGTTTACAAAATTTGAACCAAATAGAAGCACTTATAAATTTTGATAGTTCCTTTCCTCATGAAATTGCTGAGTAAGTTGTTACTAATGAGGGTAAGGGCAAGTAAAAGTAAGTTGTAAGATGAAATATTATTCTTTAACATATACATTGCGTAGTAAAAGTCTAGTTTATAAGTTTTTAAACTATGCATAATTTCTTGTAATGCCATTCTATTTGATTCACAACAATAAAGTTTTCTTGAATAAATTTCATCAATTTTTATTAACGTTCGGTTACTCACGCTGTTGTATTTTGTACAACATGTGTAGGTTTTTGAATGCCATATTGTTATAAAGTTACAAATCGTATATTACGTATATACTAACGTACTAACGATGAGCAAAATGTCAGAATTATTCAATGCATTAATATTTTAAATTGTTAGGAAACAAGATTAGCATAAACCGACATCACAGAAACGAAGCAAGTAGCATGTGAGGTGTACCGCAATTGACCCCAACTGGAATTTTCTCTCGCTTCTTCATATTGAAAAATGGTGTCTGTATGCAGCAAAACTACCAGCAAATGTAAAATGTTTAAGATGTATCCGTCTGTTGGCAATCGAGTAATTCGGGGTCACAATCAGGTTATTTTTTACAATTAAAATTCTACAGTTCCTAAACAAGCAAACTTAAAGGTATACTAAATTCAGCAAAGTTGTGTATTTTTATTATTTGTACAACTTTGTAATACATGAAAAAGTCATACAACAATTACAAGAAGAGTTAGAATAGAAAAACTGATTTTACAAATTCATATACAATAAATAACAAAGTTCTAAACTAAGTGGTTAACGTATCTCTAATAAATTACAATTACAATTATAATAAGATTTTTCTACCTTCACTGAAGAGATAGAAGGTTACTGTTTTCAGCAAAATTTCTTGTGATAATATGCTCTAAAAGTTTGCAGAACACATCAATGTGTTGTATTGAAACTGAAGGAAAATAATTTTTTTATTTCACTTTTAGGGGGATTAATCAAAATTCAAATTCTACCAGACGATAGAGCTTTCAATTTTAAGAAACTCTTCCAAAGGTTTGATAAACTTAAAACCAAGTTTTCCTAGTCAAAACTCTAGTGCGCACGTTGTCTTTGGTTTTGGGCTATTGTGCGTGCAAGTAACCGTGTTACAACAGTTGGCGCGAGTGTTTGAGGGTTAATATCTTTTGACCGGTAAAACCAATTCTTATGTAATTTTGCATATATATTCGTAGTGTGAAAACCTCTCGTTTGATATTAAAATAATTGAAATTAGGTAAATTATCTTAGTTAAAATCATTATAAATTATTGTTAATTTTGGTGTGGTGTATTCGATTGCTCATAACTTTCAAATTAAACGTCCAATCAAAAAACCATTCAATAGTGATCTATCCGGCTATATTACCTGACAAATGAAACTAATAGCGTGTAAATCGGTTTGGCCATCTCTGAGAAACAGGCGTTCATTTGTACCTAGTCAAAACAAGTTTTTCAAAGCTAACTTTTAAACTGCTTGTCCGTTTTCAATAAAACTTAGCAAAATGTTTAGTAATAGTAAGAGCTTTCGTTCCGGAGAAAACCGTGTCACGTAGTTTTCACATTTTTGCTTATAACTTTCAAACGAAAAGTCAAACTACGAAACCATTTAATAGTGATATACTAGGCAATAATACCTTTCAAACAAAAGTAATAGCGGTCGAATCGGTTCAGCCATCTCCGAGTAACAGGCGATAGAAAATTCGAAGCGAACACACATACACACATACATACACACACACACACACAGACATTGCTCAGTTCGTCGAACCCTATCGATTGGTGCATGTGACTCGGCCCTCCGGGCCTTAGATCAATTTCGCGTTTTTCGACCAATTTCTAAACCTTTGTTATATAGTATAACAAAGGTAAAAATGTAATAAGAAAATAGTTGTTTTTTCACCCGCCTGAAGCATACCGGGGCAAGACGAGCACCCCCATGGGGCAAGATGGGCACCTGTTTAATAAATGAAAGCCGGTGATAGAGTAACATTTTTAAGCAACTCGATTAGTTTACCAATAGTCACTTTTAAGTTTCGAGCTGAAGTTTGTTAAGGGATTCGAGGCTAAATTTGCATAACTGTTTTTGAAATTTATAAATTTGCACGGCTGTTTATGAAAATCCATTGCATTTTTATCGAACGAATGAGAATTTTGTTTTGTTTTACTAGTTTGAATGCCAAAGCTCCAAGGGGTTACTCCATACTAGCATTTTTAATTTCAAGGATGTGATAGATTATCGCTTTCTCTCGTTTCTTGCTGAATGATTTTAAATGGCCTCCTTTTTTTGGTATTCGTTACCTGCTCAAGCATTTTGGGATATCATTCAAGAATTTACATCGGCATGCCATAGTTTTTTGCGTTTCTTCCGTATCTTCTAATGAAATAACGTTTCACATTCAACGCGTCAACGACAGCTCGAAGAACGTTATTCATTATCCGTTTTCGTCCAAAAAACAGTTATAACTATGAAAATAATTGAATTTGGCCCCCATTTTTATTTTTCAAGCTATGTTGTAAAGTTTAAGGGTGCCCATCTTGCCCCGGAAAATGGTACTTATTTTACCCCGGCAAAACGACATATTTTCAAAATGTTACAAAATATAAAAGAATCACTAAAAAATATGTTTAAATGATTCTATTGGGAAAGTACATGCTGTTCAATCGTAAAAAGGTTGTAATTTATAAATAAGCATCTTTTATTTACCGTGCCAGTACCATATTGTGAACGGCTCCATATTCTGAACGGTTCGGATTAAAAATAGTCATTCTAATTTGAAGACGCGTAATTGTGTATAGACAACTGCAAAACATTATTTTATGACATCTTTTACGAAGTAATCGTCATGAAAAAGTCCGTTTTCTACTACATTATGCGCTAAAAAAAATATAAACAATGTGCTGAAATCGATAAAAGTAAAAAAAACATGGCCGCTTAGCCGCTGCGCTAAGATGTGAGTGCAAATATTTTACGCTATTTTTGTCGTGTTTTTCAAGTTTTTTCCGCAGAAAAACTGAACTGAATCTACTGAAAATTCATCAGTAAGTACCGTGCATCGTACGTGAACAAAAATATTAGCTATTTTTCATGAATTTGTTTCTCAAATTTAGTGTCTTGTTTTTGGCACCGATTTTCACTGATGGTTCCTTATTCTGAACAGGTATGTCGCGACAAAACAAAATCACCGTACACACCGGATGGAAAATGGAGAAGGCCATTATGATGGTTGGTAGAGGTATGTCAATAAGGGATGCTGCTGCTTTGTACGGTGTTGCCGTCAGCACCCTCCACTCGAAACTAAAAACGCCGTCTGTTCACAGTCATCCAGGCAAACCAACCATACTTTCAAAGGAGGATGAAAATCGTATAATTGATTTTATCGATCGGTCTTGCAAAGTTGGTTTGCCCATTGATACGAATCGTCTGAGGATATCCGTAGGACAATATATGAAGCT
This sequence comes from Sabethes cyaneus, assembly GCF_943734655.1. NCBI lineage: Eukaryota > Metazoa > Arthropoda > Insecta > Diptera > Culicidae > Sabethes > Sabethes cyaneus. Next base: position 116,340,169 of record NC_071354.1, on the reverse strand, counting down.
TTGTGGAAGAACAAATGTTTTTCCGAACGGCTTCCCAGGTAGAAAATGGACGTCCTTATTTCTAAAACGGCATCCGCAAATTTCGAGACGTGTCCCAAGCGCTTTATCGAAACAAAGAACATGCATAACAGAGTAATCAATTCGGAAATGGTTCGCCGAAATATCAATTTACATTTGCTCCGAAAAACTACAGAATACTTTTCGAAATCCTGCGTCCGTGTTCAACATGGATGAAACCGGCATACGTTTAGTACCAACAAAGGAGTCAGTTCTGGCTAAATGTGGTGAAAAATATGTACATACATCAAACGCTAACTCGGAAAAGGAATGTTATACGGTATTATTCTGTGCTAGTGCAGCTGGTGTTCTGGCCCCTCCACTAATCTTATTCCCGTACAAAATGCGTCTACCCGCCGAAATAGTGAAAAGCTTACCGGATGACTGGGCAGCGGGTAAAAGTGATAGTGGTTGGATGACCCAAGAAACATTTTATTATTATTTGAAAAACGTTTTTCTTCCATGGCTTGTACGGTGTAAGACTTCGTTTCCGGTTATTGTGTATGTAGATGGCCACAGATCCCACGTGTGCTATCAAACGACTGAGTTTTGCCGGGAGAATGACATCGTTCTCATATGCCTGTACCCCAATGCTACGCACGTACTCCAACCTTTGGATGTATCGTTTTTTAGAGGACTGAAGGTCGGATGGAACAGAAAATTGATCGATTGGAGGATTGAACGGGCTGGAGACCCACTGACGCGCACAGATTTCGCACCTTTACTTAAGCAAGCTATTGATGGCATCGACAACCTGGCAAGTAATCTCCAAAATGGATTTAGAAAATGTGGGCTTGTACCATTTAATCCGGATGCAGTCAACTACGAAATGCTTTTCCAAAAAAACGTAAGTGGAAGTGATACTTCAGAAGTACCACCTACTTCATACACTAAGGACGACATTGATCGTGCTAAAATTGCTCTAGAAGTTATAGAATCTTTGCTCACATCCGATCAGCGCCAGACTTTTAAAGAAAAGGAAAAAACGGTCTCATGGACTGAAGCTACCAGCGATATCAATTTATTTCATATGTGGAAACACATCAAGAAAATAGCAGATGAAAAGCTTATGCAGGCAGATCCATTGGAAACAGCGTTTTATGGCTTCGAAGAATCTGAAATAATAGGTAAATTCCGGAAACAATTACTTCATACATGAATAAGTACTTATTGTGCTTGTTTAAATATTATCTTTTGCAGATAATACCAATCATGCATCCATGCTTAACCAAATTATCTAAGAACTGTCTAAGGAAAAAAAAACCGGGCAAGGATTTGATAATTACAACACCTCCAACAAGCACAGCCTTACATGATATCTCCAATAGTGTTGGAAATCTATCACCCACACTATTAACTACAACTAGTACTATAAGTGACCTTCAAATTTTAACTGAAGCTCAAAATGACTTTTTCGATAAAGCATTCCGTATTCCAACGAAGACGAACATCACGCGCCGTCGTACATTAAAAACCATCCGTAGTCGTCCTCCGGTAGTGGCCAGCAGCCAGGAGTACCAGAAGTACTACGAACAACTTGAGGCAGAGAGGCTAGCTAAGGAGAAAAACATAGAAGCGAGGAAAGCTATAAGAGCAATTAAAAAGGCCGATAAAACCGCAAAAATGTTACTTAGATAAATTTTGTAACAAATCTTATATAAATATATAATTTTTGTTTCAAATATACAATGTTTTTACTGTCCATAATTAGGAACATTTTTGTCTATTATTAGGAACCATCTTGCTAAAGGTGTCCATAATAAGGAACCCAAACCCGATGTTCAAGAAATTATTTTTTTAAATGTTTTCCATTTATTTTAAAACCAATCTAACTTCAGACATCTAGTTAGATGTTCGGTAAATGAAATGGTAATGAAGACTATCAGTTAGAAACGATTGAAACCCTTATTTTTAATTTAGTAGACTTAGCCTTGCGTAAGTGTTCAGAATATGGTACTAACACGGTATTTAAAATGCTTATTTTCTGATGGTAAAATGTTATAAGAAATCAAGGCTGTCAGACGATATTTTATTTCATGGAATTTTTCCAACAAGCGCGTGATACTTTATGTTCAACACTAGAACCTTACTTCATTTCGACACAATTTAATAGTTTGTGGGAGTTTTTTAACCAAAAGCTGTTTTGTAGCTGTGGAATGGAGGGGTGCCCATCCTGCCCCGGGTACTCATCTTGCCCCGGGTCCCTCTATATGCGCATCTGTGTGAGTGCTTGATTCGAAATGGGAACATGACTGTCAAACTGAAAAGGCAACCCGATAAAAAATCTTTCCTACTTTTCCGTAAATCACGTAGGATGAATCACCCGATATAGTCGTATTTCGTCGGCAGATGCGTAAAACAACACGATATGCTCAGCGTGAGCGATATGCTTAGCGGTACAGCGGTACACTGCTGGTTATACAGCAAACACCCGGACGATATCACAATAGATCAATGATACTGGTCGCAGTGATGAGTCCATACAGGAAAACACTGTGAGACTCTCTTCCGATTATTACGGCGACATAAATGCAATTCAAAGAAAATTTTCTTAAGACTTAGCTAAATACATATGCCAGGCCCCGATACGTGCAAAGTTGATGTGTTAAAGTGCATTTATATCGCCGTGATAACAAGAAGAGAGAAGACTTAAATTACTTAAATTGCAAAATATAGTACAGCGAATATACCAGCAACGGAGTACCTGCCACAGTATATTGTTGTTTATGGAATAAACATATGTAAACATATACTTACCCATATATTCTGTTAATGCTGGCGCACTCATGATTGCCTCTAAGAAGGAAAAAGTTTTCAGGATATTTTATTTTATAGGCCAGAAGCAGGCAAATTGTTTCCAACGATTGTTTTCCTCTATCAACGTAATCTCCAAGGAACAAATAGTTTGATTCTGGAGGAAATCCTCCGTATTCGAAAAGACGTAAAAGGTCGTAATACTGACCATGGATGTCACCTGCAAAGAAACCGAAGTGCGAAATAAGAATTACTTTATTGAAATGACACGTACCGTGCAAGCCCAATATTTAAAACAGTGCCTAATTCCGCACAGTTGCAAATTTTTCGTAAATATTGCCCAAATTCTAGCTATTAAAACAATTTAATAACTACATCTGATGATTTCTTATTAAATGGTTTAAATAGGTAGAGTTCTGTCAATATATAAGAAAAATTTGCAACTGTTTAGAATTAGGCACTGTTTCAAATATGTTTTGAAATTGATACGAGGCCCGGAGGTCCGAGTCACATATACCAATCGACAGGGTTCGATGAAGTGAGCAATGTCTATGTGTGTGTGTGTATTTGTCGATGTATGTGCGGGACGCAACTTTTCAATCGCCTGTTTCTCGGAGATGGTTGAACCGATTTGTTCGCTATTACTTTTGTTTGAAGGCATCATGGCCTATCATTATTTAATTGTTTCGTGGCATTTCGTTTAAAAGTCATAAGTAAAAATGTAAATATTACGTGACACGAGTTTCTCCAGAACCACATGACCGATTTCAACGATCTTAGTATCAAATGAAAGCTTTTGGTAACGCTAAATTTTTCAGGAAGTTTTATTGGAACCAAACGAGTAGTTTAAAAGTTATGCTTTAAAACCTGTTTTGACAAGGCAATGATTATCGCTTGTTTCTCAGAGATGGCCAAACTGATTTAGGCGCTATTAGTCTCATTTGAAAGGTAAAATAGCCTAATATATCACTATTGATTTGTTTTTTGATAGGACGTTTAATTTGAAAATTATGAGCAATTTTAAACAACACAATAAAATTTACAATAATTTATAACGGCTTCATCTGAGATAATTCATCTAGTTTAAATTATTTTAGCATCAAATTACAGGTTTTCATGCTGTAAACATATCTGCAAAATTTCAGAAGGATTGGTTTGTTGCGCGCTGTGATAGTAGTGCGTCTCTGTGTCTGGCACTTTGAAACTGTTTTTATTACGGTGAAAGTACGTTAAATGCGATTTTGTGCATAACTGTGTGTAGTGCAAGCACCAGAATTCCGATCGAATTAAAAGTTACAGCTGACTTTAGTTTTGAGTGAAATTATTAACAAAATATCTAGTCACAATAACTATTCGTGAAAGCGCAAACAGGTATTGTTCTGCTGCTGTGTTGTTTTTTCTGATTGAAGCTGAGTGAAGGGATTGCGCGGCGCCGGCAGCGGCGCTTACAATATAATGACAACCGTTCTGTGCAGTGCCTGTGTGCAGAAAATCTCGTCAGAAAATGACCGTATATATTGTTTCGGAGGTTGTGACCAAATACTCCACCTAAAATGCACCGACTTGAGTCCATCTGCTGCAAAGGTTTTGTCTGAGAACGCTGCACTGAAATATATTTGCCATGATTGCCGCAGGAACCAACTCTGCCTGAACGACGTTACTAAAAAGTGCTCTGAGATGATGAAGCAACTCGATGAGATCAAATCAATTAATACACCGACCGGTTATCCTACTGTAATTGAAATCCCCTCGGAAACACCAGTCAACTGCAATATTTCCTATGCTGACGTTGCCCGTGCTGCTGAAAATAATAAGTCGCAGAACGCTGATGGTGGATTACTACGATCCGGTAAAAGGCGCAACATGAATGTGCAAAAATCTCCAGCAAATCTTTCCAGCAACCAGCGAATCCAACCAAATTCAACCAGTGAAAGTAACACATCTCTAGCTCTGAAAACTAAAGCAGTGACCAAAATCGAACAGACTATTTTGTTCAAACCGAAAAAATCTCAACAAGCTGAAGTGACTAAATGTGACGTATGTGCTAAGCTGGACCCCGTTGAATTCACCATCAAAGAAATTTGGTGCAAAGATAACGGTGCAGTTGCAGTAAGATGCAATTCTAAGGAATGTGCCGAAAGGATGGTTCTCGCCGCAAAAAAAGTGCTCTCTAACAAGTACGATATTGACATCAGCAAACCGCTCAAACCGAGGATGAAAATTATTGGGATCACAGACAAAGTCTCTGATGAAGTATTTGTATCGAAATTCAAAAAACAGAATGACTTGCCTACTACTGTCGAGTTAAAGGTTATTCGTGTGCAAAATAACGGTGAAGAATCAGGCCCGTACACAGTTCTAATCGAAGCTGATGCGCCTACATTTGACCGCCTTATCAAATTACAACGTGTTAATGTTGGGTGGGAGCGATGTAGGATTACGGAGTCAGTTAACGTTGGACGTTGCTTCAATTGCTCGGAATTCGGTCACAACTCAATAGATTGCAAAAATCAGATTTGCTGCCCGAAATGCTCTAAACCATACGATGCAAACGATTGTGATTCGGATTATGAGAAATGTATCAACTGCTACAAATTTAATGCTTTACATAAACTCACCGATGATAACATGCTGAATATTTGCCACCCCGCTTGGAGTACTGACTGCCCGCTTTATCAGAAACGCCTGCGAAAATTGCGATCAAGAATCGATTACTCTGCTTAGCAACTAATGACCGACTTGGCGACTCAACCACCGGCTGGGATCTTGAGCTGTTTGGTATCAACCGATACCTTTAAAGGTAAATGCACATGTATATGTCCATCCGAAGCGATGGATGATACTACACATCATAATCGTCGAACGTCCTTCCAGTCTAATCTCTCCATAACTGACAACGGTAACATCTCCGAGCTGCAACATTTGAGTGAGTGCGGTTCAGTATCCATGGTTAGTCCACACTCACGAGCAAATCATTTGACGTCTTCCACTTCACAATATACGGAGTCACTTGAAATCCACCCACCGCATTGCGAAGCTTCAACTGAGAATTTCGTGCTAACTCTATCATACATCGTAGCAGATGCTCCTAATTCGCCACCAAATCAACCACCAGTCAGGCTCTCAATCAGCTCAGTGTCAACTAATACTTTCGAAGGTAAACACATATGTATGTGTTCATCCGAAGCGGTGGACGATACTACACATCGTAATCGTCAAACGTCCTTCCAGCCAAACATGTCCACTACCGATCTGCAGTCGACGAGCTCACAACAATCACATTTGACTAATAGTACGTCTGAAGCCATGCCATTTCCGGTGTACAGTCTTAACATCTATTATCAAAATACAAGAGGGCTCCGAACGAAGGTCGACAAATTTTATCTGGCTGTATTGGATGTGCACTATGATGTAATCATTCTTACTGAGACTTGGTTGAATATGGAGTTTCTCTCACCGCAACTGTTTGGGCATCGTTACACTGTACACCGCAGGGACCGTGATGTGGATAGTACCGGGAAAAAGCGAGGTGGAGGTGTGCTTATCGCAGTATCAAATCATCTGGGTTCGAAAAGAGTTTCGCCTGTTGGTGATGACATTGAGCATCTATGGGTCCACATTTTTACCACCAATAGAAATGTGTTTGTTGGTGTAGTATTTGTTTCTCCTAAATATGCAACAGATTCAAGCTACCTCGAACGGCACATTAAATGTGTTGAAGCTATTGCTGACTCACCATCTTTTGTTTGGCGATTACAACCAACCAAGTCTCGTCTGGAGAAAAGGTACTGACAATTACTTGTTCCCGGACCCATCGACATCCTTATTCAACGGTCCCAGTTCAGTTCTTATCGATGGTATGTCATTACTAAATACTACTAAATACTAAATATGAAGCAGATGAACTCAGTCGCCAACAACCGAGATCGTATACTCGATCTATTATTTGCCAACGACTGTTCCGTTCGTGAATGCGCTGTATTCGAAGCTGTTGAACCGCTTGTAGACCTTGATCTTTACCATCCAGCTATAATAACCACCTTGCAATGCTCCATGCCTGCTTCATTTACCGAGCCTGAGGAGGAATTCCAGTTTGACTTCCGAAGAACTAATTTTGCTGCCTTATGGCGTTCTTTAGCGATGGTTGATTGGGCCCCTTTGTATAGTGCCAACAGTATCAATGAAGCGGTTGACTATTTGATAGTCACGTTGAATGGATTATTCAGTTTACATGTGCCTGCAACTCGTCCCAAACGGAATCCCCCATGGGCCAATAAGAGGCTACGAGCATTAAAAAGAGATCGTGCTAAAGCTCTTCGGCACTACTCTCACCATCGCAACCCGTATATACAAAACGAGTGTTCGTGTCAGCCAGTAACAGCTACAGAATCTACAATCAATTGCTTTACACCTTATACGTGCAGCGTACTCAAAAAAGCCTGAAGCAGAATCCCAAACGGTTCTGGTCATTTGTGAATGGTAAACGGAAAGAGCGAGGGCTTCCAACGATAATGTCACATGGGACAAATACAGCGAGCTCTGCAGATGGAATCTGCCACTTATTTGCAAATCATTTCTCTAACGTATTCAAGACTGAACCAGTTGCTTCGCGAATAATCGACGATGCTCTCCGAAATGTACCACAAGGTATACTTGACATGCGAGATATTTGCTTTTCCGAAACAGACGTTGCAGCTGCAATTAAGAAGCTAAAACCGTCTTTGCACCCGGGACCAGATGGTATACCACCAATCATCTTCAAGAACTGTGTAGATACGTTATGTGCACCCTTAACCGCAATTTGCAACTTGTCGCTGAGTCAATCATCATTCCCAGATGCCTGGAAGGAATCATTTTTGTTTCCTGTGTTTAAGAAAGGCGATCGCACAGCTGTGGAAAACTACCGAGAAATTACCTCTTTATGCGCAGGATCGAAGCTACTGGAGTCTCGTAAATAAGCTTCTATTTCAGGAAGTAAAGCGTCATATCTCCTGTGACCAGCATGGATTTTTTCCAGGACGGTCGACCACCACAAATCTCACAGAGTTCACATCATTCTGCATCCAGAACATGGAAAACGGAACTCAAATAGATACTATTTACACAGACCTGAAGGCGGCCTTTGACCGTGTGGACCATGATTTGCTTCTGGCCAAAGTAAAACGGATGGGTGCGGTACCGACCTTTGTAGACTGGCTGAGGTCATATCTGGTTAACCGGCGTCTCTCTGTGAGACTGGGCAGCGCACGTTCGAATCAATTTTCTAATCGATCTGATGTTCCGCAAGGTAGCAATCTTGGCCCTTTGCTGTTTTTACTATTCTTCAATGATGTATGCGCTGTGTTACCTCGAGGATGAAGATTTTTGTATGCGGATGATTTGAAGATCTTCCTCAGTGTAAAGTCTAATGAAGATTGTCGCGAGCTTCAAAGGCTTCTCAACAACTTCGTCGACTGGTGTAAAACGAACGAGCTCCTCATCAGTGTGCGTAAATGCTCGGTCATCTCTTTCAACCGCAAAAAAACAACCCATTCAATGGAGCTACACTATCGATGGCGAGTCACTGGATAGAGTCTCAGTTATCAAAGACCTTGGCGTACACCTGTATGAGAAGCTCTCGTTCCGTGAGCATTATTCGTACATAATAGCGAAGGCCAATAAAAACTTGGGATCTATCTTTCGAGTCACCAAGGAATTTCGGGATCCCTATTGCCTGCGCGCTCTTTACTACTCCCTTGTGCGATCCGTAATTGAATACGCTGCTGTAGTGTAGAGCCCTTATTCAGGTATTTGGTCGTCCAGATTGGAAGCCATCCAGCGTACACACTTAAAAAAAAGTGCCGAAGTCAGCAAAATTTTGCCGAGATTTGGACAGCCGAGCGTTCGGTAAAATTTTTTATGATGCCAAACGTTAGTAAAGATCCGTAAACGTCGATTTGCAAAACTGGAATTTTTACCGAACGCTCGGCTGTCCAAATCTCGGCAAATTTTGCTGAGTTTTTTAAGTGTGTAGATTCGTTCGATACGCGCTTAAATATCTCCCATAGAGAAACACATACGATCTGCCTCCGTATCAAGACCGCTGTCGTTTAATGCATATGGACATTTGGAAAGACGACGGAAAATTGAAAGAGTTCTCTTCATTAGAAAGATTTTAGTCGGCGAATAGGATTGCCCAGCGATCCTGGCTCAAATCAACATCAGTGGCATCCCAAGTTTTCTACGAAATAGAGAGTTTCTTCGACTGGACTTTAGACGCACCGAATATGGCCAGAATGAACCCATTCGTGTTATGTGTTGTTTAACAGTGTATACAATTATTTTGATTTCCATGTTTCATGTAGTAAATTCAAAGAACAACTGCTGCTCTCAAGAGCCTTTAATTAAGTTAGTTAGTAGTGTTTTATTCATGTAGACAACAGCGTCAGATGAATTATTGAACAATCTTTTCCTTTTTCCTTTTTTTCGGGTTATCCAACTGGTCGCTTAATAGCGTATAAAACTCTGCGCTGGGCCCTTTTGTGTTGTCAACAAAGTGTCAGGGAGACCTCAAACATCAATTCTACCTGACGAGACAGGCACTGGCGCCCACTAAAACACAGGTAGAGCCCCAAGCATAGCCGTCACGCCTATACCCGCAGGCGGAGGCGTTTCGGCCCTGCGCGGACTCCACGAACTGACTCTAAGATCTCTCTGCCAAAGGCCGGAATGTCATATTTTAAATATAATGATGATGATGACGATGATGATGATAATGATGATGATGACGATGATGATGATAATGATGATGATGAGAAGAAAAATAATAGATCGAATTTGTAAATGTGCTTTGGACTTTTTGTACCACTCGAGTTGCAATATGTGGTATAGTGAAGAAGTGGAGAATTCGTCAGCCCCGCCTGACACTGGTCTTCAACCGCGCGCCCGCTTTTAGTTTTCCAACACAAACAACCACAAATGAACCAATAGATATGACAAATTTCGGAGCAACTCGGATCAACTTATCAGGGAAAATTTAATCTTTCATCCCCTTAGCATTCACAATGCATTCCCACGATACAAAGTAAATTGAGCGCAGCACAAGCTGGACTCGACCCCTTCCCATAGACAGAGCCCGCGGGCAGCCATCAGAGCTCAGGACAGCCACGGGGCCAGTGCAAAAATCCTACTCTATCTAGCAGCACCGCCTAGCCGAAACTTGAACACGCGACACGAATTGACCTAATTTTCCAATCTGCTACCTAAGAAGTGCTATTACCCGTAATCATTACAGAGTGGTCCTTCGGCATCCAATCGGATCTGGTATCCCGCTTACATCCCCTTACTAACCCTAAGCCCCCGACCAACTCAATCAATCCGACATTTTTCGGAGATATTTGTGACAGTTGTTATAAACAGGGATGAATCCCAGAAAACTTCATCTATTGTCAGAGATCCCCATACTGGCCTTATTCTTGAACGGAATAAAAGCACTTTCTGAACAACGCAACAATCACATTTGGTAAATTTTTACCCCGAGTCCCACTTGAAATCACAAAAGTATTTTGATATATACCCACATTCAGAAGTAAACGTGACCGCTGTTCATTTACTGATTAGTTAAAAAGCCCTACACCACGACAAGGTTCAGTTTTATCGTAGGGAGATGAATTATTGAACAATCTATACCTATAAAGAAGGATTTCTGTCTGTCTGTCTGTCTGTCCGTATGTTCCTTATAGAATCGAAAACTACTGAACCAATCGGCATGAAAATATGCATGTAGAGGGTTTTTGGGGCCAGGAAAGGTTTTAGTGATGGTTAGAAACCCCTCCCCCCCACTAAGAGGGGGGGCTCCCATACAAATGAAACACAAATTTCTGCATAACTCGACAACTAATCAAGCAAATAGAACAAAATTTGGCATGTGGGTGTTTTTGGTGACAAGAATTTATTCTATGGTAAATTGAGACCCCTCCCCTCTTTATAAGGGGAATTACAACTCCTCTCCTCTTTAAAAAGGGGGGCTTCCATACAAATTTCCTCATAACTCGAGAACTAATCAAGCAAATGGAACCAAATTTGGCATGTGAAGGTTTTCGAGGGCAAGAATATTTTCTATAGTAAATTAGGACCCCTCCCCACTTTAAGAGGGGGGGGGCTCCTGTACCAAAGAAACACAATTTTCCTCATAACTCGAGAAGTAATTAAGCAAATGGAACCAAATTTGGCATGTGGTTGTTTTTGGAGACAAAAATTTTTTCTATGATGAATTGGGACCCCTCCCCGTTTTGGGAGGGGGGGGATCCTATACACATGAAATACAAATTTCCTCATAACTGAAGAACTAATCAAGCAAGTGGAACAAAATTTGGCATGTGAAAATTTTCGAGGGCAAGAATATTTTCTATGGTGAATAAGGACCCCTTCCCACTTTAAGAGGGGGGGCTCCTATACAAACGAAATACAAATTTCCTCATAACTCGCGAACTAATCAAGCAAATGGAACAAAATGTGGCACGTGGGTGTTTTTGGAGACAAAATTTTTTTCTATGATGAATTGGGACCACTCCCCACTTTAGGAAGGGGGGCTCCTATACAAATGAAATGCAAATTTCTTCATAACTCGAGAATTAATCAAGCAAATGGAAACAAATTTGGCATGTGAAAGTTTTCTAGGGCATGAATATTTTCTATGGTGAATTAGAACCCCTCCCCACTTTAAGAGGGGGGGCTCCTATACAAACGAAATACAAATTTCCTCATAACTCGAGAACTAATCAAGCAAATGGAACCAAATTTGACACGTGGGTGTTTTTGGAGACAAAAATTTTTTCTATGATGAACTGGGACCCCTCCTCACTTTAGGAGGGGGGGCTCCTATACAAATGAAATACAAATTTCCTCATAACTCGAGAACTAATCAAGCAAATGAAACCAAATTTGGCATGTGAAAGTTTTCGAGGGCAATAATATTTTCTATGGTGAATTAGGACCCCTCCCAACTTTAAGAGGGGGAGCTCCTATACAAACGAAATACAAATTGCCTCATAACTCGAGAACTAATCAAGCAAATGGAACCAAATTTAGCACGAGGTGTTTTTGGAGACAAAAATTTTTTCTATGATGAATTGGGACCCCTACCCACTTTAGGAGGGGGGGCTCCCATACAAATGAAATTCAAATTTCCTCATAACTAGAGAACTAATCAAGCAAATAGAACCAAACTTGGCATGTGGAGGTTTCTGGAGGCAAAAATATTTTCTATGGTGAATTAGGACCCCTCCCAACTTTAAGAGGGGGTGCTTCTACACAAATGAAATACAAATTTCCTCATAATTCGAGAACTAATCAAGCAAATGGAACCATATTTGGCATGTAGGTGTTTTTGGAGGCAACCATTTTTTCTATGATGAATTAGGACCCCTTACCTTTTTAAGAGGGGGGGCTCTCATACAAACGAAATACAAATTTCCTCATAACTCTAGAACTAATCAAGCAAATGGAACCAAAGTTATCATGTGGGTGTTTTTGTAGGCAAGTATATTTTCTATGGTATATTTTCTATGGATTTCCCCACTTTAAGAGAGGGGGGGCTCCTATACAAATGAAAAACAAATTTCCTCATAACTCGAGAACTAATCAAGCAAATGGAACCAAATTTAACATGTAAGTGGTTTTGGACGCAAGATTTTTTTCTATGGTGAATTGAGACCCCTCTCTTCTTTAGAAAGCGAGTTATGGCCCATCTCCTCTTTAAGAGGGTAAGCTTCCATACAAATGAAATGCAAATTTCCTCTTATCTCGAGAACTAATCAATCAAATGGAACCAAATTTGGCATGTGGGAGTTTTAGATGGCAGAAATTTTTTCTATGGTGAATTACGACCCCTTCCCCTTTTAAGAGGGGAGCTCCCATACAAATTAAATTCAAATTTCCTTATAACTTGAGAACTAATCAAGCAAATGGAACCAAATTTGGCATGTGGAAGATTTTGGAGTCTTGAATTTATTTTACGATAGTTAGAGACCTCTCACCCCTGTGGTAGGGGGATATGGACTCTCATACAAATAAAACAGAAATTTTTGCGAAACTCAAAAACTAATCGAACTCGAGAAATTCGAGACTCTTCCATAAAACATTAGTCAATACAAGACCACAAAAACTATCTATAGTAACACTAGATCATTCAGGACGAGACGGTCGCGAGTGTTGCCGGTAACCCGCCGTCGGAAGCGCCGCCCACTGGGGGGCTTGCAAAACTCGAGATTGTGACAAAGATCATCCGAGATTCATGATTTATGTACAACACAGGTTAATTTGTGGCAATACGAAGTTTGTCGGGTCAGCTAGTATAAATATAAATATAAATTGCACCCTAGATTATATTCAATCGTACAAAATGATGGCCACTGATTCACATACGATTTTCCTTACAGAGTTGTATAGCATTATGGAACTAATCATTTTGAGTCGGATCGCATCGTATACAAATACTTATGAATGTGAATTGTTCTCACATAATCTGCAGTACGTATAGCGGCTCCAAAAGAGTACACATATGCTGGTTTCATGCAACTAATGCGATTTGTCCAGATATATATCAGGTCATATTTCTCATTTGTTTCTTGGATATACATAGGAAAATGTCAGCTGGGTAGGGTGTCCCTAATCAGATACAAAAATATTTTCTCTATTTTAAGTCAGAAATGATTGCTACCTACAGAAAAGTTGTAGCCAAACTATTTTTGAGAAACTTTGTTGAATACTGGCTTTGTTGGCTGGCAAAGGGTGAACATGTGCATTCCATAACCTCTGTTCATTAACTCCTATTCCTACCTCCACGAGGTGCCGGCTGGGGTACGCAACTTCGGTTGTCGTATGCTAACAGGAAAGGGGGCACAGTGGCTCCCGCCCACATTAAGATGGCAGCCCCATCAGCGGGATAAGGACCTTAGGTTAACAGCCTACTGTACCAGAACACACAAAAAGTTAATAAAAATGAAAGAAGAAATCTCTCCGGATTATTGGCAACGACCTTTAGCATGAAAACACGGACACGAATCGGAACATGGAATATACTGACCCTTGCCCAGCAGGGCAAGCTGGCTCAACTTGCAAGGGAAGCTAGCCGCCTGAAGTTTGAAATCCTGGGGCTGAGCGAGGTCCGCTGGCCGGGTACTGGCGAACACAGGACATCATCCGGGCAAGTCTTGCTCTACTCTGGCATACGAGGTGAAAATGCTACTCGAGAAAGAGGAGTTGGATTCCTACTGAGCCCAGGGGCACGTGCGGCCCTGATGAAGTGGGAACCAATAAATGAGCGAATAATCGTTACCAGATTTAGAACACGGGTTAGGAACCTTACGGCAATCCAGTGCTATGCGCCAACAGATGCTGCCGACCTGCAGGAGAAAGAGATCTTTTACAGCTAGCTGAACAGAGTGGTTGAGAAAATCCCGAAGGGGGACATCCAAATTCACATGGGCGACTTCAACGCGAAGATTGGCTCAAACAACGCGGACCTTGAACGCGTCATGGGACGCCATGGCCTAGGAGAGATGAGCGAAAACGGGGAGCTGTTTACAGAATTCTGTGGTAATAACGACATGGTCATTGGTGGATCGCTCTTCCCCCATAGACCAGTACATAAAGTCACGTGGGTTTCCCGCGACGGCCGAACAGAAAACCAAATCGACCACATCTGCATTAGCCGGAAATGGAGAAGGAGCCTTCTTGATGTACGCAACAAACGCAGCGCTGACATTGCATCCGACCATCATCTTGTTATCGCTGAGATACGTCTGCGCGTCGCACGTGTCCAACGACGGGAGGAGAAAGTTGGGTGCCGCTACGACGTCCGCCGATTGGAGAATCCTGAGGTGAAAAGAGCCTTTGTTGAACAACTTGAATCCCGAGCCTCGGAGTTGCCATCTGGTGGAACCGTCGAAGAGCAATGGACCGGCATCAAGAACACCTTCATCACGACCAGTGATGAAACCCTCGGCAAAGCGCGCAGTGGGCGGAGGGAGTGGATTTCGGATGAAACTTGGAGGAAGATCGACGAGCGGAGAGAGGCGAAAGCCGGCATTGAGCGAGCGCGGACCAGATCGGCTAAGACAGCTGCCCGTCAACGATACGTCGAACTGGAGAGGGCTGTTAAATGTGCCTGTAGGCGGGACAAGAGAGCCTGGACTAACTCCCTAGCCGAACAAGGAGAAACCGCCGCCGCCAATGGTGATATCCGTTTGTTGTACGATATTTCTCGCCGCCTTAGTGGTGCCAGGAAGAATACAAAGATGCCGCTAAAGGACAGAGCTGGTCAGCTATTGACTGACCGTACAGAACAGCTTAAGCGATGGACTGAACATTTTGAACAACTCTTCCGAGTTTCAAATGTCAGAGACCAACAAAACCAGCAGCGTACGACGCCTACAGTTCGTCGAATAAATCGCGTGAACTCGGAGGCGCCATCGCTGGATATAATTGTAGCAGCCATCAAGAGTATGAAATCCAATAGAGCGCCAGGGATAGATCGTATTTCAGCCGAAATGCTCAAAGCTGACCCATCTTTGTCAGCCCAGATGATGCATCAGCTTTTCAGCAATATTTGGGAAACCGCAACTTTTCCGGTGGACTGGATGCAGGGCATATTGGTCAAAGTCCCTAAGAAAGGAGACCTAACGGAATGCGGTAACTGGCGTGGCATCACGTTGCTCTGTATTACTCTCAAAGTACTCTGTAAGGTAATCCTCAACCGGATCCAGAAGATCGACGCTACTCTCCGGCGGCAGCAAGCTGGATTCCGTGCTGGCCGATCATGTGTAGACCATATCACAACGCTCCGCATTATATTGGAGCAGATCAACGAATTCCAGAAATCTCTTCTGCTGGTGTTCGTTGACTTCGAAAAGGCGTTCGACCGATTCAATCACGAAAACATCTGGGGCGCACTTAGGCGTAGAGGAGTTCCAGATAAGCTAGTCCATCTCGTCGAGGCTCAGTACGAGGCGTTCTCGTGCAAGATTTTGCACGACGGCGTCTTGTCCGACCCCATAAGGGTTATTGCTGGCGTGAGACAGGGCTGCATTTTATCACCGCTTCTGTTTCTCATCGTTATGGATGAGATATTAGTTGGAGCAATTGACAGTAGACCAAATCGAGGATTGCCTTGGAATCCTCTAACGATGGAGCAGCTAAATGACCTCGACCTAGCCGACGACATTGTCTTGCTCGCATAACGCCGAAACGATATGCAGAGCAAGTTAGACGACCTCTCCGAGAGCTCCCAGGCAGCAGGTCTCACAGTCAATGTAGCGAAAACTACGTCTATGGTAGTGAACACTGACAATTCCACCAACTTTACAGTAGCGGGACAACAAGTTGAGCAGGTAGCCGTCTTTCAATATCTTGGTAGCCAAACAACGCCCGATGGTGGTACCAAGACTGATATAGCCACACGGATCAGGAAGGCCAGGGGTGCCTTTGCAGGTCTGCGAAACATTTGGCGCTCAAACCAGATCACTCTACGTACGAAAACCCGAATCTTTAATTCAAACGTTAAATCAGACAACGCAAAAACTGCAGGTATTCATTAACCGGTGCCTGCGATATATTATTCGTGCCTGGTGGCCTGATAATTGGATATCCAATGAGGAACTCCATCGTCGGTGTCATAAACGGCCGATAGCCACAGAAATTCGTGAGCGTAGGTGGAAGTGGATCGGACACACCTTGAGGAAAGGAGCGAACGAGGTTTGCAGAGCAGCACTCGACTGGAATCCACAAGGACAGCGTAGAAGAGGCAGACCCAGAGGCTCATGGAGACGGAGCTTAGCCAACGACATCCGGGCTGTAGACGAGAACCTGTCCTGGCGACAGGTAAAAGCCATGGCGGGTAACCGTCAGCAGTGGAGATCTCTGATTTCATCCCTTTGTTCTGCCGGACCGGCGGACATGGACACATAAGTAAGTAAGTAAGTTTGTTGAATACTGAAGATTTCTAACTCTTACATGAAAGAAGGTAAAGAGCCAAACTCTTAGGGACACCATTCAAAACAGTTTTTTCGATCTAGCTCTTTAATAACGCTTCGTATGCTTTTCAAATGTTCCAAGATATTATTAATCACAATAGATTGCACATTTTCGTCGAAGACAGCAGAGCTCTTTCTTTTTCCCTTTAGCAGCTATCACTGGTTTTTTAATTTAACATGTAATCTTTAAGGGGATGTATCTCGAGGGAGAGCAGCTAATCTCATTTATTTTTTGTGAATCAATTTATGCTGTATCCCACCATGTACAACTTAGGGCGGAACGCTGTGGAACATCTGACAAAAGTTACCATGAAAGCAACCGTTTTTAGACTGAAAACTATGGAAACCATAGTTTTATACCACTTTCGCATGTTCCCTGAATTAAATCAGCAAATCTATAATATATAAGTATATAAAATACAAATTTTAATGTCATCCTCGATGTGCAATTAATAAATGTGTGTTACGTACAAAAGGTGATTTTACCCGTTCCCGTTTTTTATCGTTTCCGGAAGGCGGTTTCTAGAGATGGTCGGGTCTCGGGTTTTCAGACCCGAAACCCAAAAAAAACCCGAACCCGACGGGTTCGGGTCGGGTTCGGGCTTGACATTTTTACCAGGTGTCGGGTTCGGGTCGGGCTCGGGTTTTGGCCAAAAAAAATATTCGGGTTCGGGTCGGGTTCGGGCTTAACGAAAAAAATACGTCCAGGTTTCGGGTTTGGGTAATGAGATACCGAACCATCTCCACATTCAGTTCTTGTAAAAGTATAATTTTAACATAATAAAATAAGCAGTACTTTAATGATATTTAGTATGACTCAGATATCAGCTACACTGGACTGGTTGCTTTTTAGACGGTTTAGTGTTTTCAGACTTAGATCGAGTTTAGACCAAAAGTTATATATTCCAGAATTCGCCAGAATTCGTTAGTTGGATCATGTCATAACTGCGCCCAAAATAATAGTGATTGGGTGGACTGACAGAAGACTAGAATTGTGTGCTATCATAAATTATTGGTTTCTATTCCGATTTCCAAAAAGTTTCTTGCCTCGGAATAGTTGTAAGTTTAGCTGTCTTTAACACCAAACATACCGTGAAGCAGAGCTGCCACAAATACAGATATTTGTGCATGCATAAATTTGGGACCCATTAATTATTTCAGTTGCTGTGATTTCTGGCTCTATTATTGTTCCTGAATTTTAAAGTACTTCATGTTATTTATAAGATTAGATCAAGAAAATAAAATACTCCGGAGAAAACGATAGGGTCCCATGCATGCACAAATATCTGTATTTTTGGCAGCTCTGCCGTGAAGGGGTCATTTGACCCACTGCTTTTTTGGTTCATTTTCACGGCGTTAGAACACAATCCTGTTTAGTTACTTTTATTAGAAAATATATTTAAAACATAATGCAAAGTTTGGTCCTCTACTATTTCTTTTTTTTATCCAGAAAAATCTTAACGCTAATCTATTGATAATCGCGGGATTTCCGGTCTTTTCGCGAAAAATATTCGTAGAGTGAAGTCGGTATGTTTAGTGTTAAATTCAATCCCTTTTATGTTTGCTACCTGTAAGCTAAGGTGCTAGTGCTTTAGACGAAGAACTAGCTTTCGGATATTAGATACCGGTATAACATAATGAAACAAGATCCAAGCATTTCAAAATAATTTTTCATGTAAATTTTTCTTTTCGCTTTTTACAGGTTTCATAGAAAACTTAAGAGATATTTCCGCGAAGTAAAAGAAACTATTCTAGTGTATACTATATATTTTTGGACTTTTCAATTCAGTTTCAAAAGAAATAGAAGGGTGAAAAAAACCTACAATTTCAAATGAATTTTAGAGCTCGAACGTTATAGACAATACGAAAAGAAAACTGCTGAGATTTAAATCGAGGTGTGAGTTTTATGAAAATTAATATAAAATTCATGTTCAGGGCGGGATCAAATTTAACATAACATAAAAATTCGGGATCGGATCGGGTTTTGGTTTGGCCGAAAAAAAAATTCGGGTTCGGGTCGGGTTCGGGCTTAACGAAGAGAATCAATCCGGGTTCGGGTCGGGTTCGGGTTTGACTGAAAATAAAATTTTGGGTTCGGGTCGGGCTCGGGTTTGACAGAAAATAAAAATTCGGGTTCGGGTCGGGTCCGGGTTTGACAGCAAAAAAATTTTCGGGCCCGGGTCGGGTTCGGGTCGAGTTGCATCTGCCATTGAACGTAGCATCCAAATCAGGCGGCAGCCATGAAGGCATTTCTGAATTTTGCAGCGATACATGTTCCTGCTGTAAATAGCAAACTATATAAGTCGCAATGAATTGATCCGCTTGGCGACGGACATACAGTTATACTAAAATAAAATTGACATTAAAAATGGGGCTACAGTCCTCCCCAAATCTTCTGCGCTGTTAACAACTTTCCAAGGTAACCCCAATTTCAACGACAGTGAGCCATTGGGCTTTTGCCGCCTCAAATGCAGTTGATTAGTCTTTTTCTTATTTCAAGGCTATTCTATTACTCCGGTGCACAATATTCCGTCACCTCCACCACCAACCTGCGTAGCACTGGTCTCTGAAAACGAATGGAACCGTCCGGAATTCCGTCGATGATTTCAACGGTGAAGAAAATGTAAGTATAGATAATGCCTGCATTAATTGGTTAAGTAACTGAAACATCCGAAAAATCCACCAAATAGGTCTGGTACCGTGGTAGGGTGCCCAATTTTATGCACTCATTAATCCACCTATTTTGTGCGGTGGTGAATGACCTTAACTGGTTAAAACCACATTAAAATTTGAAAAAAATATTTCGTGTGGTTCCGTAGGCTGCATAATGTTTTGCATCGATTCATCCGCCTATTTAGTTTGATTTACGTATTTCGTCATCCGATTCCTCCACCGATTTGATCGGCTTTAGTACAGAACTCAATAGTATGCATCAATCAATCTACCTGTCGTCTAGGGTAGATATTCCAGTAGTTGTGGTAGTACCAGTAGTGGTGGAAACTCGAGATATTTCATAATTTTGGCGGATTATTTCGAGATAATTTCAATTTTTTATTGTTCTGTAATCTGTGGGGGGTTGACTAGCTGGACGCTGATAAGCGCATTACTTCTACACTAGACCCGAGGGGTGATCTTATATTGGTGTCTTCCAGAGTCATTTCTGCCTGCCGAGATTGGAGATTGGTGGAAGTGATTGGTCATATGGTCACGTAGTAGTCTAAGTATCAGTGTTGCGTAGAATGGTAAACATTTTAAGCTAGTTGCCAAAGACATATGTTTTTCATACCTGTTGTTTGGGTATTCATATTCCGTTCTTTTTACCTTTTTACCTTTGTTATACTATAACAAAGGTTTAAAAATTGGTCGAAAAACACGAAATTGATCCGAGGCCCGGAGGGCCAAGTCACATATACCAATCGATAGGGTTCGACGATTTGAGCAATGTCTGTGTGTGTGTGTGTGTGTATGTATGTAATGATTTTTTCTATCGCCTGTTTCTCAGAGATGGCTGAACCGAATGGTTCGCTATTACTTTTGTTTGAAAGGTGTTATTGTCTAGTAGATCACTATTGAGTTGTTTCGTGACACGACGTTTCGTTTAAAAGTTATGAGCAAAAATGTGAAAAATACGTGACACGGGTTTCTTCAAAACTACATGACCGATTTCAACGATCTTAGTATCAAATGAAAGCCCTTATTAAAGCTAAATTGTTCAGGAATTTTTAATTGAAAACAAATAAGTAGTTTAAAAGTTATGCTTTAAAAACCTGTTTTGACAAGCTAATAATTATCGCCTGTTACTCAGAGGTGGCCAAACCGATTAATGCGCTATTGAATGGTTCACTATTGAATGGTTTTTTGATTGGACGTTTAATTTGAAAGTTATGAGCAACCGTATACACCACACCAAAATTTACAATAATTTATAATGATTTTAACCAAGATAATTTACCTAATTTCAATTATTTTAATATCAAACGAGAGGTTTTGAGTCTACGAATATATATGCAAAATTTCATAAGAATTGGTTTTGCCGGTCAAAAGATATTAACCCTCGAACACTCGCGCCAACTTTTGTAACACAGTTACTCGCGCGCACAATAGCCCCAAACCAAAGAAAACGTGTGCACTAGAGTTTTGACTGGAAAAACTTGGTTTTAGGTTTATCGAACCTTTGGAAGAGTTTCTTGAAATTGGAAGCTCTATCGTCTGGTGGAATTTAAATTTTTATTAATCCCCCTAAAAGTGAAATAAAAAAAATATTTTTCTTCAGTGTCAATATAACACATTGATGTGTTCTGCAAAGTTATAGAGCATATTATTACAAGAAATTTTTCTAAAGACAGTAACCTTCTATCTCTGCAGCGAAGATAGAAAAATCTTATTTATTGTATATGAATTTGTAAAATCAGTTTTTCTATTATTGCTCTTTTTGTAATTGTTGCATGACTTTTTCATGTACTACAAAATTGTACAAATAGTAAAAATACACAACTTTTCTGAAAATAGTACACCTGTATGTTTGCTTGTTTAGGAACTGTAGAACTTTGATTATAAAGAATACCCTAATTTTGACTCCGAATTACTCGACTATCAGCAGACGGATACATTTTAAACATTTTACATTTGCTGATAGTTTTGCTGCATAAATTTTCCCAACAATTTAAATTATTAATGCATTGAATCATTATGATATTTTGCTCACAATAAGTTTGTTGAAGAATATACGTTAGTTAAACAACGATTTGTAATTTTATAACAATATGGCGTTGAAAAACCTACACGTGTTGTATAAAATACAACAGCGTGAGTTAATAAAAATTGATGAAAATTACTCAAGGAAACTCTATTGATGTGATTCAAATAGAATGGCATTACAGGAAACTATGCATAGTTCAAAAACCTATAAACTAGACCTTTACTAGACAATGTATATGCTAAAGGACAAGATTTCCTCTTACAACTTACTTTTATTTGCACTTACTCAGATTAATAACAACTTACTTATCCTTACTCAGCAATTTCATGATACTTTTTTCATCAAAATTTAAAAGTGTTCCTATTTTGTTCAAATTTTGTAAACTTATTCAATTTTAAATTAAAAAAAAATCTTAAATTAAAAAAAAAAAAAAAAAAAAAAAAAATTTTCAAAAATTTTCTGTAAACCAACGCACTACGCAACTACAACCAATAGATGAATTATTTTCCGAAGACGTGTCGATTTCTATCTCAAATAGCAAGTAAGACCGTATAACAAAGGTTCCTTTCACCACTAGGTGGATTAAATCGGGTTTTATGATGGATTTTACCTTGATTTAATAGGAGTTCCCATTCCCATTAAAGCCGTCATTGTTCTTCAAATAAACAAATATGGGTCATTCCACGGGAAATTTACAGTCAAAAGTTTTTTTTCTTTTCGGAATATTTTTTTTACGTTCTTTGTTCAAAAAAATTGACACGTATTTTTTTTTATTTTGATGTTACCGTTGGAATTCGCAAGATATGATTTTTTAAAGTATTGTAATTCGAAAAAATCACTATTTTTTAAATGCTGATTGTAAACATAGTTTGTAATATCAAAAAATGACTTTCTACCAGATGTGTTCACTATTCCACAAGCTTTCAAAATTAGTATATTATGCGTCCTCTCGATTGTTTTTCAATAGTTAAATAGTGCGTTTTTATAAACAATTGCAATTTTTCAAAGGTGGAACTTTTTTTTCTCGATTTTTTTTATTTTAAAATACATATTTGCTGATCTTTCTCGAAGAAGCATGCAAAATTTGAAAATGGAGAAATGAAAACTCTGGAAGTTGTGAATTTTTATGTCTCAGCGCGTGTTAATGTGAAGCGAGCGGTTATATTCAATCGATGTTCTAAATGAAGGAAAAGTCTATTGCTTTCAATAAGATTATTTCAATTAGAAAAGGATGTTTGTATAACCACTTATAAATTGACTTTTTTGCTTAACGTAAGAACAACTTAACACGAACAAACAAGACACATCACTTATGGTTCTTACAAAACATTAAAATTACCTTTTTCGCTAACCGGTTTCGGGTTTAATCCAACCCATCTACGGAGCGGTGGTCGACTGCATACGTATTGTGATTTGTTGTCTGCTACAGATTCAATTTCGTCAGTTGGAAGAGAGGCGATGAGATGAGCGCCTCATCTTTATTCATTAAAAGTCGATCTGCGGTGCTGATGTACATCGATTCCCACGCATTTAAATGAGAGGATTTTCTCACATTTTTTAGCAGCTTTGCGTTCCCCCAATCAATTTCATGTTGGAGGCAGATAGAATGCATCGCTACACTCGAATCGTTGGTCCTTTCATTTTCCACAGCTTTTTTATGTTCGTCTAGCCGAGTTTTAAATTTTCGACGGGTTTGTCCGATATACACTGCTGGGCAATCCTTACAGGGGATTTCGTAGATACCGACCGTTCTTCGGGCGGAACTTTGTCCTTTTGATTGTTTAGAAGCTCCTCTAATGTATTACCGCTTTTATGAACCACATGGAAACCGTGTCGCTTGAGAATTTTCCTAATGTGGTTCGTCACTTTAGGGTAAAATGGCAAACTGATTCTGTGGTTTTGCTCTTTTTCCGGCTGTAAAGTGGTGGTGTCTTGACGCTGTTTTTTACGGATATGTTTACCAATTATTTTATCCACAAAACTCTTGTCGTACCCATTTAATTTAGCCGCTTTTTTGGCTTTCGGCTACAAAGTCCTCCCTCTCCATGGGTATATTGACCAGGCGGTGCGCCATAGAGTGAAAGGCTGCTTGTTTTTGGGCCCCGAAGTGATTCGAGTCCGTAGTAATGTAGCGGTCTGTAGATGTTTGTTTGCGGAAAATGCTGAACTTCAGAGTATTGTCTTCCTTTCTGGTAATCAGCAGGTCCAAAAATGGTAACTTTCCATCTACTTCTCGCTCCACAGTGAATTTTATTTTTTCATGCTGGGTGTTTAACCAATTTAGTGTTTGGGATAGGTAGCGTTCTTTAACCCTAGAGCGGTCGCGCTAGTGTACTGAGTACACGCGTTTTCGAAAAACGCGAAAAAGTCATCGAAATTTTAATCAAATCGTACCAGGTTTTGGTTGTATTCGAAGATCTACTCTTCCCCTTTCTAATGATACCAAAATATAGCAAAAAGAAATTAAAAAAGTGGTCGAAAATTGCTTGTAAAAATAGTGTGTCCGCGCGCGTGTACTCAGTACACCAGCGCGACCGCTAACGTAACTTTTTTGAAATGAAAAAAGTTACACAAGCGGTCGCGTCGTGTACTGAGTACACGGCGGGCAATAGCTCAAGTTTGTGAAGAGATAGAAGGTTGCGATTCTCGACAAAGTTGCTTATCTAGTTAAGACACATCCGGTGACATACAACAAAGTTTGGAACTGAGTCGCTAGATGGCGCTAATAATGAAGAAATTAAATTCATTTAGGAATATTTTAGAACCATAATGACCTAGAAGGTTGCTATATACTACAAAGTTGTTTGTTAAGTCAAGACGCATTTGGTATCGAACACTGAAGCTTAGAACTAGTCCACTAGATGGAGTATACGTTGAAATTCAATTCATTTGGCGATATTTCCGACTCATGACGAGATAGGAGGCTGATGTTTTCGACAAAGTTGTTTATCAGGTCAAGATACTTCCGATAATGGTAAATAAAATTCGGAATTAAGTCAGTAGTAGGTGGAGATGATGAGAAAATCAAATTCTTTTCGGAATATTGCGGAACCATGATGACATAGAACACTACTGTTCTCTACAAAGAGGTTTCTGTAGTCAAAACACGTTAGATAACCATTAATAGCGTTGTCATTTCCAGCCAATCAACAGCTATTTTTATGGTTTCCTGACAGAAGCAATTGATACGTATTGCTTCAACTTTTATCAAAAGACAAGATGAAGAGCACTGACTAATCAAAATTCTTTTGACGAAGCAATTTCGTCGTCTACATCGTCTAGCCAGAAAGATCACCAGGAAAGATTCCTGGAAACCCGTGCTACGTTTCCATCACATTGCTTAAAAATATTTTAGAGAGTGTTTGAGTCCCAAGGGGTCGGACACTCAGCACATAGTGCCGCGGCACTGCAGAGATATCAAGCGGCACACCACTAAAGTCTTATAAAAATAACATTTATAGGGCTTTACACACCTCCGGTTCCATTTTACATATGAAATGGGAGCACTGCCAGTTATCAAAATCATCTCGCACGGTTGCCAGATCTATCAGATTTTCACGAATTTAACAAATCTTGCAGTTCGGCACTTTCGGTACAGCATCGGCACAGTTCGGCTCGTTTCAAGTCGCCTAACATAAAAACAGCTGTGCCGAGTGACCGACCCCTTGTTGAGTCCCTATTCTTCCCAGGGTCGCTAATAGGTTTATTCGAAAATCTGGCACACAAATAAATGTCTATCCAGGACTTTTTCGGGAAACGTCTTGCCAGTTTTGTTCAACGCAGATACAAAAAGTTCTCTGAAATTAGGAGTGATGACTTTTTTGCAGAACGGTGAAACAGAAATCTGGCAAAAATCTGGCACATTACCAAATATCTGGAAGATTTTGAACTTTGTCTGGTATGCAATAAAAAATCTGGTAAAATCTAGATTTATCAGCAAAGCAAAACCATGGGTATAAACATCCTTCAGAACTTGACCCTTCTTTATCGATAGACTTCGCTGCCGGTTATTAAAGTACAGTAAAATCACGGGACTGGTGCAAAGATCCTATTAACTCTGTAGCGGCACCGCCCAGTCGATACTCGAACATACGACGACTGGCTTGTTTGGCCAGCGTCGTACCCCGGAGCTAACTTGGCGGGCAGGCTTAATAGCATCGTTGATGCTTGCAATTATTAATTAACGTGTGCGTGATGATAAAACCAAAACTATATGTTTTGCTAACACGACAATACGACTGAAGGGCACTCTCTTGATACTCATTTGTATACAGCTTGCTTTTTTCATTGGGCTCGAAAACTTTACTCTTTCCTTGTATTACGTGTGTGTTATTTCCTGTATGATATAAGTGACCGTAACAAGAATATTTATCATTTTCATAGCAGGAAATAACACAAACAAATGCTCGTTTTGTATTGTTGTTTGTATGCATGGGTAAGTTGAATACGTACCATGTATCTCTAGGTGAGATATGTGCATTATTCAGCTTGTCAACATTGTCGATGATTCACAAACTCTGTTATGGGAAAATCGCCAAGAGAATAATATTTGCAAACATTTTGGTGTTCTTTTCCAGACCAGATAAGCCATTTTACCGTTTATTCGACATAAGCTGAGATAACGCAAAAAGAAATATGATTTTAGCAGTTGGTAAAAGAGGCGAACCAGCCGCAGGCTGAAAACCTCTCTAATATAGAATTTAAAAAAAAATACATATTCTGCTGTTGATATCAACCACTTCTGCTGTTGATATCAACAGCAGAATATGTAATATTTTTGTTGTGAATCCTTGCTCGGGTAAAGACCCGCTGAATGGCATGATTGAAGAAGCGAACTTCACACGCCAAAAAGTGGCTCGCTTGATGGGAGAAGAAAAACTAAACCGTAAGTTTCTAGTGTCAAATCCGAAGGTGGCAACGCTATACTGCCTACCAAAGATACACAAAAACCCGTTAGCCATGCGACCCATTTCGTCGAATATCTACACACCAACCGAAAAAATTGCAGCTTGGCTAGTTGAGGAAATGCAAAAGTATCCTGTTTTACACGGTAAGAGTGTGAAGAATTCCGTCGAACTTACGAGTCAAATAGAGGATGTGGTAGTAAAAAGGGGAGAAATTCTGGTGTCGTTTGATGTTAGTGCTCTATTCCCAAGCGTGCCAGTACCAGATGCTTTTCAAAGTCTACGATATCACTTAGAACGTAGCCGAGCCCCACACAACCACATAGAGGCTTATGTTTCCGTTGCAAAACAGTGCATGGACCAAAATTATTTTGTGTTTAGAGGCAGATACTACAAATAAATCCACGGCCTTAGCATGGGTAGTAAAATCTCTCCACTTCTGGCGGAACTCTTTATGAGTGATTTTGAGGATAAGCTGAAAACGGAAAAACTTTTCCCACGTGTGTGGAAACGGTATGTTGACGATATCTACGCTATAGTTAAAGAACGCTACCTATCCCAAACACTAAATTGGTTAAACACCCAGCATGAAAAAATAAAATTCACTGTGGAGCGAGAAGTAGATGGAAAGTTACCATTTTTGGACCACCTGCTGATTACCAGAAAGGAAGACAATACTCTGAAGTTCAGCATTTTCCGCAAACCAACATCTACAGACCGCTACATTACTACGGACTCGAATCACTTCGGGGCCCAAAAACAAGCAGCCTTTCACTCTATGGCGCACCGCCTGGTCAATATACCCATGGAGAGGGAGGACTTTGTAGCCGAAAGCCAAAAAATTCAGAAAGCGGCTGAATTAAATGGGTACGACAAGAGTTTTGTGGATAAAATAATTGGTAAACATATCCGTAAAAAACAGCGTCAAGACACCACCACTTTACAGCCGGAAAAAGAGCAAATCCACAGAATCAGTTTGCCATTTTACCCTAAAGTGACGAACCACATTAGGAAAATTCTCAAGCGACACGGTTTCCATGTGATTCATAAAAGCGGTAATACATTACAGGAGCTTCTAAACAATCAAAAGGACATCTACGGGTATCATCTATCGGGTATCTACGAAATCCCCTGTAAGGATTGCCCAGCAGTGTATATCGTTTGTCCCGTCGAAAATTTAAAACTCGGCTAAAAGAACATAAAAAAGCTGTGGAAAATGAAAGGACCAACGATTCGAGTGTAGCGATGCATTCTATCTGCCTCCAACATGAAATTGATTGGGGGAACGCAAAGCTGCTAAAAAATGTGAGAAAATCCTCTCATTTAAATGCGTGGGAACCGATGTACATCAGCACCGCAGATCGACTTTTAATGAATGAAGATGAGGCGCTCATCTCATCGCCTCTCTTCCAACTGACGAAATTGAATCTGTAGCAGACAACAAATCACAATACGTATGCAGTCGACCACCGCTCCGTAGATGGGTTAGATTATCGAAAAAGGTAATTTTAATGTTTTGTAAGAACCATAAGTGATGTGTCTTGTTTGTTCGTGTTTGTATAACCAGTTATCAACGCAATTGAAGAAACAACATTCTTCCACTTTCAAGGCTAACAAAAAGTGTGACGGAAGAGTCTTGGTCACAAAAGTGGCATATCAACACTCTAAGGAAAATTTTACGGGTAGGTCGGAGGCAAATCAAAATTTTGACAACTGTGAAGGCTTGAGATCTTTTTCTAAAGCATTAGATGATGTCAGTTAAAGAGAGCTTGTTAATGAAATAACCGAAAACGAACTAAACTGCCGGTGGAAGCATAACTGTCCCATGTTACATTTTGTCATTTTCGACATTTTGTTGTCTAACGTTATAATTATATATGTATTTTTATAATATGAATCGAAAACATGGTGTTTATACTAGAAAAACTCGAAAAAATTTGAGGACAATTTGTCCCACTGGAAAAATGGACGCATATTTGTCTCGCTGCATACACCTTTTCATATAAAATGTTTTCAAGTTGTATAAAAAATTTAGTTACACATACAAGTTTTTCAACATTATCTCGAAGAGGGACAAATAATTACATCAAAACTAAGTAATTTTAGAAAAATCAGTTTTTCAACTTTGGGTGCGATTTTCTCGTTTTCAACAAAGATCAACAAATATTTTAAAACAAAAAAAAATCAAGAAAAAAGTTCCAACTTTGAAAAAATTGTAATTGTTTATAAAATGCACTGTTTAACTATTGAAAAACCATCGAGAGGAGGTATGGTATACCAATTTTGAAAGCTTGTGGAATAGTGAACACATCTGGTAGAAAGTAATTTTTTTATGTTACAAACTATGTTTACAATCAGCATTTGAAAAATAGTGATTTTTTCGGATTACAATACTTTAATAAATCGTATCTTGCGAATTCCAATAGTAACATTAAAATAAAAAAATACGTGTCGATTTATTTTAACAAAGAATGTAAAAAAATATTTCGAAGAGAAAAAAATTTGACTGTAAATTTCCCGTGGAATGACCCATATGTTTAGGACCACACTGCAGAAATGCGCTGACGAAGGTAACTTTTCCGATACCTGGAAGCGCCAGAATCTGCTGTTGCAGCCGAAGTCGGGAAACCCCCCGGTGATCCCTCAGCATGTAGGCTCATATACCTATTGGATACGGTTGACAAGCTACTAGAGAATAGACTCACCAAGTACACGGAGAGTGAGAACGGCCTGTCAAACAAGCAGTTCGGCTTCCGGAAAGGCACCGTTTGGATGATAGGTTTGAGATGGGTCTACCAGGAATTCTACTCCGTTTTCGCGAAAAACTCCTGGCGGTATGTGCTGACATCCGCCAAATGCTTCAAAGATTTGGTATTCGTGGTTGGCGTTCCAACTCTCCGGACGTATTGAACAGCTGGGAGAATCAACGGTTACTGAAGTGAAAAATTTAGTTTTGGTCACAAGCGACGGAGTCGAAAGGGTTTTAGGTCTTAGGCATGCTATGGCCTGTCAAGGACGAATTCAATAAATGGCTATTCTGGTCGGATTCCGGCACAATGTTAGCATGGATCCGCTCGGACGCACGCAGATATCGACAATACGTGTCTTGCCGCATAGGTGAGGTACTCACGTTAACGGCCACCAAATGGAGGCAAGGTTTCGGCCTATCTACAGAAGGTGCATGGTTTCGGGGCCCGAAATTTCTCCAGTATCCGGAGCAGCAGTCGCTAATCCAAAACTGCGACTAGAAATTCAACCTAGAAAAGGAGATTCGATCATGTTACGTGCACGGAATCACAATACGGGACCCAATAGTGATGAATGAAACATTTTTGAACAGTTGCCTATACGCTGCGGTTTATCAGCAATGCGTGGGGAATGGGACAGCCCGCCACGGGATTTATGCGAAGAGCAGTGAGCATTCTGACGCTGTTAAATATTATCTCTCGCGGTAAAACTGCTCTGGACACGCAGTGTTACGGGAGCGGGAATGTTGCCACAGTTTTTGGCAACGCTGAGCTACCAGATCGCGCATTGACAGCGATCCCTCGTTCAAGTGAGTAAACCCTGCGCAGTCAGTGACAATGAAAACTGTCTCTACCTGTATGTAACAAAAGGCATTATGTGTTCGAGTGTGATAAAAGTTAAACGCGTGTTCGGAGCTGAAGATTACAAATAATTTGCTAAATTTCACATAAATATTTCCTAAATTTGATATTCTATTATATTCTACTTAAGTTGAACTTAAGTTACCTTATTATTAATCGGAAAAAACTTAAATAATGTAATTACAGCTTATTATAATTAAAGAACTTGAAAGCTAACCTATGAATACGAGCCTACACAAAATTGTGAGTATTGTACTTTCTTAAAACTAATTGATAAATTTGCTAATAAATACTACTTTAGCTTTAGCTGATCGAGAAATTGAGTTTCCACTGCTTAAAGACTGTGTAGTCCTTGTTCGTATAAACACGAATGATAGTGGATGCTGCGGAAAAGACCCAAAAACAACAGAGAAGAGGAAATCGCTACTGTGCGGTGGTCACCTTAGACGTGAGGAATGCTTTCAATAGCGCCAGCTGGGAAGCAATCGCCCGTTCGCTGGTTAGCATGACGGTTCCTGTGTATCTCTGCAGGATTTTGAAAAGTTACCTTCATAATCGTACACTGATATACGAAACAGACGGGCTGGTACCATGCCATGGTGCATGCATTTTCGTAGGTTTACTGACTAGTAGGGATTATCTCTTAATTAAGTCCGAACGAGCGACAGCGAGTAAGGGCAGCATGTACCCCATTTTTTGCAGGTTGAAGGCAGTGAATATTTTCGGCTGAATATGACGTTCGGCCTTTTGTGATTCGGTCTTTTGTGATTCGGCCATTAGATATATTATTCTATTTGTAATTTCGGCCATTTGTGATTCGGCCATTTGTGTTTGTGTGCAATGCCATTCGTAGGTAATCCAGACAGACAGAGGGAAGAGAAGGATCACAATCAGGGCAGGCGTTTCCTAGGGTTCCATTCTTGGCCCGACGCTATGGAACGCGATGTACGATGGAGTATT
Organism: Sabethes cyaneus; assembly: GCF_943734655.1. Lineage (NCBI taxonomy): Eukaryota > Metazoa > Arthropoda > Insecta > Diptera > Culicidae > Sabethes > Sabethes cyaneus. Next base: position 116,309,175 of record NC_071354.1, on the reverse strand, counting down.
GAAGCTGAACCTCCTCAGGGGTGTGAAGATTGTCGGCTTCGCTGATGATGTGGCGTTGATAGTAACTGGCGAATTAAGAGAAGAGGTGGAGGTACTCGCCATGGAATCTATACATATGGTGGAAGATTGGACGGGAGAGAATAGGCTGGCAATAGCTCATCATAAAACATTCACTACCAGAATAGCAACCGAAAGGCAGTGCAGCAGGCAAAGATCATAGTTGAGGAATGCATCATCGACTTTAAGCGCAACGTGAAGCAGCTCGGCGTGATCATCGAGGACCGACTAAATTTCAAGAGTCACGTAGATTATGCCTGTCAGAAGGCAGCAAAAGCGATCAAAGTGCTAACTAGAATCTTGCCTAACAATTCGGCGATAGATAGTAGCAAGAGGAGGCTCCTGGCTAGTGTAACCACGTCAATACTTAGGTATGGCAGCCCTGCATGGATCTCGGCGTTAAGAACGAAAAGAAATCTATCGCGTTTGAATAGCACGTACAGACTGATGAGCATGAGTAGTGAGCGCCTACCGCACCATATCATTGCCGGCATGATCCCCATTGGAATGGTATTGGAGGAGGATCTGGAGTGCTACAGTAATAGAGGTCTCCGCGGAGCTCGAAAATGATACACTGCGTAAGTGGCAAATGGAATGGGACAATGGAACCAATGGAAGATGGACTCATCGGCTGATCCCGAATGTGTCCACGTGGATGAACAGGAAACACGTGGAAGTCAACTTCCACCTGACCTAATTCCTGTTAGGCCACGGTTGCTTCAGGAAGTACCTGCATAAATTCGGTCACGCGGAGTCACCTCTCTGTCCGGAGCGCGCTGAAGTAGAAGAAACACCGGAGCACGTAGTATTTGACTGCCCACGATTCGGGGCAATGCGAAGCGCAATTTTTGCCACCAGCGGTTAGGACTCCAGCCCAGATAATGTAGTCCAAAAAATGTGTCGTGACATTCACACGTGGAATGTAATCAGCCGAACCATCACACAAATCATATCGGCAATGCAGCGAAAATGGCGCGAGGATCAACAATCGAGTCTTTAAATAGTCTCATGTAATCGGTCTCGGGGAATGTTTCACCGCCGGAGAACTTCTCGTCGGAGTTGGGAAGCTTCATCGCCGGGGACTACTCGCGTCGACGATAGCAGAGTGAAAGTTGTAGCAGAGTGTACGGAGCAGTGTACAGACACAGTGTACAGATTACAGGGTGGCAACTCAATCTGTGATTTCACATTCCTGTTTTTTCCCGGTTTTCCTGGTTGATTTTTGTAAAATTCCTGGTTTTCAAATATAACCCAAAATCAGCATCAAGAATGGAAAAATACAAGTTTTTTGTATTGAATATTATGCTGGGAAGTTTGCCGGGTTATCTATTCACTTTTACTAAATGTGAAAGAGTAAACATACAAGTTTATATATGCTACACTGACTAGCGTCGACAAAGAGAATTTTTTAATCGAGCAAAAAAAATATGGATTTTGGGCATTTTTATTTAAAAAAATATAACTCATATCCTACAAATTATTTTTTTGCCCCCCGATTTTTCAAGCCAATTTCCAAGGGGGGGTGACAAAAACTTTTAAAATGATTTGCAATGGCCTTATCTCCATTCAACTCAGTCCACTCCATGCGTCATTCATCGCTAATTTCCCAGTAGTTACAAGTCGCTTTTAATCTGGTTAAGCAATCTAGCACGTCGATCCCACCGAGTACTGGTGGGGTTGTTGAAAAGAACCACTTTTGTCGCACTGTCATTTGGCATCCTTACGACATGCCCAACCCACCGCAGCCTACTGACTTTAGCCAGATATACGATTGCAATCTTTCCAAGCAGTGTATGTAGCTCGTGATTCATAAAACGATCCCACTCTCCGCTTTCAGTTTGTGCTCCGCCAAACATCATCCGCAGCATCTTCCGGTCAAACACGACAAGAGCGCGTATTTCCACTGTGAGCGACGTCACAGCTTCAAGTCTGTAAAGAACTACCGGTTTAATAAGGGTTTTGTACATTGTCAGCTTCCTACAGCGGCGTATACTTCTTGATCGTAGCGTTTTGCGAAGGGCAAAGCAGGGCCGATTTCCTACTTGAATGCACCAATTTATTAAGAATATTGCGCAACAAAAAAAATGTGCGATATACAGTGAAGCTGTTCAGAAAATCTTTAGTGAAAATTGATAGAGTACTCTAGAGAAATGTCAGAACACACCACGGAAGAAGAATTCGTTCGGGTGCTAAAACAAACTGGAATAGAAATAACTTTCTGATTAGTTAGAATAGCCTGTTGACAGGGCTGAGCCAATTCCACGGGCTCCAATCATCTCTGTCTGATCTAAAATCTGACCTCTGGCAACCCTGCCCGCTGAGTAATCGATTGTGTTTATTTTGTCGCATCAATAATCCTGTGTATTTCCGTTCAAACGCCGCTAAAAAAGCTATATCATCGCTTACCGAACCGCTCCGTTCCAGTGTTTTCGTGGAAACAGCTTGTCGCATCAATTTCGGTCAGGTAGGATTCAGATTTTTCCGTAAAATCCGAGCAGGCTTGAGAGTGGAAGTATTTTGCCACTGCCGCCATTAGCAATGAACGCTATTTCCCACCTCGCCGCTCTCCACCTGTTACCCTCATACGAAAGCTGCTAACTCGATCCCGAATCACAAAAAACCCTCGCACTATACCGCCAACCGCTACACTGTTATCACTCCGTAAAAATCGCACTGACTACAAAAACAAACCACTGCTGCTGCTGCACCACTGCACGTACGTGTATCACCTGCGCAATTTACGTCACTTCATTTACGGAAGGAAAAAAAAACACTGTAAAACTTCACAAGACTGCAAAATAAACCGGATTTTTGCCACTGTCTTTTAATTCACGCCGAAATTCGCACACCGCCACGGATATTCACTGTTCTACTTTGCTGCTTCGAATCACCGGACGTAAACAATCTTCACCGCCATTCGTTCGCTGTTTACTACTACAACAATCAACATCACTCGCTCCAGACAACGTAAGTCAAAACAACTGTCATCATCATTCGCTTGTGTATCATACTCGCCACAATATTTCCACCTCCCGAATCGCATCGAATAACTGCACACTGAGCCACCTAGTGTCGAGGAGGGTAACTTCACATTTTAACCCTTTCGGTACCAGACGTTGTAAAAATGACTAGTACTTGCGAAAAGTGTGCGAATGAAATCTCAGGAGAGGTTTTCAAGTGTGGAGCATTTTGTTCGTCACATTTTTGCTCTCGTTGTTCCGGCATGACTGGAGATCTCAAAAAATCGTTGCGAAATAATCATCACGTAGTTTGGATGTGTACAGCTTGCAAAAATTTGTTGGCTAAAGCGCGTTTCTCCAACGCTATGATTTCTACCAATGCCACCAACGACAGTATTGTTGAGTCACTGAAAAAAGAAATTCGTGACAGCATCCTTAACGACTTACGTCAAGAAATTCGCTCCAATTTCAAATCATGGATTGATTCAGTACCAACAACTCCCATTTCGAGACCGCGTGTCCCGTCAGTTTCTTCTGTCCGTGCTAAGAGACAGAGAGAGGAAAATGATACCGATGTTACTTCGCACCGTCCAACGAAACTTCTTTGTGGGACTGGAATTTGTAATCCTGAATCCAACATTGCTGCTACACCAGTCAACCAAGAAAAGGACAAGTTTTGGTTGTACCTGTCAAATATTCATCCGGATGTTAACGACGAGACGGTAACGAATATGGTGCATTCGAATTTAGGAACAAACGAGGCCACTGTCGTTAAACTTGTTCCTCGCGGAAAAGACTTGCGCTCCCTTACTTTTGTGTCCTACAAAGTCGGGATGGCAGAGGATCTAAAATCAAAAGCTATGTCCTTGGATACATGGCCATCTGGAATAAGATTTCGAGAGTTTCAGGATTCTGGTAAAAAACGTGATTTTTTACGGCCAGTACTATTGAACCCGTTAGATTCGACAACTTCAGTGACTCCGGCAATGGACATGTAGGTGTTAATCGTAGTCCCACAGAACAAGGTTCGCCTTGTGCAAACCTCCACCGTGCCCGTCCACTAAGAGTTTTTTTGGAAACCGACAACTTCGACTCTAGAACCAGCCGTTATCACCGAGACTTCGAAAGCACCATCCACCTACCAACGACAGCTTCAGTACCGGAACACGTGCCGGTATTGGTGGCTCCTTGATAACATGGATTCATGGATATTTGACCGGAAGAAAGCAATACGTTACTGTAGATGGTGCAAACTCAGAACTTTACAATGTAACATCAGGAGTTCCGCAAGGCAGTCATTTGGGACCACTTCTGTTCATCCTACTGATGAATGAACTGCCTACCGCAATTGACAATGCCCTCGTATTAATTTACGCTGATGATGTGAAGCTCTTTTATCCAGTGAAAAAGCAGGAAGATTGCTTAAAGCTTCAAAGAGATGTGCAAACTTTTGGGCGTTTCTGTTCAGCATGCAAGTTGCAAATCAACAACGAAAAATGTGCTACCATAACGTTTACACGCTGCTCAAATCCGTTAATATTCGACTACAGCTTGGATGGAAAAACAATCAAACGAGTGAGCAGGATTAAGGACTTAGGAGTCAATCTAGATGCAGGGTTGACTTTCAACGATCACGTGAATACGCTGGTTTCCGAGTGTCTTGCACTATTTGCTGTAGTAAGACGATTCGCAACAGAACTGGATGACCCGTATACGATCAAATCTCTATATGTGAGCCTGGTACGATCAAAATTAGAATTCGCAAGTGTGGTGTGGAGGCCAATGTATGCAACCTACATGAGCAAATTGGAAGCGGTACAGAAAAAATTCGTTAAATTTGCCGTGAGAAATTTGGGATGGAGAGGAAATCTTCCGGAATATAAAGATTTGTGCTGTCTGCTGGATATGGATACCCTGGAAAATAGATACCAGATTGTGGACGTTAGCTTTTTTCTCAATTTGCAGAGAGGACGATACGACAGCGATTATTTGAAATCCAGGATAACTGCTAACCAGAGTACAGTAGTTCTGAGGAGACCAAGGCCATTCACTCTAGAACACCGTCGAGCTAACTACGCGCGCAATGAACCAGCCTATCGCTTTATGCAGCTAATGAACAATTTTAGAAATGTACTAAATTTAAATATGTCGACTGATACTATTAAGGAAAAACTTAGGCTATTTCTGAGAGGTCAATTACATGTACACTAAAACCTCTGCATTTTATATTATTTTGTATTTGTTATTATATTTTATATTTGTATCCTATATTAGATGACGGGCAAAGTCCATATATCTTGACAATAAATAAATAAATAAATAAATAATGCCGACAGCATTTGAACTGAGTAACTCTCCTATGGCTGCTTCATACCCCACTCCTCACTTTATCGTTCCAAACCACACGTCGCGATCTACAGCACCGGAATCGCCCGACGATTCTTCGTCACGAAGCCAAGCGAACACTCCATTGACTGTTTACTACCAGAATGCCGGAGGGATGCGTACGAAGACAAATGACTTTTACTTAGCGACCGCTTCTAGTGACTATGATGTTATCGTACTTACCGAAACATGGCTCCAGAATGACGTGAAAAATTCCGAGCTATCACGTAACTATAATATCTTCCGCTGTGACCGCAGTCACATGACCAGTCATTTACGAAGAGGAGGTGGAACGCTCGTCGCTGTAAAGAAATCTATCTCCAGTACTCCAGTACGTTTAGATGATTGTGACTCGCTCGAACAGGTGGTTGTCAAACTTTCCCTTTCAACCAAATCTGTCTATGTGTGTGGTATCTACTTGAGGCCCAACAGCGAACCGAATAGATACATCGCGCATTCCAACTGCGTGCAGCAAATTATGACTAAAGCAGCCCGCGGAGATTCTGTATTAGTAGTCGGTGACTATAATTTGCCACGACTGGCTTGGTCTTACGATCTTGACGTGGATTCCTATCTAGCGACGAATGCCTCCTCCGAACATGAACTTGCTTTCACCGAAAATATGCTCGCTAGTGGATTACAGCAAATTTGCAACGTACGAAACACGAACGGTAGGATCCTTGACCTGGCCTTCGTAAGCAACAGCAGCGAGGTTGAGTTGATCGAAGCACCATCATCGGTTCTGCCCTCTGACCGTCATCACAAACCATTCGTTCTACGCTTAACCGTTCAGTAAACTTACTGAACTGGGAGGAACTTTTTCACGACGCCGGCACTAACACAGCGGTTACCATTTTCTATGACGAAGTATTTCGAATTGTTAGCAGACACACGCCTTTTCGCAGAATGGACATACGACGCTCGAAAAATCACCCGTGGTGGAACGCTGTACTTCGTAATCAACGCAACGTTCTTCGTAAGGCACGCCGTCGTTTCCTGCGTCATCGTACCGCAGAAAACAGGGATGTTCTCCGTAGGCTCGAGGCAGAGTATGACGAACACGTTTCTTCTTCCTTCCGTGAGTATATCTTCCGAATTGAAGACGAGGTTAAGTCGGATCCATCCTCGTTCTGGCGATTTTTCAACAGTAGAAAATGTAATCAGTCGATTCCGCTAGACATGTCGTTCGATGGCAAAACGAGCAACGACGCTGAAAGTTCTGCCGAACTCTTCGCCACTTTTTTCAAATCAGTGTACAACGTTCACTCTCCGATTGTATCCCCGGAAACACTAAACTCTTTGCCATCATACGATATACATATGCCATGCCCAACTTTCACCGGAGCACAGGTCATCAGCGCGTTGAAGTCTATTGACCCGTCCAAAGGTCCCGGACCGGATAGACTACCTCCTGGATTCATTCGTCGTTGCGCGGATGTCATTGGACCACCGCTCTGTCGCATATATAACCTGTCGCTCTCGGAGAGTGTCTTTCCAGAAGCATGGAAGTTATCTGCTGTCACACCTATTCTAAAAGCCGGTAACGCTCAAGATGTTAAAAATTACCGACCGATTTCGATTCTTTGTTGTATAGCCAAAACGTTCGAACTTCTGATTCACGATAGAATGTACTCTGCGGCTAAACCCATAATATGTGAATATCAGCACGGCTTCATGAAAAATCGCTCTACTACCACAAATCTTATGGCATACACTAGCACGCTCAACTCCAGTTTGGAAAAGCGATGTCAAGTGGACAGCGTTTATGTGGATTTTGCCAAGGCGTTCGATAAAGTACCCCACGAATTGACGCTGAAGAAGCTTGAGAAGTTTGGTTTTCCTCATTGGCTCATCGCATGGTTGAAGTCATATCTATTGGATAGATCAGCAGTCGTTAAATTAGGATCAGTCGAGTCAGGTAGTTTTTCAACACCATCTGGCGTACCGCAAGGCAGTCATCTTGGTCCCTTGATTTTCGTTTTGTTCGTGAATGACTTGAGCTACCGAATTAACTCTCATCACCTTATGTACGCTGACGACTTGAAGATATATCGCACCGTTAGTTCATTGGTCGACTGTGCTGCTCTACAGCAAGACGTTGACAGCATAGCCAGTTGGTGTGTCTTAAATGGCATGGAGATGAACGCAACAAAGTGCAAAATAATAAGTTTTACCAAAGCGCGAACGCAGCTAACTTATGACTATAGTGTAAATGGCTTCCGCTTGGATCGTGTTACATCGATAAAAGACTTGGGAGTGATAATGAACTGCAAACTTTGTTTCAATGAACACATCAGTGCGACTACTTCCAAAGCTTTTGCCATGCTTGGATTCATCCGCCGTAACGCTCGTGAATTCCGTGATGTGTACGCACTGAAGACTCTCTATTGCTCCCTCGTTCGAAATGTGCTAGAATACGCTGTTCAAATCTGGGCACCTTTCCATGCAACTCACATCGCTCGCATTGAAAGAGTGCAGCGTTGTTTCGTTCGTTTCGCATTACGACGACTGCCATGGAACGAACCGCAAAGGTTACCGCCGTATGAGCAGAGATCCCTATTGATAAGACTGGAGCTTTTGAACCAACGACGCATATACCTTCAAAGAATGTTTGCTTTTGACGTGCTGTGCAATAGGATTGATTGCCCCGACCTATTACGACTAGCGAACTTTTTCGTCCCAGCCCGACGATCCCGTCAACGTTCGTTAATACATATTGTGAGGCACAGAACAGTTTTTGGACAAAACCATCCGATGTACAAATGTTTTAGCTTGTTAAATAATTTAGAAGTGTTCGATTTTCACGTAAGCAGATATCATTTTAAAACTAGCATAAGATACTTAGCATAGATCAGTCTGTACAGTATTTTACTGAAGACGTAGTAAATAAATAAAATAAAAAATAAAAAAATAAAAAGTAAATATACGCTGTATTAGTTATGCGATGAGTAATTTATGAAGAATGAAGAAATCGTTGCATTGCCAGAACCAGTCCAGGCTACTGTCGAATTACTGTACCGGAAAAATTGCAAACTATACGACTCTAGAGCTGCTCTCGGAACACCTCTGAGGTATCGCACAACTGCTGTTCGATTTACTGTATTGGTATAATTTCAGAGAAAGTTCATTCAGTTCGTGATTTAAAAACAAATGACTTTGTAATATTCTTCAAGACATCAAGGATGTCTTGCTAGCAAAATTCTGTAAGGTAAGGTTCCGAGGACACTGAATGAAAATTCTCTGCCTCCGCAAATTTTTTCATTAGGATGTATTCATTAACATTTGTTCTCGTTTAAGAGATGACACGATAAATTCTCTCCGCGTTCTAAAACTTAATTTTTTCAATGAACTAGTCGATTAGTTATGCCTAAAGAAATTGAGTATCATTGATTATGGAAAGATCTTCTTCAAATCATAAAATTTTTAAATGTAGTTTTCGATTGCTAACTTTTACCGGTTTTCATCAATATCGAAAAACCGGTATTCGAAATAGCCCCCAGTATTGGCATCTCTTTACGGGAGTACAAGTGTTCTTTTATTTTAATGTTTTTGTGACGTTTTCTTTCCCCCATCCAAGACCTCCCATTCGTCCTGATTTTTTATGTTACCAAACGTTACTATAGATCCGTAAACGTCGATTTCCACAATCGACATTTTTGCCGAACGTACAGCTGTTGATATTTCAGCAAAATTTTGCCGAATTCGGTACTTATTTTTAAGTATGTACTCCAAGCTGGAAAGGGCTGTTCAGAAGTCCTGTAAACGCGACAAAAGGGCCAGGGTCAACTAACTAGTTGAAGAGCGTCACTACCAGCAGACATATCCACTTATTGTAGAAATTTTTTGCTACCTTAGTGGCTACCAATGCGAGGATGTCGCCAAGGGCAGAGCTGGCTAATTATTGATCGACCGTCCGACCGACCGAGACAAGCCTAACTGTTCAACTAAACATTTAAACAACTCTTCCGAGTCTCAAAATCCGCAGACTAGAAAAATCAGCAGGGCGTGATGCCCACAGTACGTCGCATCGACCATGTCAACCCGGAGGGGCCGTCGTTAATTGAAATTGTATATATGAAGTCTTGTAAATCACCAGGAATAGTTCAGCCGAGATGCTGAAAGCTTGCCCAGTATCGTCATCGCAAATGTTGCATCAGCTCTTCAGCAATATCTGAGAAACTGCAACATTTCCGGTGGATTGGATCCTTCTGTGAGCCTTAAAAGGGTTGCTACAGAAGTGAGACAGGGTTACATACCTTCATCGCTACTGTTCCTCGTCGTTATGGATAAAATTTTAATTGGCATTGATACCAAACCTAACCGAGGATTACCCTGAAACTTTTTGACAATGGAGTAATTAAATGACCTCGAGCTGGCCGACGACATTCTCTTGCTCTCCCAATGGCAATATAATATGCAGAGAAATTTAGAAGGACTCTGCTACAATTCCAGGTCTTTGCGGCCATAGTCAACGTCGCAAAGACCAAGTCAGTGGGAGTGAACAATAATAATTCCTCCAATTTCACAGTAGAGGTTGAGGAGGTGGAAGATTTTGGTAGCCAGACAACCCCAGACAAAGGTACTAAGACCGATATAAACACACAAATCAGGATGACTAGCGATTTTTTGGATCTTACCTTGGAATGTTTGGTGCTCAAATCAGATAACTTTACCGACTCAAACACGGATTTTCAATTCTGACAAGAAATCCGGTCTATTGCCTGCGAGACGTAGTGTGTATCTATCAGCGGAGACAGCTGCAGGTCTTCATTAATCCTTGCCTGAATACATTATTCGGGCTTGGTGATCTAACACTCGATCGTCGATATCACCAGCACCAGATAGAAACAGAGATATGGGAACGTAGGTAGGGGTGGATCTGACATATTTTGAGAAGAGAATTGAACGAAATCTGCAGGAAACCTGGACTCAAATGTAATCCACAGGGAAAGCAGAAGAGGCAAACCTAGAGGCTAATGGTGGGGTACGCCGTCAACGTCAGTCAATTGATTTAGACTATTGATGCAAACCTCTCCTGGCGACAGGTGAAAGTCAGGGCATATGACCGTCGACAGTTGAGAAAGCAGACTTTTTGGTTTTGTCGAACCAACGAAAATGGCCACACAAGTAATTAAGCAATCAGCAAGCATCTAATTTTTTTCCTGGTTTTGGGTAAAAAATCCTGGTTTTTTCCCGGTTTGTCCTGGTGAAAAAAAATTCCTGGTCTTTTCCTGGTTTTCCTGGTTGAGTTGCCACCCTGAGATTATGTTGCAACTGCAACGGCAGTGGAGAAACGACCAGCGAATTATCCATCCCGATTAGCATTGTCTCGACAGACGCATCGGTGGAGTGACGAGCGACACGGAGCAAACCAAGTTTGGACAGAAACATTACGAGGGCGGCCGTGAGTGGATACATGTTATATTGGTCGCTATCCTTGGATCGGTTCGCGTTTCGATAGGCGAAGTGGAAGTGCAGTGGCGAACTCAACGGAGTAGTGCTGAGCCCAACAAGAAACCCTGCGAGGGTGGCCGTGAGGAGATGGAAGTCATGATGGTCGCCATCTCTGGATCGGTACCCGTCTCGACAGGTGCAAGGAAAGTGGACGGTGAAGGAGCAGGAGTAGCATCAAGAATGGCAGAACCCTGAGAGGGTGGCTGTGAAGGAGTGGACGTTATGACAGTCGCCATCTCCGGATCGGTTCACGTCTCGACAGGTGTACGGAGCAGTTTACAAAGACAGCCTCCCCTCCGAAGTAATACTTAACGGTAGTTCCGGGGGGATTAAAGTCAGACGCCCGTGAGGTTTTTAGTGGGTTATAGTCCCACTCTGTGCCACATACATCATTAGTGTACCTGGCATACAGCGTTTCCTCACGTAAAAAAAACACACACACCTCATCTCTCCCTTTCTTCACACAAATTTTCCATTCTTCAACTACAGTAAAAGCAACAACAGAAAAGTCCTACTAGATAGATACAAGCATAATTCCATAAAAAATTGCTTCATTGAACTAATAACTAATAACTAATAATTTCACTCATTACCGCTAATTAACAATACTTTTGGCCTACTTTTTGGCTCAACTACTTCTACGTGCGCTGGGGGATAAGATGAGTGGAACTTTTCATCTGCTTGATGACTGATGGCAATTCGGAAATGTATTAACGATCGCGGAACTCCAGATTAAATTTTGTCGGAAGCCATGAATTGGAGAAAATAAAGCGAAATAATAATGAAGCAGCAGAAACATTTACGAATCCCACTGTAAAGTGTGCTTTATTTCCACACGGACGGGGAATCCATTATGCATTCGGTAAAACAAACAGCACAGACGTTAGATGACGGATGAAATTTTTCTCACGTCGCTATCCGAGGCAAAGGATATGATTAATTCGCACCCATCGGTATAAGATTCTGTTCCTGTTTGCAGCACGAGGTGGGGCAGTTAGAGCCAAGTCTGTCCAGGGCTGAGATAAGGTGGTTGTGATAAAGATAAAAGAATCCTTGCGGATAACACTAGCGCCATAATGCGTTGGTGATTATGGATTAATGAGGAGGAAGAAGAGTGACAGAACTTGGCTCGTTATAATTGTGTACTTGGTGAATATAGAATAAGATGGCTTGTACTTATCTTGTTTTCTCCTTCCTTTGTTTGTTTACTCGTCTTGTTCGTCGTCGATCTTACTTAAGCCCAAAGTCGGCTCCACGCCGTCCTCTCCATCGTTGTCACCAGTGCAGTCATCTGTGGCTGATCTCTTGCCTCCCCTCACAACAACATTGTTGCCGTGAGAAGAAGCGATAGAGATCAGGCAGAGAAAGAAAAGAAAAGAAGAAATTTTTAGTCCACATGTTGATCGCAATTTTCGAGTTAGTAATATCACGAGAATTCTATGTCTTTCCATCACCTATGCTACTACCGACTAACTACTCGCTAGGATGGACGCTACTCATCTCCCAAATACCCATGTCATCACGATTGACCCAGCGCTGTTCAACAACCTATGCTCATCAAAAGCCACAGCCGCTTCTTTATCTACCATCTTTGCAGTATTGTAGCTGTTGGCGTAAATTTTCGAATATTTTGTGCGGAATATTATTCAAGAGCAATATTATAGCTCAGAACTATCGAAAAACTACTTGAACTTCCGAAAAATAGAGCAGATGCGATATAATGGGGACTGGTACTCGCTCGTATTATTCCCGGGAGCATTAATTGTATATTTGTAGCGGTAGTCAACCGATTTGTCGGTATGCTCTTCAGACCGTGGTCAATTGAAATGATTCTGGTGGATGGATGAGGTGGATCAAGTAGAACTTCACTTGGAGATATGTATATATGCCGTGTTAAGTCTTAAGTGCAAGCTGTCACTGAAGCAAGACTTAATAAGATGTTAACGACGTTGATAATTCTGTGAGGATGGTATTGAATCGAAAAAAATCCTCATACCATGGCCATATATTATGTACTATGACCATATTTTAGGAAGTGGGGATGATGGTATATTGAGGACAGCCCTTCGCTATCGCTTGAATCAGCCAGAGAATCGAATACCTGTTCTTACTTGAAGAGCTATACTCTAAAAAGATTTAGTTAGAAATGGAATTCCAGTTGAAGTCTGCCAGGATTGGGCAATGGACAGAACAAAATATATATCGAGACTATAAAGCTTTTCCAGAGATCCACTAAGTCCGACCGCGACGACAGCAGTAAGAATGGAGAGGAGCAGGCCGCCGGTGAGTTGCCACCGTTCGACTTGATGCACTCTCCGACAGAGGTTCATCAGCATTAGGAGGGCCCTTGGGAGACAAACAGCGTCATTCATGATCATTTTATGTTGTTAGTTGAATACCGTTAACGCGGTTAGTCACAAGACATGCAAATCATTCGGATAAAGAAGGGAAATAAGAAAATAATAATTATAATTAATTACATCCAAAACAATACAATAGAGGTGACAGTAACAGCAACGATAGCAATATTAGTAATAATAGTAATAACATAGGAAACTGACACAGGAAACACAGCTACTGACTATAACTTCCTGCCCATTAAGGGGAAACCGAAAGTGGCTCAAAGATGGCTGGGTAAATGGCTACCATTCGAAGCATGTATTGTTTTGCGCCTTAAAAATGCATCTGTATTGGCAGAGCACGCTTTCGCCACGTAATCAGTGCTTCCAGCGCTGTTATTATTTCCTAAAACTTGTAATTGAATTTATCGATCTGCTATGTATCAATAAACGCTCAGCAAAACATAATTGCTACTGGAAAATAAATTTAACTGGTCATATCGATCATTACGTGTTCATAAAAGCGACCAATGTATAATTTGGAATTAGTTAATAGATATTTGGTTGCGCACATATTTCGTTGAACTAGCGATTTCCGAAAAAGCAGCAACACAGTATCAAACTTTCGTCACATCAATGAGCTTAGAGTGAAATAAACAAACAAAACGCAAATGCAGGAATCAAAAACGCAATCCGATGCGAGCGGATCCTAGTGATCCTACGCATTATTCAGTTGCTGCTGTTAATTTTGATTGAATCGGAATGCCTTGATAAAGAAAACAACCCCTTTTTCGAGATGTTTGTAGTCAGTGCGGTTGGCTGCGAATCAGCTGTTTATGTTTGCAAGCTCCGCTATTTGACATATATTACCAATACTAATGCAATATTCAAATAAACGTTTAGGTTTTTAACGAACACATGAGATGTACAGTACAGTGTTTGTCGCACTAACACAATAACGTTAGCCACTTTCGGTTCCGCCTTAATAATTGTAGTTTGGCAGCATAGGTATAAGAAGAATTTCCGACTCATCATAGAACACTCAAACATATATTCATTCGTACCTATACACCCATGTACACCTATACACCCATGTATACACATGTATACATGTACGTGTGTGTATATTTTTCAGTGCTGTGCTGTCTATAATCGCATAACAGCCACAAATTCTATGGCAATCTCATAGAAAATGTCTCGATTACGCAAATAAAGACATCACATCATTTTTGAACACTCGTTCGTTCTAACTAGCGAAAAATTTTAATTTTCATGAGTAAGTCAAAATCTCATGAATGGTGGGTAGGATTTGGTTTCAGTTTTCTAGAGAAAATTCTGTGCATACCAGCAATTACAGATTAAATTGAGATTTTTTAAATAACTTTCCACACATCGTAGTTACGAAAAAACTAACACATATAGCGCTTTGCTATTAGACATTTGCAATTACGCCCAGGGTGCAGTTCGTCTTGCAGGTGGAGGAGATGTCTGGCACGTACAAGTTTTCGTTAACGGGGGCGCATATTCGTTTGCCTCAGAATGACAGGACTGTCAATACCTCTAAGGCTGTGAACCATTTCGCGAAATTTTTAACTTTTTGGTTAAAATTTGACAGTTCGATGGTTATTTCTCCTTGAGTGGTTAAAATCAGTTCAGAATGTGAACCATTTCATATTTGACGGATTGATAGTTTTTTTTTGCTCAATGAGAGCATATAAAAAGCAAAGTCATGGGCTTAAACCGTCATTAGACATTACCCTTCTTTATCGACAGACTCCGCAGCCGGCTGTTTTAGAGTACAGGAAAATTACGAGGCCAGTGTAACGATCCTACTGACTCTATCAAGCAAGCACCGTCTAACCGAGATTCGAACATGCGACGACTGGCTTGTTAGACCAGCATCGTACCTCGAAGCTAAGTAGGCGGTAAGTAAGAGAGCATATAAGGTGAGGATGAAAATATTGTTTTTTCTGTCCGAGTTAAAATCGGAGGAATTTTTGATGTTCATTTGCTTTTTTTGATAGATAAAATTCATCTCATTTCAATCCGGGTTGTTTGAACAAATTTGTAATGCGATAAGCATCCATACCAATGTAAAACAAATCTATCGAAAAATCAGCGAAACTTGTCGAAGCTCTCTTCCTCACCTGTGCATATCTCATTGACTCTCAGAACTTGGTTAAAACTAACCATGCTCCCGAGCAGGGTTATTTTCGGAAAACCATCGAACTGTCAAATTTTAACCAAAAAGTTAAAAATTTCGCGAAATGGTTCACAGCCTAAGTAATATTTTGGCAACGAACGTTGGCCGTTGGCACGTAAATTCCCGATTTAGAGCAACTTTTTATAAATTTCCGACTTTTCCCCGCATTTCCCGAATCCGTGGCCACCCTGACAGTTTTATTCTAGGTACACACTTCAATTTTAGCATGTTGATATAGAAATTACAAATTCCTTTTGAGCAGACAAATAAGTTGCAATTGCTCAAGAAATTTGGAACAAACTGCAAGCGTTACTAAGAACGGTAAACAAAACTCCACTATTATAGGAATATTTTTCTCTATTAAAGGAACATTACCACTATTATAGGAGAACATACTGATGTCAGGAAAAGCAATATTTTAGATATACCTATCAATCAACAAAATGGTATAATTTTGGTATGTGTTTAAAGACAACATAATGGCGCACCTTATTATCATATAGTTCAATTGGAAACTTATAAATTGAGCATTTAACTTGTCTTTAAATACTATCCACCGACATAATCCCACTATTACTGGAGCATCTACCCTGTATTGATGAATTTCGACTCTCGATTAATCAACCTATTTCGTTTGGTTTCGTTGGTATATTGAATCACCCTACTAAACAGCAAATTTGGTCGGTTTTACCAACGAATCAGTACTCTGCACTGTTAAACTCCCATAAGCGTCGTCAGCTTACGCGAACCTAGTAAATAGGGAGAAAAAGTAGGAGGGATTTTGTATCAGGCAGTTTTCCTTATACCAATGCTTTTGATTGTCAAGGCATACGAAAACAGCGTTGAAGATCCTTTTTAACTTAACATTAAATTTTCTTGGATGCTTGTGTGCTTTTAAATTCTGTCTAGCCATGAATGGCAAATAATAACTGTTACAGAAGTTTACTCAGAATTGATCTTCATGTTAATGAAACTGTAATATTCCGGCAAAAATATCTGCAAAAATGCACTTCTTTTCAGCCTTAGGTATATGATATTCAGCCTTTTGCAGCTTTCAGCTTTTCGAAATTTTAACCCTTTGCAGGAGTGCCAAAATGTATTCACTTTCAACCCTGGTTGGATAAATAAATTTACCATAGTATATATCTAGAGATAACCGAGATTTACAATTCATTAAATTTGGAGGCAATACGATGTTAGCCGAGACAACTAGCAGTTCATAAAAATTAAAATTGTAGGTTATGAATGAATGTAATTTTAAATCTCTTCAATGGCGAGAAGACAAACACAAATTTATTGACTCAATACACAGAAAATAAAACAAAATAAAATCTATGGGCATCAATCTCTTAACTTTCGTTACTCGCGCCAATTTTGATTTATAGGCATGCTAAAACCTAACAGAATTCACTCGAATAGTAATGCCACTTGATGAAAAACTTAAGAAACTTTTACCACCGTTTGAAAGGTCTTGGTCTGCGGATCAATTTGCTCAAAACAGTAATTTTCTTCATTGCTGGAATCCCGAGATAAATTTAACGGTTCACAGGCATTGTACAAAATACAACAGCGCGAGTAACGGAAGGTTAAGATTTTATGCAGTCTTAGTTTGCTCTATATTTACGTCTCTAAAGTTTTTGTATTTTTGCTTAGTGTAAATAATTACTTATACACTTACCACAAATTTTCAACGGCGCCTCCAATTCTAATAAAATTGGCTGTGAAAGAAAAATTTCCCGAGATTTTAGGCATAAGCCACGAATTTCGTTTTCAGAAAGTTGAACATTTTTTCCTGGTCTTGCGCCTCGTACTGAAAAAAAAGAACAAGCTTGTAGAGTTGTTTAAAGCACTTTAAATGAAAGTAAAAAAGTAGCGTTTATTAAAACAAAAAATAATTAATGTCCTTTTTACCTTCCAATAACATAGCAATCAAATGATCTATGTTTAAAGCATCAGGGTCCGACATTTTGAATAAATTCACTTATTTCTTCGATTGTTGATTAAACCGCTTCGTTTCAAATAATATTTTGAACAAAGATTTATTGCTTGTTGTTCAGAAGCAGATGCTCAATTATATGTAATAGAAAACTCAGAATATAAATATGACCGTCGCAATTAGAAAGCGGGTGAGAAATTTTTACACAACAGGAACTTCGAGTAACAGTACCAACCAGTACGGAAGGGCGATACTCAACTCATCATATTGGCGTTGACGGGGTTGACGTAGAAATACTCAGAGGTGAGAGATACGCGGAAGCAGCCATTTTGGGAGTCAATCGAGCAGTGAGAATAGATCATTACACGGGAGCTCCTAACCACACTTTTTTGACAGCACTTGGTGGTTTGTTTACGTGGTGTTAAATTTTGAATTGAGTTTTCTATCTTTGTCCGGCAGATAATGATAGAAATTTATAGTTTTTATTGAAGAGAAAGTGCCTTACATGCATTTTACAGAAATTGATGCAGTAATCCCACAGAGAACAGACATCCATTCAGGAACAAATTTTTTGGGAATTCTTGGATAAAATTTCAAATTAAAATCACCATCAAATATGCTAGCGTCACCACCACTATAGTTTCCCAACTAAATGATTCTTTTGATTTGCACACTGACAACCTTTGGCTCCTCTGGCGCTAGTATATATGGACTATATGCGTTATGCTAGCGGCAGAAGCTAGCTGTTGTGAGTTTAGTGTAGAATTTCATGCGCCTTTAGCGACACCATCACTATAGTTTCCCAACTCATTTGACATAAAAAAAAAGCAAAGCCATGGGTTTATACCGTCTTTAGACATTACCCTTCTTTATCGACAGACTTCGCAGCCGGCTGTTAGAGTACAGGAAAATTACGGGGCCAGTGCAACAATCCTACTGACTCTAACTAGCAAGCACCGCCTAGCCGAGATTCGAACATACGACGACTTGCTTGTTAGACCAGCATCGTACCTCGAAACTAATTTGACATAAGTTTTATCCAAGTGGGGACCTTTTGCTTGGATGTCTGTTCTCTGTGGTAATCCTTCACAAAATTTCAAATCGAAACTGCTGGATGTGACAAAAACATGTAAACAAACCACCAAGTGGTGTCATTTGACGGCAAAATGACGTCATCGCAAAATGATCTATACACGCTTAAAAAATTTGACCCACTTTCACGAAAAGTGGAACAGCTCAAAACATGCGTATATTTTACACACTATTTTGAGTAACTCTTACTCCTTTTATGAGTTCCACCGTAGAAGCTCATTAATGAGCAATACTTACTCAAAAATGAGTGCCATTTCACCCAAAACTGAGTAGTACTTACACAAATTACGAGTAAATTTAACTCAGTTATGAGGTCGACCTAAACTACTCAGAATTTAGAAATTGCCATTACTCAAATTTTTGGGCTGTTCCACTTTTTGTCATAGTGAGTCGGTTTTTACTCATTTTTGAGTTGAAAGTCACTCATTTCTGAGTTAATCTTATTCATTCGCGGGTTAAATTTTTTAAGCGTGTAGATCATTTTGCGATGACGTCATTTTGCCGTCAAATGACACCACTTGGTGGTTTGTTTACATGTTTTTGTCACATCCAGCAGTTTCGATTTGAAATTTTGTGAAGGATTACTGCATCAATTTCTGTAAAATGCATGTAAGGCACTTTCTCTTCAATAAAAACTATAAATTTCTATCATTATCTGCCGGACAAAGATAGAAAAGTGAATTCAAAATTTAACACCACGTAAACAAACCACCAAGTGCTGTCAAAAAAGTGTGGTTAGGAGCTCCCGTGTAATGATCTATTAACAAAAACATCCCATCAAGAAGACTGGCAACTCTGCTAAAAGTCGAGCAACAGTAACAGCAATGCTATCTGCCGAGTTAAAGTTGAACTTTCACATACTAGTGTGTGTATATTACAATATGGATGTACACAAACACGTATGCAATGCATTGCCATGCTCGCATACATATTTTCCCACCAATACATGTACACACAGCTTCAACTTTTGTCGGGCGGTTTGCGCTGTTCCTTCTGTTGCTCGTCTTTTGCATGGGCGCGACGAAGAAATGCCAGTCTTCTTGATGGAATGTTTTTGCTATTAATCAACCGACTTCGTCGGATCGCGTTGGATGATTGTCTCCGTCACCCGACGCATTGGTATATTTAATCTGTTACCGTCGGGTAACGATTAAATCAGATGATGATCGGTTTACTCTGTACAGAATGATGTTTTGACAGCTAAGTCTGATTGATTTTTGAACAAGGCCAGTTTACTTCTAATTCACTTGTTCTTTATTTGAATAGCTAGGTAAGTATCCTTTACATAAAAAGACAGCTGTATTGAATTTGTAACTTATCGCTATTTTAGTTGCAATTTCGCACTGAAAATTATCGTGCGACTATTTTTTCCTATCGGATTGTGGAGCCACACAACAGAGATAGAGGTTAGGTCCAGTAACAAGCTGCTCTTGACTCGGTTTATATCTTCCTTAAAGGAACTCCGTCCGGATCTGCGTCGCCGTCAATGAGGCATGGAATCGAAAAGGTCCTGCGACAAGTTCATCTCCTTTGTCACGATGCGAACGGATTGGTTCTGCGGAGGAAATTGATCGATTGGGTTCATGAAGGATGAGCAGGTTAGTGAAATTAAACTATAGGAGTCAATATAAGTGTTCGTATATGTTCCGCAGAAGAGAGAAATTTCTTCAATAAACAGCTTTTTTCGATTCCAATCAATTACCTTCTGATCGTTACAGGTTGTCATCGCGCCGACGTCGCTCGTGCTATTTCAAGCAGTCTTCTTCGTTCAACTCGGTCTTGGGCCGCTGATCGCCAATCCTCAGAAGTCGAAAGTCGCTTTTAAAATGGTCGAGCGATACCGCACAGTGGGCATCTCTGTTCCTGAGGCAGGAGGAGTTGTTGAAGAGGGCCACTTTCAGGGCATTATTAGGAGCATTTTTATTAGAATTAGGTTTGGTTCTATAGACTTCAATATAATGCTCAAATTGATCCACCTATTTTGTCTGTATTGATAAATTTTATGTCCCGAATAATCGACCTATTTCGTATGGTTCCGTAGGTTACAAAATATTCTCCATCGATTAATCCACCTATTTCGTATGATTTACGTATTTCGTCATCTGATTCCTCCACCGATTTGATCGGCTTTGGTAGGCAAGTTAACTACATACACCAATTAATCCACCTATTTCGTCGGTATATTGATAAATTTTATCTCCCGATTAATCAACCTATTTCGTTTGGTTCCATCAGACACCTTTATTTCGTCACCCGACTAAACAGCCAATTTAGTCGGTTTTTGTCGATCGATTAAACATACCGACGAATCGGTAGATCGCCCTGTTAAACTCCCATAAGCGTCGTTGCAACAATCGGCCGATTCGTCATGTTACATTCGCTATAGACCAAATCATCATACCGTCAATTGACAGATACTGGCGCCCTTGTTTACATTTGAGAAAACTTTCCTTTCCGTTTATAGCGAATGTAGCGTGTTTTTTAACATTTTACAGGCATAATGGCTTTTAGATTTAGTCCTACACTCAAAATATATTTCACGTTGAAGTTACCTGAAAAGTTATGTGAATATTTTCCATCTGTCTTTTCACGTAAATGCTACATGATAGTCATTTAAGTCAGCCATTACGTAGATCAACGTCAAATCCAGTGAAGAGTATGGGTTGATCTAATACATTTCAGTGGATTTTCACGTAATATTCATCTGCTGGAAATATACTATTCAAATGAAAAACGTATAAATGCCATATGTGATTATCACCCCATCGACATCTCTATCGAACTGCAGTAAACGTCAGCGACATCATGTCCGGGGCTCAAAATTTTGACAAGCGATTTGAGCCCGTTGTCAAATAAAAGTCAACCTTGTTTTGTTTACGTCGTACATAGTTTGTTGTTTCGCTCAGTTCGCTTTTTAGATTTATATTAAATATAATCTTAAATTAAATTAAATAACCTAAATTTCAGATTTATCAGCACAAAGCGGTAAATATATTTTTGTTACAGATTAGAGTTTACTACAGTGCCCCGTTAACTTTCTAGTGAAATAAATTCAGCTTCCAACAAGAATATTTTTGAACGCACCGCTAGTTTAAATTTTTCCGATTCGTTCGGGTGAAGAAATTGAAGTCACCTGCTGGATTCCGGTCGAATCGTCCAGTTCACAATGAAGGAATCCGCGGCAGGAAAATCTTCCGAAAATGAATATGCCGAAAAGGGCGTCGAAGACGCACGGTGCCGGATAAGCGCACGGACGACGATAACCAAGGCAAAAAGGATTAACGCTGTTGAAAAGTAATTATTGATGATTGAGACACTAACTTGATCATCGGATTATGAATTTCACGTAGAGAAAATGTTTTGCCTTTCTACTATATAAATATATAGTATAAAGGTATAGAAATCACTTGGAAAACCGGAAATGGAAAGAAGGTCCTGCGGGCCGAATGTTATATACCATTCGACTCAGTTTCGAAAACTGAGCATTTTCTGTGTGTGTGTATGTATGTGTGTGTGTGTGTGTGTGTGTGTGTGTGTGTATGTGTGTGTGTGTGTATGTGACGCTTTTAATCTCACTCACTTTTCTCGGAGATGGCTGGACCGATTTTAATGTTCTTAGTGTCAAATGAAAGGTCTAGGTGTCCCATTGGTTGCTATTGAATTTCATACTGATCGGATTTTTAGTTCAAAAGTTATGTATAAAAATACGAAAAATATGGGACTTCATTATCTCATAGGTCTCTTAACCGATTTGAACAAAATTGATTGCATATGAAAGAGGAGTCTTGCAAACCCTTAACTTCCAAATTTCATGACGATTGGACTTGTAGTTTGAAAGTTACATAAAGAAATGTGAAAAAATAGTATTTAAAACATATTTATGTAACATATAAGCATTAATTTAATGAAAAACATCACACATTTTATAATTATTTGAAAATTACTGCTGAGATCTATCAAACGAAACCGAGTTATTTAAAATCGGTCGCTTCATTCAAAAGTTATTCAAACTTTAACACTTAAGCACCGTATATTAAACCGTTAAAACGTGTGAAATCAAATGTTGATTGTATTTAATGTATGAGATGTGTGTGATGTATGTGTGTATGTATGTATGTATGTATGTATGTATGTATGTATGTATGTATGTATGTATGTATGTATGTATGTATGTATGTATGTATGTATGTATGTATGTATGTATGTATGTATGTATGTATGTATGTATGTATGTATGTATGTATGTATGTATGTATGTATGTATGTATGTATGAATGTATGTATGTATGTATGTATGTATGTATGTATGTATGTATGTTTGTATGTATTTATGTATGTATGTATGTATGTATGTATGTATGTATGTATGTATGTGATGACAATTTGCAATTTTAAAATTTGCAATGAAATTCAAGAAAAGTGAGAAACATGTCAATTGTCTGAAGTTTTTGAAGCCTCTTAGTGGAATACGAACTCTGAAATTAAAGAAAAGAAAAAACTTTTACCGACTAAATTCCACTATTTAATATTTATTCGCGACAGATACGTATACGCTTTGAAATAAGACACTGATGAAGCCTGCACGTCGTAGGCGAACTACGTATCTGTTGCAAATAAATATTAAATAGTGGGATTCAATCGAAAAGTTTTTTCTTTTCTTTGATTTCAGATTTCAATTGTCATTTTCTTCACTTGCTGTTACTCACAATTGTACAAGAAAAGCAAAAAGCGAAGAAAAGCAGTTAATTTAAGCATGTAGGTAAAGTAGTGTTGATTTTACCACTACTAGGATTAAAGTGTGTTGATTTTACCAAATAAATTTATACAAATTTCAAACAAATTTTGCTCATCAATAGATGCTCTTTTCAATCATTAGATGTTAGAGCTTAGAAATGTTATATGAAAAATAGGAAGTAAACGGTGCACGGTAGTAATTTTGTAAGATTTGTTTTCGTTAGTGACATTTTAAAGGACAGACATCTGATGTCTTATGTCATGTATCATGTTTTAATAAATAAATCCAAAATGCTGGAAATCATGTCGATCATATTTTTCATTCTCAAGCATGTTTATGGCGCAGCTTTTGCACTATTTTTCGACCTCATCTTGTTTTCCTAACCCTCTAACATTGTAAAAACGATGCGATCAAGCTAATGACTATCTTTTCATGAAAGTACATTCAAAAGAAGCTTAAGTTTTGATTTTCATGCAAAACTAATTATCTGAAGGAGCGCCAGCTAAGAAATAGTTCCATTTCTCGTTTTCATATCTAATGCTCTACTCAGTTATTTTTTCTAATTCAGATATATTGCAAAATTGAAGCCAAGCAAGCAATAGTAAAATTTTGAGATCAATCATTTTGTTGTAGATATCCTTTTTCTTGTTTTTGTTTGAAGTGTTTGAACTCTTGTTTTTCAAAGATGCTAACTTTTGAATGCATGGTATTAATATCTAAATATCAAAAAATCTGCTATGAACAAATACTTCATATTGTCAATTCAAAACAAGTTTCGTATGTGGCTCTGAAGCCCGAAAGTTAAGGCCGTCTGTAGCCCCGTTAGAGGGTAAATTTCAAATTTTCTATACATATTCATTCAAGTCTGTAAAAATTATCTTTTGTGTTTACATTATTTTTCTATAAATATTATAAAACTAAATAAGGTGTCCATCAAGTAACATAAATGACGCTTACATGTATTTACGCACCCAAGGAAAGAAAATATAATTATTCTACACAATACGTTGTGAATTTTACTGGCAAATAAGGATTTTGAGGAATACGGAACGGATATTTAAAAATATAGTCTAATATAACATCTATACATCTACAATTAAGTTCCTGAGAAATTAAATAATGATAGAAAGTAGTAGAAAGGCTAGGTCACGCCGCTAGGTGGATTAATTCGGGTTTTTTTATAAAGAAAAGAAAAAAATTGCTTAAGAAGATGATTGTGTTTAGTTCATTTAGTAGCATCACTGATTATCACTTTCATACATGAATGCCGGTTATCTTTGGTCAAAATCGTATAATTAGTGGCCTTCAAAAAGAATTAGTTTTGTGAGCTTTTGGCGATTTGATGGCTTAAAAGGTATTATGTGCTTCGAATAAGCTGTTGTTCTCATATGAAGATAGTTTTTCGACACTAGCTGAAGCAGGTGGAACTGATGATCGTCGTCACAAGGCAAGATCACATCTACACGGAGAATAAAAATATAGTTTCAACCATATTTATGGTTGTTTTACGCACAAACAAAAATTTCGTTTTGTTTCAAACTGAAATGTATGATTGAAATAAAAATATTTATTGCTATATCAATGTTAACTTCAAATTTAAAAATACTTTACATTTAATTCAAAACTGTTATTTTATTGATTCAAACAGAATCTCGTTTTGAAACAACAATATTTTCAGGTTGTTATAAAAATATTTTATTGAGGCTTAAAGCAACAATCATTTTGTTTGAAACAAACTGGAGCTTTTTCGCTCCGTGTATGTAGGCAGCGCTCCGAGAAATAGCATTTCTGACCATGCTCTCGAAATGCAGCGCCACATTCATTTTCTCGTCGCTTGCAACTAGGTTCTGAAAAATGAAAATATGAGTTATGATTTTTATACGCAAATTATTCGGTTGGTGATATTATCTCATACTTTAAATTCAAATTCTGCTGCCATGCAAATTGAAAGGAGTACATCGAAATTTGCTGACACTTCAATGCATTGCTCGCAGACGATTTTGGCTGCAGTGCTCTTGCTTAGTAGCTCAACATTGGTCTTAACAGCAAAATTGGTAATATCATCGAAGCGGAATAGGTCCCATTCTCTCTCCGTTTCCTGATCAGCCATTGCTTGAATGGGCCTATTTGAACCCGGGTCAGGTACATCCACTATGTTATTGCAACATTCTAGAAGCGGCGTAATGTTGAAATCCGTGCAATTACCGTACGACGAACTGGTAATTTCGATTTGGTTAAGCATCCTCTTATAGCTTGCCCGAAATTGGTCTGCGTTAGGATTATTGTTTGAGCCGTTTTTTGATCTAATTGCTCCGAATAACATTTCCAGGAGGTCCTGGCTGAATCGGTAAGTGAAAAGCACTGGCATGATTTTATTCGTCTCACAGTACTCTGTGTAGAGATTGCTAAATGTTTCGAAGGCCACTAGGAAACCGAGAAAACCGGTCTTATACATCGAATCCAAAATCGGTGTACCATTGACTAGCTTCAAGCTCCTGATATAGCTTTCTGCGAACGCAAATACTTCCCGAATATCGTTTATATTGTCCTTGCTTATCGGTTTTTTGAAGTTTTTATCATCAGTCGTCATGCTGTTCAATATGTCGAACACATTATTGAACAGTTGCACGAACTCAGCAGTATAGTACGAATCTTTGAAATCCGGTTCAGAAGAGCTCAGTAAGTTCAAGGCAGTTGCCACGCTGCCACTGATGGTTTGAACAGCCAAAATGACTTTCATCTTCGTATTCTCAAAATATATATGTTTGTTTGTTAAATTTTTGGCTATTTTGATTCCCCGTTTATTTTGATATTCGTTCAGTTTCTCTATATGCTGCCATTTCACAAATCCATTTTTTGACTCCAGCGTTTTTTGGGAATGCAACGTATTCCGCACTAGTTTAATCATGTGTACCACATCAACAGTACATATACATTATATTCACCGCACGGATGCATGAAATAGGTTTTCAAATGCATTGAATCGGGGCGTAGGTCGCAACCAAGCGCGTTTGCCGTAGCAATGTTGGACTTAGCGCCATCGAAGGTAAGTACAATTACTCTAACGCCTGCTTCGTGCAGGTTTGATAGAACAGTATTTACGAGGATTTTCTTGTTTTCGGCCTTTAGACCATTAATCAGAAAATACGCGACCGGCACCTTCCATGCTTCCTCTACGCCAGACAGCATAAAAACCAGTGCCTCTTTCGCCGGACTTACAGTTTCTGCCTGTGAAGTTATGCCACCGTAGTTTACTGTACCATCGAATCGGTTCTTATATTTATTCCATGTGACCTGTTGACGAATGGCCATTTCATCCATCAACAGACATCCAACTAGCTCTTTGCCCTGAGCTAACATCTCTTGTGCCTTCACCTTCAGAGCACTAAGTGCCTGGCCACTTACACCAGGATCGCCGTTGACGTTGACGTACCATCTAGAAATCGTACGGGAGTGAGGAAGCGCGTTATCAAAAACTTTTCGAACGTAGTTGTAAGCCCTTGGTGCGTAGAAGTGTAGAGTAATTGCAAATTTTCTTAGTGACTCACTGTACGTATTTCTCTTCTTCCTCGATATCAACTCGAGAAGAATTTCATTGTCAGTTGAATATTCCTAGATTTTATTGGAATGAATAAATAATAGAATTCGTAATGTATTGTTTTATGCTTGGGTTTGTGTCTTTGTCTGATTTAATTTTAAATTTTTAATACGACACAACAACTTATACTAAAACAGTATAGGTATAAGCTTTAAGACTACAAACAACTTATACTAAAACAGTATATAAGCTTTAAGACTACAAACAACTTATACTAAAACAGTATATAAGCTTTAAGACTACAAACAACTTATACTAAAACAGTATATAAGCTTTGAGATTACAAACAAGTTATACTAAAACAGTATATATATATATACTTTAAGGCTACAACTTATTTTAAAATTAAAATTAACCTGCAGTGGATTATTTTCGAAGTTATCAATAAGTTTCCGCGCTTGGAGAGTCGCCAGCAACTGCTCCATACTCGTCACCCGATCATGCAGTCTTCTGTTCTGATTCCGTAATTGTTTGATTGTGTGCTGGTTCCGTGCAAACTGTGATTTGATTTTTGGAATTGCAGCCACCAATTGATCACCTGTCGTATTTGTAGTGATGTCCCCTATATATCTCACAGTCCCAGTTGATTTAGCTCGTTTCTCAGGCAGCGATTGTACAATTGGGTTATGAACACTTTTGCGGTGAGTCATTTCATATTCTGTGCTTGGTACGGCTGAAGCCGCTGAAGCAATCAAAGCGGGCAGCACAGAACAGAAGTGGAAGTTAAAATCAAAACTCGTAACTCTAACCTTTTACAGATACTAGCGAACCTGGCGGTGGAAAGTGGCTTTTTACACGGAAAATTTACTATACTGTTTTCTAACTTTAGACTAGCTGAGCCAAAGCAAAGTTGCCAGAACAATTCTATGGAATTCCTGTACGGAAATGGCAAAAAGGTGTTAATAATCTTTATGCTCATGCGACCAAACCAACAAAAACTCAATCATGCATTTATCAGTTTAGTTATATAGAAGTGAAGAATTTTCTAGGAATCTCAAAAACAGTGCATTGGCAACAATAATTTACATTCGTCTAACATAAAACTTCACTTTTCCGGCGAGAAACAGATGATGCCGCTACAAAAGCTATGTTTGCTGCTGCGGAAATATTGTATTAATTATTCTTTTACACGCACACTAGCATAAAAGTGATCCAGTGATCCAGTTGAGTTGGCTTCACCTATTTTGTTCGAAAACGTCAAAGTTGCCACCGTGTGATCAAAACTAGCATAGGTGTTTTTTCATCTCTCAAACATGCTAATGTAGTTGCCGTTAATCGCAGGTGATCAATAATAAAATTCAAAATCTATACCTACGCGACTTTTGATTTTACTCCTGTTTTATACGATACACCGGTTACGCATATCGTTGGAAGTTTAGCATAGAGATTGCTGACAAGAATATTACGCACACATCGCCGCGTATACGTATACCCGATTTGTTTGCATCTGGAGTTTTTTTTCGTTGCAAAGTGTTTCCCGATGCATACAAACCACCAATACAGTCGCACATCAACAATTCTTATATTGCAAATTGCATTAAAAACGCGAAATGCAAAAATCTTGTAAACAGTTTGCAAGTAAAATTCCAGCGGCGAGTTGTCAAATATTTATGTCAACTATTGCGAGTGTCAATCCCAATAAATTGACATATGTAATTGACAGATCGTTGCGGGGATTTTACTTGTAATATGTCTGCAAGTTTCTTGCATTTCGCGTTTTTGATGCAATTTGCAATATAAAACGTGTTTAAGATCACAAGCCGCATGTCGATTTCGATTCTCGTCTCGATGATACATTTTGAAAATTCATAACACTTTTCTTTCTGGCATCCTTGCCAACTCGTCTAAATGCTCCAGTCTCGTCACTAGGGACTATAGTTACTATATATATAGTTCGGCGGATAGAAAACCAGGCGAATTGGCATCCCTGATTTATGAAATTAAATTTGAAATTATGGTGAAATGTGCAGGTTTTTACGAAAAATAATCAATGGCGGGTGTTGAAAATGACTAGTTCTATGAAAATAAAGTGTATTTTTTTAACATTACTCCTGCATTTTGGATTTTGAAAAGCTTTTGGCTCCGCTTTTGACGTTTATTTGGCTCCCGATTTTCTATCCGCCGAACTATATATATAGTAACTATACTAGGGACTGGTGAGGCTGTCAAATTCTACATATTGTCCGTATAGCATTTATCAGTTTTGGTTTTGCTCCCACTTGCTGGTTGGAAGTATTAAACAGGAAGCAATTAAACACTGTATTTTTATTACAATTTTACTATTATTAGCTGTTGTCTCCGTTATGAAATTCAACTAGTCGAACCAACTGAATCTGCCAGTTCGCTCAGTCAAACCAAAACAAAAACAAAAGTTGGGTATTTTAATCCCCCTGTGTCTCGTCTAATCTGCCTGGACAGTGGGTAAAGTGATGAAATATGTAGTTATGAATTCTTTTTTTTACGATATTCCTAATTTAAAAAGTTTTTGTATAGTTGTCTTCTGTAAGTTATTTCAATTTATTGCTTCTTATAAATTCAAATGATTTGCTGCCGTTGTACAATGCATGTCGTTTGATTCCCCAATTAATTTGTATTATCGGTCCATCTAAACAAAACCATCATCAAAAAGGATCCAAATTTTGAGCTTGCTCTTTTTCATCCATTTTCAATCCGAACTTCGTTTTCTTTGCCTCGCTTGAAAGGTATGACCCAAAACTGACACCCAAGCACAGAACAGAAGTGGAAGTTCGAACAATCGTTCGAGCAAAACCTGGCATCTACGCTCTGGTCTAAAACTCTACCAATAAGTAAGAACTTTGACTACTTTTTGTTTTGAGTGCACTTGTCATTCAAAATCTCGTCTAAATGAAATTCTTCAACTCGTCTAAATATTTCAGCTTTACTTCGCACATAGGAGTATTTGCTGCAAAATGTTGGCCGTAAGTCCAAAATGGAAAATGCATGATTTTATCAAAATATCGTATCTATTATCACAACAGGGCCTACTAGTCACGTTAATGTTCCATGCAGGATTGATTCATTTTTTTTCACAGAGTATGCTGTTATTTTGGATAGCAGTTTTCAAGAAGCATCCTATCGCTCGTGGGTATATAAACCTGAAAATCTGAATGAAATATTATTTGCTTAACATAAGTGAGCATTTTCTCCGTAAAGAAGAATATTTTTCAATAATTTTATCCAGCTTTTTACGAGCCGTATTGGTGAACCGTATAATCTGTGTTAGTGTGTTCGTAATATTTGGACAGTATTTTTGACATTTCGTAATTACATCGCACGTTTTCTTTGCGCACTTTCACGTTAAAACTAACGGAACGTGCGGAAAGAAAACGTGCCATGTATTTAGGAAATGTCAAAAATGCTATCCAAATATTACGAACGCCGTCCGTCATTATGGCATGTAAAAAACTGGATATGCATCAATATATCCATCAGCTTCTTCGAGCCATAATGGCGACTGCCATTCGACTCAGTTCGACAAGAACAATTATGTTTTCGTATATATGTATGCACGCATATACATATGCATATACATGCATAGGCGTCACATACATAAACCAATTTTATGTCACATACACAAACCAGTTAGCACCGCCTAATTAGCTTCGAGGTACGATGCTAGTCTAATAAGCCAGTCGTCGTATGTTCGAATCTCGGCTACACTGAGAAAACTTTTCGTATAGTTTCTATGTGTCCCATATATAGATTTCTGCAATGTGCCCAGTAAATGATCTTTATGTGCCAAACAGTTTAGTGACTAAATGAACGTTCATTTAGTTAATAAAGAGATACTAGCATTGTAGCACCGTAAATACAAAAGATACAGCAAAACTTTATTCAGCAAAATTGTAGATAATAACTTGTTCTATAAATGATTCATATATCACATTGTCAAATTTTGCTCCGCTGAGACGGTACTGTCAACTGAATCAAAATTGAGTCAGTGATCGAACCATCCTTGGTCAAAAGGTTTGGTCCTCTCAACTGTGCATAGTATAACCTCTTAACCTTCCTAATGCATTAGAAAAAAGATTTGGGATTGCTCTCATTATCATTTTAATTCGAATTTCGTTTCGTATTTTGAAATAATTCATTGCCGCAAGCATCAATTGATGTACCGCAAACTTCGAATCACATCAACTTGATGAAATAAGACTAATAGAAGTAATGCAGATATTTTGGACCAACATGGCCACTTCACCGGGAAAACATCTGGTACCTGATTCGCGACACATTGTTTAAATTTTAGGATAATTCATCTTACGGCACATCAAATCACATCATCTTGATAAAATGAGACTATTGAAAGTATAATAAAGACATTTTGAAAGCAAATGACCACATCACTATCGGATCTGGAACATCCGGTACCTGGTTCAGGGGAATTCTTTGGATTTTGGGATAATGCATCATGAGGCACATCAAATCATATCGCTTTGATCAAAAGACATTGATGGAAGTACAATGGAGACATTTTGGAACCAAATAGCCACTTCAGTAACCGGGTTTGGGTTCAATTGATGATTTTAGGGTATATAAGCTATTTAACTTATAATGAACCGGTTAACGGGGTAGTTCTGGTTATATTGGAGCGGTTTGAAACAAAATCGCATGGCACTGAAAACTTAGAAGTTTTAATTTTAGAAGCAACCATTACCATTGGAATAAAAACCATCTTATGTGTTGAAGGCATACCGTGTATCATAGCTTCTAAGGTATTACACATTTTTGTCCTGAATAACCCCATATGTGCTGAATCATAATCCACCCAGTTAGCTTCGGGGTAAGATGCAAACCTAACAAGCAAGTCGTCGTATATTCGAATCTCGGCTGGTAGGTGCTGCTATAGAGTCAGTAGGATCGTTGCACTAGCCTCGTAATTATCCTGTACTCGAATAACCAGCTGCGAAGTCTGTCTATCTGCCCAAGTACCGGGTAGTTCCATTAGTGTTATTTTGCTAAGCCGATGTGATTTGATGTGCCGCAAAATGAAGTATCTCAAAATACAAAAATGTCCCCGGAGACAGGTGGTTGATGTTCCGAAGCCGACGCTGAAGCGGCCATTATTCAACAAAATACTCCGAAATTTACCTTGGGTGTCAGTTTTGGGTCATACCTTTCAAGCGAGGCAAAGAAAACGAAGTTCGGATTGAAAATGGATGAAAAAGAGCAAGCTCAAAATTTGGATCCTTTTTGATGATGGTTTTGTTTAGATGGACCGATAATACAAATTAATTGGGGAATCAAACGACATGCATTGTACAACGGCAGCAAATCATTTGAATTTATAAGAAGCAATAAATTGAAATAACTTACAGAAGACAACTATACAAAAACTTTTTAAATTAGGAATATCGTAAAAAAAAGAATTCATAACTACATATTTCATCACTTTACCCACTGTCCAGGCAGATTAGACGAGACACAGGGGGATTAAAATACCCAACTTTTGTTTTTGTTTTGGTTTGACTGAGCGAACTGGCAGATTCAGTTGGTTCGACTAGTTGAATTTCATAACGGAGACAACAGCTAATAATAGTAAAATTGTAATAAAAATACAGTGTTTAATTGCTTCCTGTTTAATACTTCCAACCAGCAAGTGGGAGCAAAACCAAAACTGATAAATGCTATACGGACAATATGTAGAATTTGACAGCCTCACCAGTCCCTAGTATAGTTACTATATATATAGTTCGGCGGATAGAAAATCGGGAGCCAAATAAACGTCAAAAGCGGAGCCAAAAGCTTTTCAAAATCCAAAATGCAGGAGTAATGTTAAAAAAATACACTTTATTTTCATAGAACTAGTCATTTTCAACACCCGCCATTGATTATTTTTCGTAAAAACCTGCACATTTCACCATAATTTCAAATTTAATTTCATAAATCAGGGATGCCAATTCGCCTGGTTTTCTATCCGCCGAACTATATATATAGTAACTATAGTCCCTAGTGACGAGACTGGAGCATTTAGACGAGTTGGCAAGGATGCCAGAAAGAAAAGTGTTATGAATTTTCAAAATGTATCATCGAGACGAGAATCGAAATCGACATGCGGCTTGTGATCTTAAACACGTTTTATATTGCAAATTGCATCAAAAACGCGAAATGCAAGAAACTTGCAGACATATTACAAGTAAAATCCCCGCAACGATCTGTCAATTACATATGTCAATTTATTGGGATTGACACTCGCAATAGTTGACATAAATATTTGACAACTCGCCGCTGGAATTTTACTTGCAAACTGTTTACAAGATTTTTGCATTTCGCGTTTTTAATGCAATTTGCAATATAAGAATTGTTGATGTGCGACTGTATTGGTGGTTTGTATGCATCGGGAAACACTTTGCAACGAAAAAAAACTCCAGATGCAAACAAATCGGGTATACGTATACGCGGCGATGTGTGCGTAATATTCTTGTCAGCAATCTCTATGCTAAACTTCCAACGATATGCGTAACCGGTGTATCGTATAAAACAGGAGTAAAATCAAAAGTCGCGTAGGTATAGATTTTGAATTTTATTATTGATCACCTGCGATTAACGGCAACTACATTAGCATGTTTGAGAGATGAAAAAACACCTATGCTAGTTTTGATCACACGGTGGCAACTTTGACGTTTTCGAACAAAATAGGTGAAGCCAACTCAACTGGATCACTGGATCACTTTTATGCTAGTGTGCGTGTAAAAGAATAATTAATACAATATTTCCGCAGCAGCAAACATAGCTTTTGTAGCGGCATCATCTGTTTCTCGCCGGAAAAGTGAAGTTTTATGTTAGACGAATGTAAATTATTGTTGCCAATGCACTGTTTTTGAGATTCCTAGAAAATTCTTCACTTCTATATAACTAAACTGATAAATGCATGATTGAGTTTTTGTTGGTTTGGTCGCATGAGCATAAAGATTATTAACACCTTTTTGCCATTTCCGTACAGGAATTCCATAGAATTGTTCTGGCAACTTTGCTTTGGCTCAGCTAGTCTAAAGTTAGAAAACAGTATAGTAAATTTTCCGTGTAAAAAGCCACTTTCCACCGCCAGGTTCGCTAGTATCTGTAAAAGGTTAGAGTTACGAGTTTTGATTTTAACTTCCACTTCTGTTCTGTGACCCAAGGTAAATTTCGGAGTATTTTGTTGAATAATGGCCGCTTCAGCGTCGGCTTCGGAACATCAACCACCTGTCTCCGGGGACATTTTTGTATTTTGAGATACTTCATTTTGCGGCACATCAAATCACATCGGCTTAGCAAAATAACACTAATGGAACTACCCGGTACTTGGGCAGATAGACAGACTTCGCAGCTGGTTATTCGAGTACAGGATAATTACGAGGCTAGTGCAACGATCCTACTGACTCTATAGCAGCACCTACCAGCCGAGATTCGAATATACGACGACTTGCTTGTTAGGTTTGCATCTTACCCCGAAGCTAACTGGGTGGATTATGATTCAGCACATATGGGGTTATTCAGGACAAAAATGTGTAATACCTTAGAAGCTATGATACACGGTATGTCTTCAACACATAAGATGGTTTTTATTCCAATGGTAATGGTTGCTTCTAAAATTAAAACTTCTAAGTTTTCAGTGCCATGCGATTTTGTTTCAAACCGCTCCAATATAACCAGAACTACCCCGTTAACCGGTTCATTATAAGTTAAATAGCTTATATACCCTAAAATCATCAATTGAACCCAAACCCGGTTACTGAAGTGGCTATTTGGTTCCAAAATGTCTCCATTGTACTTCCATCAATGTCTTTTGATCAAAGCGATATGATTTGATGTGCCTCATGATGCATTATCCCAAAATCCAAAGAATTCCCCTGAACCAGGTACCGGATGTTCCAGATCCGATAGTGATGTGGTCATTTGCTTTCAAAATGTCTTTATTATACTTTCAATAGTCTCATTTTATCAAGATGATGTGATTTGATGTGCCGTAAGATGAATTATCCTAAAATTTAAACAATGTGTCGCGAATCAGGTACCAGATGTTTTCCCGGTGAAGTGGCCATGTTGGTCCAAAATATCTGCATTACTTCTATTAGTCTTATTTCATCAAGTTGATGTGATTCGAAGTTTGCGGTACATCAATTGATGCTTGCGGCAATGAATTATTTCAAAATACGAAACGAAATTCGAATTAAAATGATAATGAGAGCAATCCCAAATCTTTTTTCTAATGCATTAGGAAGGTTAAGAGGTTATACTATGCACAGTTGAGAGGACCAAACCTTTTGACCAAGGATGGTTCGATCACTGACTCAATTTTGATTCAGTTGACAGTACCGTCTCAGCGGAGCAAAATTTGACAATGTGATATATGAATCATTTATAGAACAAGTTATTATCTACAATTTTGCTGAATAAAGTTTTGCTGTATCTTTTGTATTTACGGTGCTACAATGCTAGTATCTCTTTATTAACTAAATGAACGTTCATTTAGTCACTAAACTGTTTGGCACATAAAGATCATTTACTGGGCACATTGCAGAAATCTATATATGGGACACATAGAAACTATACGAAAAGTTTTCTCAGTGTAGCCGAGATTCGAACATACGACGACTGGCTTATTAGACTAGCATCGTACCTCGAAGCTAATTAGGCGGTGCTAACTGGTTTGTGTATGTGACATAAAATTGGTTTATGTATGTGACGCCTATGCATGTATATGCATATGTATATGCGTGCATACATATATACGAAAACATAATTGTTCTTGTCGAACTGAGTCGAATGGCAGTCGCCATTATGGCTCGAAGAAGCTGATGGATATATTGATGCATATCCAGTTTTTTACATGCCATAATGACGGACGGCGTTCGTAATATTTGGATAGCATTTTTGACATTTCCTAAATACATGGCACGTTTTCTTTCCGCACGTTCCGTTAGTTTTAACGTGAAAGTGCGCAAAGAAAACGTGCGATGTAATTACGAAATGTCAAAAATACTGTCCAAATATTACGAACACACTAACACAGATTATACGGTTCACCAATACGGCTCGTAAAAAGCTGGATAAAATTATTGAAAAATATTCTTCTTTACGGAGAAAATGCTCACTTATGTTAAGCAAATAATATTTCATTCAGATTTTCAGGTTTATATACCCACGAGCGATAGGATGCTTCTTGAAAACTGCTATCCAAAATAACAGCATACTCTGTGAAAAAAAATGAATCAATCCTGCATGGAACATTAACGTGACTAGTAGGCCCTGTTGTGATAATAGATACGATATTTTGATAAAATCATGCATTTTCCATTTTGGACTTACGGCCAACATTTTGCAGCAAATACTCCTATGTGCGAAGTAAAGCTGAAATATTTAGACGAGTTGAAGAATTTCATTTAGACGAGATTTTGAATGACAAGTGCACTCAAAACAAAAAGTAGTCAAAGTTCTTACTTATTGGTAGAGTTTTAGACCAGAGCGTAGATGCCAGGTTTTGCTCGAACGATTGTTCGAACTTCCACTTCTGTTCTGTGCGGGCAGGTTACTGGAATTTATTAAAACCTTATCTTTAGTTAAATATTCATTTAGCAAATCGTATTTTGAAAATACATACCGCCACACTTAGAAATTTTAGCCGGATTTCGGTTTTGTTTTGCCGAAATCTCAACAGCCGAGCACTCGGCAAGGAGCTCGGTGGAAATAAGGTTTGACGAGCTCTCGGCGAACGGATTTTGACGAGCTCTCGGCAAAAGGACTTTGACGAGCTCTCGGCAAAAGGACTGACAATTACCGAAATTCTCGGCATGAACGAAAATCAGTTATGCCGAAAGTCAGTATACTGAAACGCTGAGCACAGCATTTCATTTCGACGGCAGTCGGTAAAAAAATCTACCGAAGTTTTCCTTTTTTTTAGGTTTAACCCTTTATAAGGCAGTGGCAACTATATTGCCACCAAAAATATTTATTTTGCTTCTATAATTATACTGATGTTATCATATAGACTCAAAACAAATATTTTTCGTTGGTAACAATATAATTGCCATTGCCTTATAAAGGGTTAAACAAAATAAATTTCAATACTCTGCCATTCACTTATCAAGATGTGAATTGAATTGAATGCCAATGAAGTTTGAAATAAAAATCGCATATCTCACATGGTATTCGAGTCCCTAACATTCTTATATGTAAATGGATGGCAGCATAATGGAATTTCCAACGTTACTTTCTAGTTCCTAATGTGGATTTTTGTATTTGCAATAAACATGTTAGAAAATAAGATTAGAGCAAGATTTAGAGCTTTATTTTACAAAAAAATTCAGAAGTTTGAATAGCTATTTGAATTATTTTCGGGAGATTCATAAGGTTTCATTTTTCATACAACAGACCTATATTACTGTATTTAGTTGTTGGTTTATTTTGTTGAACTTATTTTTGAAGAGCGCCGTTACTTTTCTACCAGAAACATAAATTTAACAGAATTTAATTTATTTAATCAGTAGGTATTTGTTTTAAATTGCCAGACTCCGACATAGCGTGAAGGCAAATAGTGAAGCAGAATTTTTCAATTCAATGTTTTACTACATTTTTGCTTTGTTCTATTTACAGTTGGTAGTTAAAATGTTAATAAAAGGAACATTAGTTCTTATTTTCATTTAGGGAGCATCATCAAAAACTTATTCGCAGTTGTGCTAAATGGCATTATTTTTAGCATTGCCGCACTAAAAAATGAAAAAAACAGTTTGTCGGATGGCAATGGCTGTGTGTTAAAGACTGTAAAGCCTTTACATAGCAAAATAAAAGTGTGCTTCAAATCTTGCCCAGTGCTGATAACGACGTCTTTCCAGATCAGGTAACAATCACCAGATTTAAAGTTTTCTGCAGCTACAAAAATTTGCGGGTTCTCGCATACTGGAAATGCGGCCTCAGGCTATAATAGAATAGAAGGTTTCAGAATTTTGAAATATATAATATATATAGTATGTGCGTATTTCTTACATCAATCCAATCGATAATTTTATGTAATGGATTCGTCTTTTGTGAATTGTCACGAGATTGTCTTGCGCCTCTGGTAGGGTTTTTGACCCTAATAATGGCCAAACTTCGTAGAAATGGATCAGAAATGTGAAGAAACATTTCATCAAAGCAAGCTATCACTTTTGGCTGCAGATTATTCCAGGTAATGTCAAAATTATCTGCTTTTGGTTTCAGCATCGCAAAGTCTTCTGCAAGCTGAAAATAAATACTAAAGTTATTGAAACAATAAGTGCGTTACAGCTGTTACCCTTTCTGCCATCGGTCTCGAGTTGATATAGCAGTGAGCTATTTTGTTTTGATTTTCCTTGTGCACACGTAATAGTTGCTCATCAATCGGCGTAGCTGTTTCATCATCCACTTTGGTCTCAAAAATTGTGCATGGTGTTTGTAGTCTGCTGTGAGAGGTGCTGTGTTTCTAGATAGAGCTGTGTGGGACTGTAGACTCCCGCGGTCTCAAAAGTGGAAAGTGCAGATCTTACAACTGGCTCTGGTGCTAGTCATTAGCTTCAGTAACAGTGTTCATAGGCAAAACTAGTAGTGAATTGTTGTGGTGATTGCTTTTATTTTGCTTCCCTTCTACTGCGCACACGGGAAAGTTGCTAATCAATTGAAGGGACTGTTTTCGCCATCCGCTTTGGTCTCAAAAATTGTGTGTGGTGTTTACAGTTTGCTTTAATTTTGATTGAGCTTTCGACAAGTGGTGCTGGCACTAGATAGAGCTGTGTGGGGTTGTAGACTCTCGCGGACTCAAAAGTGAAAAGTGCATATCTTACATTTGGCTCTGGTGCTAGTTGCTAGCTTTGGCAATTGCATGAATAGGTGAAACATATAACTGCAGCACTCTTATCAGCAATAATCGAACATTACGATCTGTTGGGGTGATTAGCTGCGATTTTCTTATTGAACAAGTTTCAGTATATATTGGATATAAGTTCACTCTTTCATTGATTTCAGAATAGTAGGAGTTTTGTTGCCATGAATGCATGCAAGGTTTGTGCGGAGCCTGTTCAAGGCAACGAAAAATACGTCCTCTGCAGTGGCACCTGCAACAAGCTGCATCATGTGAACTGTTCCGGGCTCAACGCAACAAACTTCAAAGCATGGTCGTCGAATGTTGGATTGCTCTGGTTCTGTGATGCTTGTAGAATCAACTTTAACCCTACAATTATGGATCGGGAATCACAAATTCTGAAAGCATTGCGTGATCTCTTGATAAGAGTGGACTCGATGGACCTTCGGCTTGGCCAGTATGCCGAAAGTTTAAAAACTATGATTAGTTTGTTGTCCCTTCAGCAACGTAGAGAATCTATGGGTGGTACACGGTCGCAACCAGTTCTCGATACGTCATTGAATATTGGGGCAGGCTTTCGTCAAAGCATAGATCGTTTGAATCTCGATAGCTCAATCCACTCCAACTACGGAAATGCTTTCGCTGAGCATGATGCACCTCCAATCTCGGACACTGTTAGTGTTCCTACCTATAGAAGCACAACAACCAATTCTGATGCTGCACGATCAGGCACTGTGATGGTCTCCACTATTTCAGACGCTATCACTACCACTACTGCCACCTACGCCAACGTCGTTCTATCTTCCACTGCTCCCAGCGTCGCACCTGCCACAACCATTACCACCACCGCCACTGCTGCTGCTACAACTGTTACAACTGCTGCTACGACAAAACCTTCCAATGCACTGCCCGTTCCATCCACTTCTACTAGAAACATAACGTCTCTCGGTACGGAAACGAATAATGGAGAACGAGTAAATCCTCTACGAGTTGTCAATCGAACCGAACGTCGCCAGCAGGTTTCTGAGGATCTGAAATCATTCTACGTCACCCCTTTTCACGTTGAACAATCGGAGAATGATGTCATCGGGTACCTACGGGAAGCTATCAACATCGAGAATTCTACGGTGAAATGTATAAAGCTTGTACCAAAAGGCAAGCAACTCAACGAGCTGTCATTCGTATCCTTCAAAGTGTCAGTGTCGGCTGATCTGGAAGCTTCCGTAGGAGATTGTTTTTACTGGCCGGAAGGGGTAGTAGTCCGTCCTTTTCAACCAAAAAACGACAGCTCTGCGGTCTTCATTCGCCCCCAGATGTAACATTAGCAACTTATCAGCAAACTCTGCATTACAACCAAGCAGCAGCACGTCAAGGCGCCGTCACCAGCTCTCAGGTTCATGAAAACAACTCTAGTTTAAGCAATGGCCTTACACTCTACTATCAGAATTTAGGCGGTATCAACATGAGTATTACAGATTATGCGCTTGCTGTTTCCGATGCCTCATATGATATGTTAATTTTCACTGAAACTTGGCTCAACAGCAACACGCTTTCCAAACAGATTTTTGGTGAACAATATACAGTTTTTCGCCAAGATCGCACTGCTGATAATAGCAATAAAAAATCTGGCGGCGGTGTCCTCTTGGCCGTTCGCTCGCAATACAAATCTCGGTCACTCTCGCCCCCTGGTTGCTCAGGCGTTGAGCAACAATGGATCACAGTAGGAATGAATATATATTCACTATACATCTGCGCACTATACATCCCGCCAAATCGCGTGAATGATTCTACCCTCATTGATCAGCATCTCAGTTCGCTCTCATGGATAACTTCGCGGATGGGAACCAAAGACAAAATCATAGTATTGGGCGACTTCAATTTTAGTGGCATTAGCTGGACGTTTGCTGATGACCATCATGCTCTATATCCTGATCCCTCTCATTCATCAATAAACTCCTGCGCAACTCAGCTCTTGGACGGGTATAGCACAGCTGGACTGGTTCAGACAAATGGTGTTTTCAATGAAAATGGACGTATATTGGATCTGTGTTTCGTTAGTACAGAATTCGGCAGTGACAGGATTTCGGTTTACCGCGCACCCAGCACTCTTGTCAAGATAACTCGTCACCATCCAGCGCTTCACGTATTTCTCTGCAATGGTATTCCTTGCTCATTCGATGAACCTAACGAACCTCTTTCGTATGATTTTCGCAAGACCGATTTTATAAAAATGAACCAATTTTTGTTAGACGTGAACTGGTGCTCAATACTAGAAAATATGGATACTAACTTAGCGGTCCAAAATTTCACAAACGTTCTTCTATATGCTATCGATCAGTTTACTCCAAAGAGACTTTTCTGCAAACCCTCACATCCCCCATGGTCTACCTGCACTTTAAAAAGTTATAAATCTGCTAAACGGATGGCTCTAAGGAGATTCTCGAAACATGGTACTTATCAATTCAAATGTCGTTATATTTCCCTCAACACTCGTTATAAACGACTGAACAAGAAACTGTTCCACTCGTATCAAAACCGTATGCAACAATGTCTACGTAGTAACCCCAAAAAGTTCTGGCATTATGTTAACGAGCAAAGAAATGAATCAGGTTTACCCACTACC
This sequence comes from Sabethes cyaneus, assembly GCF_943734655.1. NCBI lineage: Eukaryota > Metazoa > Arthropoda > Insecta > Diptera > Culicidae > Sabethes > Sabethes cyaneus. The sequence goes on along the minus strand of NC_071354.1, from coordinate 116,267,981 downwards.
ATGATGCTTGGTGATGCGGAAGCGTCCACTGCTTCGGACATATGCGAATTATTTCGTACTCAGTTTAGCGCAGTTTTCTCTCATGAGACACTTAGCAGTCAGCAAGTTTCTCGTGCCATCTCAAATGTTCCAGACAAGGCAGCTATTGGATCCTACCCTGCCATCTCAACCCAGATTATCCTGAATGCTTGCTCTACCTTGAAGAGCTCATCGAACCCTGGCCCCGACGGCATTCCATCAATAATTTTAAAAAAATGTTGCTCTACTTTATGCAGCCCGTTGGCAAAAATTTTCAATACGTCCATGCTTTCGGGTGTTTTCCCTACCATCTGGAAGTCGTCGTACGTATTTCCGATTCACAAAAAAGGTTCAAAGCAGAACGTAGCCAATTACCGAGGGATTGCTTCGCTTTGTGCAGGTGGGAAGCTTTTCGAGCTTATAGTTCTCGAGTTCCTATCGTTTAATTTTTCCGGCTACATCGATAATACTCAACACGGTTTTATGCCCAAGCGATCAACCTGTACCAATTTGGTGTCTTACACATCCTTTATAGCCCACTCGTTGCAAAAACATCTTCAAGTTGACGCAGTCTACACCGATTTTTCAGCAGCTTTTGATAAAATAAATCATCAGATTGCAGTCGCCAAACTTCAGCAACTGGGAGTAAGCGGTAATATGCTCTGTTGGTTTAAGTCTTACCTCACTGAACGTTTCATGTCTGTCAAAGTAGGTAGCATCATCTCTTCGCCATTCCCCGTCACGTCTGGTGTGCCCCAAGGCAGTCATCTAGGCCCGTATATATTCCTCCTCTACTTGAACGATATCAATTTTGCTTTGAAATGCATGAAATCATCGTATGCCGATGATTTTAAACTCTTTGCCGTTATCAGAAATAACACAGACACTGATTTTCTGCAAGCGCAGCTGGATAATTTCGCCGACTGGTGCACAACGAATAGAATGGTACTGAATGCCTCTAAGTGTTCGTGCATTTCTTTTACACGCAAGAAATCAATTGTGTGCTATGATTACAAAGTCTCTGGAACATCCTTGAAAAGGGAAACATGTGTAAAAGACTTGGGAATTCTGCTCGATTCAAAATTATCTTTTAAAGAACATGTGGCCTATATTTCTACCAAAGCCTCGAAGAATCTAGGCTTTTTATTTAGATTTACTAAGAGCTTTAACAATATTCAATGTTTAAAAACACTATATTGTTCCTTAGTGCGGTCAATAGTAGAATACGCTGCAGTTGTATGGGCACCGTACTACCATAACAGCATCCAACGGATCGAGTCTATCCAGCGAAAATTTGTTCGATACGCCTTACGCCTTCTCCCTTGGAACGACCCTTCAAATCTTCCTAGTTATGAACACCGCTGTAATCTGATCGGGCTTGACTCTTTAGCTATACGACGAGATATTGCTAGGGCTCTGTTCATCTCTGATACTCTAAACTCTCAAATTGACAGCCCAGATATACTCCAACAACTAAACATCAATACCCGTCGGCGATCCCTACGATCTCACCCCTTTCTCAATCTTCCTGCTTCACGCACCAATTATGGCCAAAACGAGCCTCTCTCGAGTATGTCTCGCGTCTTCAACCGTTGTTTTAATGTGTTTGATTTCCATTTGTCCCGTTCTGTCCTTAAAAATAATTTTCTGCATGCTTTGAAGTAAATCACGTGCAAAATGTATAGTGTTAGTCATCAACTTATAGATAATAAGGAACTTTGTGTTATAATTTAAGTCCTCATTATGTAACTGCTTATAATTGTATCATTTGGTGTAAACTGTTGGTGCAAAAATGAAGGTTTTGTGCCTACGGAAGAAGGAGCGTCGAACAAAGTTCCACTTCCGCGGGCTTTTCCCTTCTTGAAAAGAATGAAATAAATAAATAAATAAATAAATAAATGTTAAAGTTCACGAGTAGTTATTACTACTGTTACCAGTTCTCCATTAAAAGCTGAAGCAACGGGGAAATCTTTCAAAAATTCCGAAAATGTTCCGGCAGTTCGCTGCTCATTGCGGTATGCAATGGTTGCTTTCCATACGGCAACTAAACGCTCCTTCGATTGATCATTAGGTATAGAATATTGCAACTCAGTAAGCTAATAAAAACATTGACAATTAAACATATATTTATATTGTACAGCTTATATGTTTACCATATCCTCAGCTGACGGTAGCTCGTCCAAAATTTGCACAGGTTCTAGATTTGATACATTCAATGGTTTATTTCCCGATTCGCGCACAAAAAGTCTTTTTTCCGCCTTCTTACTCAAAAATTCCAGTCTGTAGTGTAGTTTTCCAGCATGTTTGCCAATACCACGTCCGTGTTTGTGGAACCACAGAGACTGCAAGCATGTAAATTCATATTCAGATAACGATCAAATAAAAACGGAAAAAAAAGACTTGTAACACTAAAGCGCGAGACTGGTTTAAGTTTATAGAATGCAAGAAATGCATTTTTTAAGCACGCAATCACTACTCGCATTTGCCCGTATTGCCAAGGGGTTTCCAACAGCAGTGATTCCTTGCCTTCCTTGCGCACCTTTGAAAAAGTTAACTCTGATTGCTCTCGATTACCATTAATTTTTGATAATCAATCTCTTGATAGTTACTAAAAATTAATCATGATTACTCAATATTATGATTGATTACTATACTAATTATCATTGATTACCTAATTAATTTGTGAAAGATTACAGAAGTAAACTCGGATTACTGCGCACCTATACGCCGTACTGGAAACCCCTTGTATATTGCGCTCAAACTCAAACTGACGTTCCGTTCCGCCGCGGTGTCGAACTGATTCGATCTTCAAGCTGACACCAGTGCGAAAACAAAAGCAACATAACATAACATATGTCGAATCTGTCAGATAGGAGCAAATGAACACAAAAAGTTCATCCAGTTCCAATCCGGATTGAATAAACAAATTCGACAATAAACACTAAACATCTTAAAATTCTATGTCGGTTGTCGGTCGCGAGTTGGTTCAAGTTGTTCACCAAATTTACGTATACTTCGTGTAATAACGAATGACGAACACGAAACGGAAGCAGGTTGCAAAGTGGTGGAGTCAGTATTAAGGATATAAAGTGCTTATCTCCGCTAACAACTTGACCACTGTAATACCTGTGCGTTATCTGATGCAGCAGAAGACAGAGATGGATAAGTCTCAACAAGTGATTTAGCCAGCAAGCACAGAACAGAAGTGGAAGTTCGAACAATCGTTCGAGCAAAACCTGGCATCTACGCTCTGGTCTAAAACTCTACCAATAAGTAAGAACTTTGACTACTTTTTGTTTTGAGTGCACTTGTCATTCAAAATCTCGTCTAAATGAAATTCTTCAACTCGTCTAAATATTTCAGCTTTACTTCGCACATAGGAGTATTTGCTGCAAAATGTTGGCCGTAAGTCCAAAATGGAAAATGCATGATTTTATCAAAATATCGTATCTATTATCACAACAGGGCCTACTAGTCACGTTAATGTTCCATGCAGGATTGATTCATTTTTTTTCACAGAGTATGCTGTTATTTTGGATAGCAGTTTTCAAGAAGCATCCTATCGCTCGTGGGTATATAAACCTGAAAATCTGAATGAAATATTATTTGCTTAACATAAGTGAGCATTTTCTCCGTAAAGAAGAATATTTTTCAATAATTTTATCCAGCTTTTTACGAGCCGTATTGGTGAACCGTATAATCTGTGTTAGTGTGTTCGTAATATTTGGACAGTATTTTTGACATTTCGTAATTACATCGCACGTTTTCTTTGCGCACTTTCACGTTAAAACTAACGGAACGTGCGGAAAGAAAACGTGCCATGTATTTAGGAAATGTCAAAAATGCTATCCAAATATTACGAACGCCGTCCGTCATTATGGCATGTAAAAAACTGGATATGCATCAATATATCCATCAGCTTCTTCGAGCCATAATGGCGACTGCCATTCGACTCAGTTCGACAAGAACAATTATGTTTTCGTATATATGTATGCACGCATATACATATGCATATACATGCATAGGCGTCACATACATAAACCAATTTTATGTCACATACACAAACCAGTTAGCACCGCCTAATTAGCTTCGAGGTACGATGCTAGTCTAATAAGCCAGTCGTCGTATGTTCGAATCTCGGCTACACTGAGAAAACTTTTCGTATAGTTTCTATGTGTCCCATATATAGATTTCTGCAATGTGCCCAGTAAATGATCTTTATGTGCCAAACAGTTTAGTGACTAAATGAACGTTCATTTAGTTAATAAAGAGATACTAGCATTGTAGCACCGTAAATACAAAAGATACAGCAAAACTTTATTCAGCAAAATTGTAGATAATAACTTGTTCTATAAATGATTCATATATCACATTGTCAAATTTTGCTCCGCTGAGACGGTACTGTCAACTGAATCAAAATTGAGTCAGTGATCGAACCATCCTTGGTCAAAAGGTTTGGTCCTCTCAACTGTGCATAGTATAACCTCTTAACCTTCCTAATGCATTAGAAAAAAGATTTGGGATTGCTCTCATTATCATTTTAATTCGAATTTCGTTTCGTATTTTGAAATAATTCATTGCCGCAAGCATCAATTGATGTACCGCAAACTTCGAATCACATCAACTTGATGAAATAAGACTAATAGAAGTAATGCAGATATTTTGGACCAACATGGCCACTTCACCGGGAAAACATCTGGTACCTGAATCGCGTCACATTGTTTAAATTTTAGGATAATTCATCTTACGGCACATCAAATCACATCATCTTGATAAAATGAGACTATTGAAAGTATAATAAAGACATTTTGAAAGCAAATGACCACATCACTATCGGATCTGGAACATCCGGTACCTGGTTCAGGGGAATTCTTTGGATTTTGGGATAATGCATCATGAGGCACATCAAATCATATCGCTTTGATCAAAAGACATTGATGGAAGTACAATGGAGACATTTTGGAACCAAATAGCCACTTCAGTAACCGGGTTTGGGTTCAATTGATGATTTTAGGGTATATAAGCTATTTAACTTATAATGAACCGGTTAACGGGGTAGTTCTGGTTATATTGGAGCGGTTTGAAACAAAATCGCATGGCACTGAAAACTTAGAAGTTTTAATTTTAGAAGCAACCATTACCATTGGAATAAAAACCATCTTATGTGTTGAAGGCATACCGTGTATCATAGCTTCTAAGGTATTACACATTTTTGTCCTGAATAACCCCATATGTGCTGAATCATAATCCACCCAGTTAGCTTCGGGGTAAGATGCAAACCTAACAAGCAAGTCGTCGTATATTCGAATCTCGGCTGGTAGGTGCTGCTATAGAGTCAGTAGGATCGTTGCACTAGCCTCGTAATTATCCTGTACTCGAATAACCAGCTGCGAAGTCTGTCTATCTGCCCAAGTACCGGGTAGTTCCATTAGTGTTATTTTGCTAAGCCGATGTGATTTGATGTGCCGCAAAATGAAGTATCTCAAAATACAAAAATGTCCCCGGAGACAGGTGGTTGATGTTCCGAAGCCGACGCTGAAGCGGCCATTATTCAACAAAATACTCCGAAATTTACCTTGGGTGTCAGTTTTGGGTCATACCTTTCAAGCGAGGCAAAGAAAACGAAGTTCGGATTGAAAATGGATGAAAAAGAGCAAGCTCAAAATTTGGATCCTTTTTGATGATGGTTTTGTTTAGATGGACCGATAATACAAATTAATTGGGGAATCAAACGACATGCATTGTACAACGGCAGCAAATCATTTGAATTTATAAGAAGCAATAAATTGAAATAACTTACAGAAGACAACTATACAAAAACTTTTTAAATTAGGAATATCGTAAAAAAAAGAATTCATAACTACATATTTCATCACTTTACCCACTGTCCAGGCAGATTAGACGAGACACAGGGGGATTAAAATACCCAACTTTTGTTTTTGTTTTGGTTTGACTGAGCGAACTGGCAGATTCAGTTGGTTCGACTAGTTGAATTTCATAACGGAGACAACAGCTAATAATAGTAAAATTGTAATAAAAATACAGTGTTTAATTGCTTCCTGTTTAATACTTCCAACCAGCAAGTGGGAGCAAAACCAAAACTGATAAATGCTATACGGACAATATGTAGAATTTGACAGCCTCACCAGTCCCTAGTATAGTTACTATATATATAGTTCGGCGGATAGAAAATCGGGAGCCAAATAAACGTCAAAAGCGGAGCCAAAAGCTTTTCAAAATCCAAAATGCAGGAGTAATGTTAAAAAAATACACTTTATTTTCATAGAACTAGTCATTTTCAACACCCGCCATTGATTATTTTTCGTAAAAACCTGCACATTTCACCATAATTTCAAATTTAATTTCATAAATCAGGGATGCCAATTCGCCTGGTTTTCTATCCGCCGAACTATATATATAGTAACTATAGTCCCTAGTGACGAGACTGGAGCATTTAGACGAGTTGGCAAGGATGCCAGAAAGAAAAGTGTTATGAATTTTCAAAATGTATCATCGAGACGAGAATCGAAATCGACATGCGGCTTGTGATCTTAAACACGTTTTATATTGCAAATTGCATCAAAAACGCGAAATGCAAGAAACTTGCAGACATATTACAAGTAAAATCCCCGCAACGATCTGTCAATTACATATGTCAATTTATTGGGATTGACACTCGCAATAGTTGACATAAATATTTGACAACTCGCCGCTGGAATTTTACTTGCAAACTGTTTACAAGATTTTTGCATTTCGCGTTTTTAATGCAATTTGCAATATAAGAATTGTTGATGTGCGACTGTATTGGTGGTTTGTATGCATCGGGAAACACTTTGCAACGAAAAAAAACTCCAGATGCAAACAAATCGGGTATACGTATACGCGGCGATGTGTGCGTAATATTCTTGTCAGCAATCTCTATGCTAAACTTCCAACGATATGCGTAACCGGTGTATCGTATAAAACAGGAGTAAAATCAAAAGTCGCGTAGGTATAGATTTTGAATTTTATTATTGATCACCTGCGATTAACGGCAACTACATTAGCATGTTTGAGAGATGAAAAAACACCTATGCTAGTTTTGATCACACGGTGGCAACTTTGACGTTTTCGAACAAAATAGGTGAAGCCAACTCAACTGGATCACTGGATCACTTTTATGCTAGTGTGCGTGTAAAAGAATAATTAATACAATATTTCCGCAGCAGCAAACATAGCTTTTGTAGCGGCATCATCTGTTTCTCGCCGGAAAAGTGAAGTTTTATGTTAGACGAATGTAAATTATTGTTGCCAATGCACTGTTTTTGAGATTCCTAGAAAATTCTTCACTTCTATATAACTAAACTGATAAATGCATGATTGAGTTTTTGTTGGTTTGGTCGCATGAGCATAAAGATTATTAACACCTTTTTGCCATTTCCGTACAGGAATTCCATAGAATTGTTCTGGCAACTTTGCTTTGGCTCAGCTAGTCTAAAGTTAGAAAACAGTATAGTAAATTTTCCGTGTAAAAAGCCACTTTCCACCGCCAGGTTCGCTAGTATCTGTAAAAGGTTAGAGTTACGAGTTTTGATTTTAACTTCCACTTCTGTTCTGTGCAGCAAGTCCTTATGTGTTGTTGATGCTCTCCTAAAACGAAACAAGTTTTTATGTTAATATTTACATTTAACGAATCGAATGTAAAAGCTTACCCTCCGCTTACGACGAAAAGACAGTCACAAAGGATGTGTGTAATTTTTGTTAAAAGCTTATCGGTGATTTCCGTGTTGTGTTTTAATTTTTCCATTATTGCGATACCTTCTACAGTCAGGCCAAAGATTTTGTTTACATTTATATTCTGAAATATATGAAGAAACAGTTACCTCGTAAGTTAAATCTAACAAATGATTCAAGAGTTAACAAAGTTATTGAAACTACATGCTTACTTTGTCCATTACTATCGATTGATATAATTTATGTTTGTCAACAGGTAAGATTGCTGTGAAGCTAGCAGGTTGCTGTGTTACATGATCAGTTTCTGGTTCGTCGGCGTTTATATAAATTTCTTCGATTACTTCTTCTTTATAAAGGCCATTTTGATATTTTTCCTTGATGCTGCATATAGCTTTTACTTGGGCGGTTTTTAATTGCAGTCTAATGAAATCGTTGTTATCAAGTGACAAAAAAGTTTCGAAGTCGTTTATCTCGTCCTGACCTGAAAATACCAATATATTGTAACTTTTGAAAGCGTTCTAGCAGTAAATGGTTTACTCTCAATAATCCTGATGGTAGCATCGTCTTGAAATATATTTGGAATTGGAACCAATTGGTGTCCAGAATGAAAAAGTTGTGTGGTGATAAATATTGTCCAAATCGAAGAATTGTACTTCTGATGTGACGTTAACATCGAATGCTTGTAAATAATTGTCATATGTTTGAGTGTCACAAATTGTAAGTAACAAGCATACACGATTTTCAAGAATAATTATTTCCTTTATAATTCCGAAGCAAGGATATAGTTCATTTCGGAAGTTTTTTATGCCCACAATCAGGTTTGGCCTAAGTTCAATTCCATTTATGGTCACCGTTTTCGGTGTATATACATATAGATCACTGACAAAGGTCTTGCTTAAACATTCTTGGCTGCGAACGAGTTTACCGTTGTTATAAACCACTTTATCACAGAAAGGATTGTCCAAAATATCTATAAATGCCGAAAACGATTGCCTATTCGCGAGACTCTTGCAAATATTTTTGAAGTTTCGGCAAGTAGAAGCCTGATCTTTTAATGGTTTGTTTTTTTGTTCAAATACTAAACAATTAAATTGCTTCATACTGCCGCTTCTTTTGATGCACTCGACATAATGGTCCAGGTGGTGAAGTTTATTTATTCTCTGGTCAAATCTCTGATAGAAAATATTTTTAAAAAGCTTAATATGCTCTTCTAAACAGGCAAGCATATGATCTGATATAATAGACGAGTTCAAAATCCTTGTAATATTTATGAGATGTCCAATTAAAAACATTAAATCTTCATTTGGTGGAATTTTATGGCAGAACAAAAATGGAAATGCCCGTAAAAAGCAGGTATTCTGAGAGGCCGTTTGTTTAAGCTTATTTGCTTTTGGTTTCATAAGCATAGCTTCAGTTATATTAGAGCACGGACGATTTTTTTTGTCTACATAACCATACTTGAATGTATGTATTCTTTGGTTAATATACCTTATATCTAAACCTAGCTACTTTTGCTTATAATAGTGACCCAAAACTAGCTGTATTGTTAGCGGTATTACACCTTCTGCAAGATCGTGCATGCTATCTAAAGCAAAATTTTGTGCTACGTGAAAGTTTTGCAGCTGATTCAAGATACATCCGCCTTCTCGCAATCCGCATTCTGATGTTCTAATATCTCCGGTTCTCAGTAATTCAAGGTTTGTCTCATACCATTCTACATTTCGGAGATCAAACTTTTGGAACGGGTTTGTTCGAAATACACTTCTTGGTATTGTACACAATCTGCAAAAAAGTGCGGCTTGCGGTCCTAACACACCAAACACTTCGTGTGCGGCCAGTGTGTCCCCGCAAAACATAGTGACAGTAGCACGCAATATGTATTCCTCGTTTCCATACTGCACGGTTACACCCTTTTCTAATTTTTTTAGGTCCATGACCAAAGGCTGTAAAATCTTATTATAGCCAAATTTCTTTGCGTCTGATGTATGGCAAAATATAATCGGAAAAATAGTGCGGGGAGAGCTATTCCACTTTTCCGGTATATTCTGTATTTTAAAATTCACTGCAGAAATTTTGTTTATTCCTGCACGAGAGCTCAGGGGATTACCAACTTCAACATCGTCCTGATAAATACTTAGGCGGATGGCGTCGGGAAATGTTTTAAAATATTCACTATTTTGAAAAGTCGTGCCAGACCGAAAAGAAGAATATTCCTTAACGCCTGGTGTTTCTTGTAGATATGCTTTTTCATTATGAATAAGTTTTCGTGTTGCTTCATTTCGAAGGACAAATTTTAGTGTTTCAATTATAGGAAGATACATATATGTTTCGTTAACTGCCACTGTCGTGGGTATTCCGTTTACATGCCGGATATCCCTACGGGTTGCAAGCATCATTTCCCTAGGCTGTGGTATTTCTACAGCAAGTTGTTTTAAAAAACGAGACTGTTTCTGACGCGTAAAAATATCTTTAAACAAATTGGACATAGGCATATCCAGAGCACTTAGAAAGTTGAATGCTTCTACTGTTGTTTCATCGACATTATTTGATTTCAGAAAAGTTTTAACCTTGTTTTGGAAAAACTCTGATATTAATTTCACAACCATTTCACATAAGTGAATTAGTTCGGTTATTTTAGTTTGTGGAAGAGATACATCTTTCGCCAAACGACAGATTGCTATTGATATTGAATATTTTATCTGATCTATAGTAGGACCACAATCTAAATCATTCTCTCCAGAACTAATGTTTGGCTCAGGTCTTTGTCTGTTGAAATCAGATGAATGAGCATACTCTTCCGGGAACTCATATAGGTCACTTGGCGGAGAAACATCAGTTTCTAATTCTTTCGGAATTCCTTTTTTCATTACATACGCTGGGTTCGGATGCACTAGCTGGATATGTCTCTTCAGTGACGCAAAATGATTATAACGTGCTTTACATTTGCGAACCATACAATCGTAAAATACAAGGTTCTGAGTAAAGTGGTTCTGTTTGATATGGATTTTTATATGTTCCTGCAGCTCATCAACGTACCCCTGTACTTGTTGGTGGCAATGAAAGCACTCTAGCATATTGTTATTTACCTAGGAAAACATCATTTCAATCATTTATATACTTACGCAATATTTCTACTATCCTTACGTCCACTTCAGCGAGGGCATCATTGATCTCTTCCATATCCGCTTCTGGGTTTCCTCCTTTAAACTCAAAATGAGTTCCACTTGCACGTTGTAAATTTTACTGCAGCGTTTCTCAACAAACCTCAAATCAAAATGGCTGTTTAGACTACTAGCCGAAAAATCGGCAACGAATATATAATCTAACTGGATTTCGGCAAAACCAGTGCCGAGTTCGGTATATCGCAATTTAAAAGATATACACGGCAAACTAAAATGCCGAAATTTCTGCAATCATTATACTTGACGAAAATTTCGGCAAACGTATATGACGAATGTACGCAGTTCTAGTTTTTCGCCGAAATTTTCGGTAAAATACAAAATAACCGTGCAAATTCGGCATTTCATTTTGCCGAATGCAAATTTAGATTTTAAGTGTGGCGGTCTTTCAAGGTTTCACTACCAAATAACGTTGGAACAGCTGTACTCAGAAGCGTTATCTTAGTTCCCAAACTTTTGAACGACTCCGTTGTGAAATGGTCAGAACAAATCCTGACAGTTTTAAAGTTGATGCCTAGCTGCGTTTGTTGTATCATTTCATTCTCAGCTGCCACTATCAACCGGACCCACTCCAAACGCCGGGAAGCTTGTTTGGGGAAACGATGTTTCGAAAACTTTGGCTTGGAAACGTAATGTAAATCGTTCTTACAAGATGGAACTATGCACTTCATCTTGTCGCTAATTTCAACTCTTCGAACACAAGAAAAAGAAAATCCTGCAGCTGATATCGTCACAGCCGTATCAATTACACTCGAGAGCACTAGTAGTATGTAGATAAAATCTATATTATATTATAATGATATGCTAACCTAATGATATCAAAACAAAACAAAACAGCAAAACACGGATGCAATTGTTGATATTTTTGACAGCTGAGTACGCTGAGATGTTGTCTGCTCAAATTGGCCGAGATGCCAATGGGGTGGTGATTATAATGCTTTTCATTGGATATTTTAATAATATTTACATAGCCAGGGATGAGTTCACACTTAATCGGTTCGGTAAAATTTTACCGAAATCTAAACAGCTGAACGTTCGTTAAAATTTTTCATTGCACCAAACATTATTAATGATCTGTAAACGTCGATTGGCACCATCGAAATTTTTACCGAACGTTCAGCTGTTTAGATTTCGGTAAAATTTTACCGAATTCGGTGCTTTTTGTTAAGTGTGTTGAAAGCCTGTGTTGGTAGAGTAACCAACCTATTTCGGACCCCATCAGCAGCTGTACATAATTTGGACAGTTCCATTTGATTTTGCTGAAGTGTCCAAATTATGACAGCTGCTGATAGGGTCCAGAACACGTTGGTTACTCTAGAGTATGCAGAATGATATATAGTCATATGTATTAGATACAATAATGATGTTTATTATAATTTGTAGCTAAATTTTAGTTTATAAAAGCAGTACTTACAATGCATCAAACGCATTTTTATGGGAAGTATACCAGAAAAAGTGGTAAACTCCTGTCGTCCTAACCTTACACAATTTTTTATCCACAAATTTTTTTTCGTAAAATTATTATAATTAACGATAGTGGTCAAATAAAATCTGCTTCTATGATCTTCTTTACCGGTTTGACTATTACATAATCCGCAACAAAACCCTGAAATTTTAATGCAAATAACCAACTTTTCATTCTTGTCAGATTAAATTTTTTTTACGCAATATGCTCTATGACAAATTGGATTGACAAGGAGTCTTGTCGCAACTTAATCTCTACTCTGTTAAATACAACTGTTTGGATTTTCTGGACTTTAAAAATGTTTTTTCGATGGTAATTTGGAGAGATACGAGGCATGTCGCATGAGATGATTGATGGAGATGAATAACAATATGATGCTTGATAAAAATCAACATGCTACCCCTTTAAACATACACCTACACATGTCATGCTTCCGCAATATACTAATAATAATAATACTGGATTCCTATTGCGTAAATCCTTCACATTACTTAAAAATCAAATAGCCAGCTAAATTTGCACAGGTTGAGAATAGCCGTTAAGTTTATAATACATAGCGTAGGCCACCGTACACATGTAGGTAATTTCCGAAGAGATTATTTTTCCCGTTGTCTATAGGAAAATTAATGCTGGAGGCAAGTTGTGTTCTCTATATGCGTCGTTCACGTACTCAAGCATCGCAGCAATATCTTGATCCTCTATACAAGAATTATTGTGCTAGTGATGGTCGGTTTATAGATGACAGCTTCAGAAAATGATGACGAGACCGTGTTCACAGTAGACAGTAGAGCGCAAAATCTATTATCTGAAATAAAAAAATTTGAGTTAGTTAAAAGTATTGACTAATTTTCAAACAATGTTAAGAAAAAGTAGCCCTATTTGTTTCGATGACGAAGTAAAATCAATTGCTTTGGTGCCTTTGGTGTTAATACACCAAAGTCAATTTTTTTTAATATTTAAGATTCCAATATTTCGATAAGGCTTGGCCGTTTTAGGGATTTTTTTGTTATTACCCAATAAACATTTTTGTTTAAGAATTTCTTGTTCAACAATACTTTTTTTTAATTGAGAATGCAACGGCGTATTGAAAAAGTGCTAGAGAAATCAAATTAAAAAATTGGCAAGTTACACGTTCGGAGGCTCGCACCGTTTGGTAAAAAGATTACATATGATTTAAAAGTCGCGATTACTTCGCTAAATCTAAGAATTAAGTGTCTTGTGTGTGTGATTTGTTGTTCTCTTATCATGGACAAACGCTTTTCACATGGTTCATCCAACCATCAGCATACGCTCGCGTCCATGGTTTCATCCTTCAGTTGTCTCATTTTCCACTACTGTTTTAAAAAGCAACGGTAGTCGACATCGACAATTTATCGCTCAACGGTAACATTAACGGAATCGTGGAAGAAAACGGAACTTTTGCTTATCGAAATGAGCTTGAATTTATTCATCTGGCCATTCAACAATTCGTATCAGATAACTTCTATGTCCATCTATCGGATGAATAGAATAGATTAAATCTGGACTATGTTTCCAGTCTCGTCTCTTTAAACACATTCATTTTTAATATCTAGTGAATCTGTAACATGAATGCAACATGTTAGCCGGGGAGTTGATCGACGTAGGGTAATGTGGCTGCTCATTGCTATTGATTTCTTCTTGCGATAACAAGGTGTTTGTATTCACCCGTTGTTCATTTTAATCAGTAGCCTGTTCATCTTTATGAAATCCCTCTGACTGACTAATTTTTTCAATCACTTTCCTGTAAAATTACCTGAGAAATTCACCTCCTTGTTGTTGAGCCAGTGTAAATTTGAGCTGCGTGAAAGGATAGATACATATAGGCAGCAGGATGAAAATAAAATCTTGGCGTCATACCAGTTTCATGATACTCGTAGGAATGTAAGTCGTATACACTACTTGTTGACGGCCACATTAGTATTAGGGTATTTCCAAAAGGGTGCACTTGCACCCAGTCAACCGTATCCTGCTCCCACTTCATTGTAACCAGTAGTACCATTTTGTTTAGCATGTCTTATATGAAAACATGTTTTCATGTGGATCAATCACTGCACATAACGTTGTTTATTTTTGAGGCTAACGAATCGAAATGTTTTATATTAACAAGTCCGTCATGTGGCAAAACAGTTTCTACCCACACTCTGCATATGTTGTCTAAGCAGGAAGTGGCCAACATATTCGATACAGATCCCTTTGACATATATTTACTCGTTTTTTGCCAGAAAAGATGTGTTATTACTCAGCATATACATGATATACAAAACCATAACTGGCTTCCGGAAATCAATTAAAACTTTGACTGGTTTAATCGAAGCTTTTGTTCTGGAGCAAAACTGCAAAGGTAATATTACATTAGTAGCACTATTATTGTCATTGATATTGCATTATTTGATTAGCACATTTAACTTATTTTTGAGCACTGCTAGAAAAATATCCGATTTTATATTTTCCTGGCGAAACCTGAAAATTCACTCATACGCTAAAAGACAACGGCGCATACAAGCTGTTAATTCAAATCCAGCACTAGGTTTCGGTGGATAAAATTAAAGTGGGATACTTTTCTAACAAACGTCGTAGTTAAACTTACCGTGCTTATTCTCGTAAAGTGCCCCGTTAGGTCTGAATGAAATGTGGTGAACAGGTGATGCAATGTGGCATTTCCTCATTTGTTGGAATTTTGGTAACACGATCTCCCCCGATTTCGAACTTAACAGCTAAAAAGTAAGACATTGATATAAAAGTGAATTAATTTAATATTTTTCGGCCTAGTACGTACCAGCAGGTTTATCGTCGTCTGGCTTTGATAGACGCTCATGCCACAAACGTTTCGCCTGTAAGTAATCGTGTTTCTTTGCTAGATTCTACGGCAATAAGCAATATTTGAAGTAGCTTGTAAGCTACCGGTTTTTGCATCCACCTGAAAAATTAACCAATGTTCAGAGGAATAAGAACAAATTATTTATTAATTCTCACAATATATTTATATATTCTTATACCTAACTGCATGCAGCGCACCCCACACGATCGTTCTGCCATTTTGTTATTGCAAATTTTCACACATGAAATTCACGTAACTTTCTTTGACGTTTATCGCCATCACGTACATGCTATGTGACGAACACATAAAATTAAGGGGATATTCATTTAAAATTTACCGTAGTCACGTGGAAAACGTTATATAGCTTCGTGAAAACCAATTCACGTGATTTTTCACGTAACTTTAACGTGAATATTATTTTGAGTGTAATGCTGTTTAAACTCGGTTTAAACAACAAACTTGCTGTTTAAACAGTTGAAACTTTTTTGGGTTCTGCGGTCTGTTTGTAAACAAGGGCGCCAGTATCTGCCAGATGACGTCATCTTGATTTGGTCTATAGACAACTTGCCGACTAAACAGCTGAAACTTTTTTGGACTCTGCGGTCTGTTTGTAAACAAGGGCGCCAGTATCTGCCAGATGACGTCACCTTGATTTGGTCTATAAACGGAAAGGAAAGTTTTCCAAAATGTAAACAAGGGTGCCAGTATCTGTCAATTGACTATATGATGATTTCCCGATAAAAAATCCCCCCTACTTTTCCCCCGATTTAGTACGTTCGCGTCGGCTGAATCACCCGATTTTGGACCTGACGAATCGGCCGATTGTTGCAACGACGCTTATGTGGGAGTTTAACCACAGAGAACAGACATCCATTCAGGAACAATTTTTTTGGGAGTTCTTGGATAAAATTTTAAATTAAAATCACCTAATATGCTAGCGTCACCACCACTATAGTTTCCCAACTAAATGATTCTTTTGATTTGCACACTGACAACCTTTGGCTCCTCTGGCGCTAGTATATATGGACAATAAGCGTTATGCTAGCGCCAGAAGCTAGCTGTTGTGAGTTTAGTGTAGAATTTTATGCGCCTTCAGCGACATCATCACTATAGTTTCCCAACTAATTTGACATAAGTTTTATACAAGTAGGGACCTTTCGCTTGGATGTCTGTTCTCTGTGGTTTAACAGGGCGATCTAGCGATTCGTCGGTATCTTTAATCCATCGATTAAAACCGACTAAATTGGCTGTTTAGTCGGGTGATGAAATAGCGGTGCCTGATGGAACCAAACGAAATAGGTTGATTAATCGGGAGATAAAATTTGTCAATACCGTGTACCCCCGCTGGAATGACCTTCCTTAATCTGAACATTTTTAATCTGAACCCCGTTGGTATGAATGCGTTCACATTAAAAACTGATCAAGCGTCATACACAATTGACGGTTAAGTTTGTTATATCTACTCCTTGATTTAATCGTGTACTTTTAACGATCAGTTATTATTACATTCGATAATATCGATGTATATGTGCTAATACCGCACGACCGGCAATAAAGATCGCTGGCTGAAACTCAGCGAGATCAGTCTAAGGCAGTGGTGCCCAGGCATAGGCGTGGTGCGGGCCAAATCAAATCGCCCAATGAGTCCGCGGGCCGCAATCACCTCTGGCCATTTCTGCCATAACAAAATGTTACAACGGCGGCAGCAAAAGCCGAATTTCAGGAATCACCACGAGATTTAAATTGGAAAGCAATCAGATCTACAATATGCACGAGGTATTACAACTGATCTGAGTGACCTCTGTGTAATCAAAAAAATTAATCATAAGTCCGCCATCCCTCAAACCAGTCCGCGGGCCGCAGTTTGGCCATCACTGGTCTAAAGGTACCGCCAAAGGCCCCGTACAGAGTAAACGCGACACGACTTCGCTCTCATGTTGCTAAATGCACAGTCCTGCTTCGGGCGAAAAAGGGCTGCGCGTATAACTACAGCAAGAAATGTCGCGTCGCGTCGCATGTCGCTTGCACTCTGGCGGTACCCTAAGTTTGTTATCCAACTACAACGCGTGCTTATCTTGCTTCTACGAACAAAAAAGAAAAATACCTCTTTTATAAGAAATATAAAAAGTGGCGACGCGGATAAAAAGTGAAGTTAAAAGTGTTAAAACAATTAATAAAAGAAGCCGTTTTTCCAGTGTTAAAGCCTAAAGTGGAAATTTAAAAAAAAGGAATTGATTCCGGGGGAATTGTGCGTTTTCGCAGCCGGTGAAAAGAGTCGGTCCTTTTTGTGCTGGTGCCTGCGTAAGCATAAGTAGTACATATAATAGGTACTGCTTTTGCGTCCATTGTGATCTTTGAGAGCATTGTCTATTGCATAATTTTTCATTCTGCATTTAGTGGAAATAAAAGGCCTTTTGGTGTGATACAAAGCAATTTTACGCCATATTTCTTTCTTGTGTGCAAAAAAAGGGGAAACAAAAGAAAGTGCTTTCTATGCTTAGCAAATAAAGAGCTATTTTAGCTATTCGCTAATATTGTTTTCTTTGTTTCTGTTTTAGATAGCGATTCGGTGAATATTTTTTGAGCTGGTACCTGAGCAGAGCGGCGTTTAAGTTGAACGGATCGTAGCTCGTTGTGCTATTTAAATAAAATAAGGATTGATTGGATCGGGTCAAAAAAAAAACGAGTATTTTCGACGGAATTGGCTGACTTCTCAGCAACGCTCATTACTACCTTTTTTCACCGTAACGTGGTGACGGGTGAGAATAGGAGGATTTCGGTAAGCGACTTTATTCTTTTTTTCAATCTGCTGAAAATTTGTGATACGGTCCTATATGGCTCTAAATAACGAAACCCCGTCTAGCGGTGTTCTAATAGGCTCGTTTGAACCCTATACGGTTGGTTCGTCTTTTACAAATTATTCCGAGCGACTAGACTATCTGTTTCAAGTAAATGGAATTACAGACCCCGCTCGACAAAAGGCATTATTTGTGACGTTGAGTGGGTCTGCAGTTTACGAGGAGCTTAAACTATAATATCTCTCGGCGGGAGATTTAAAAACTGTTAGTTACACTGATATTTCCAAAAAGCTCAAGGAGCGATTTGACAAGGTTGAATCCGACCTGATTCAACGCTTTAAGTTTTATAATAAAATACAAGGACCCAACGAGAAGGCAGAAGATTTCGTGCTTGCGGTAAAATTGCAGGCCGAATTCTGTGCCTTTGGAGATTTTCGAGAAACAGCCATTCGCGATAAACTTGTCATGGGGGTTTTTGACAAATCCTTGCAGCAAAAACTTCTTAACGAAGACATGTTAACTCTAGCAATGGCAGAAAAAATGATTGTGAATTGGGAGCTGGCTGGGTCACGTGCTCGTTTGATTGGAGATCGGCACGGTGACCAGGTAGCATCTGTGAGGAATCATTGGGCCGCAGAGAGTTGTATGACAATTATCGCCGAGACAGAAGCCGAAGTCGGAGTAACAGAAGATGGCAAAGCAGAAGCACAGAGAGAAAGCGTACGGGACAGTATGCGGATTTAGTATGTGACTACTGTGGCATTAAGGGCCATATTAAACGGTCCTGCTTTAAGCGTAGGAAAATGCAGCGAAATTCCGTAAATTTTTTGGAGGGCGACATGAGTTTCGGTGATAAAAAAATTGCGGATATGTTTAATCGTTTAAAGTCACGCATGGACGACACGGACAGCGACAGCGACAGTGACTCAGGTGACTATATGTGTATGCAGGTATCTTCTGCAAATAGGTTAAGCGATCCATGTTTTTTGCAATTAAAGGTGCAAGATAAACGGTTGAAAATGGAAGTGGATTGTGGGTCAGCGGTATCCGTAATTAGTTCATCGTTATATAAGAAAATATTTGACATGCCTTTACAGGTTACAAACAGAGAGCTGCTGGTGGTGAATGGTTCCAAACTCGATCTTTTGGGGAAAGTAGATGTAATAGTACAATTTAAAGCAATTGAATGTTCATTACCGCTTTTCGTGTTAAATTATGATTATGATTTTGTACCACTACTACTGGGCCGTACATGGTTGGACGTACTTTTTCCATATTGGAGAGAATATTTTATGAACATTGCACAAATTCATAATGTAAATTCTACAAGTTTGGTAGAAAATACTTTGCCATCAAGAAGCAATACTCTAACGTCTTTACTAAAGATCTTACCTCACCGATTAAAGGGTTTGAGGCAGATATAGTTTTAAAACAAAATATTCCTATTTTTAAGAAAGCTTATGAAGTTCCATATAGGCTTAGAGATAAGGTTGTTGATCATTTAGAGAAGCTTGAAAGAGAAAAAGTTATTACATCTATTAAAACTAGTGAGTGGGCTTCCCCGATCGTCGTTGTTCCTAAAAAGAATGGTGAGATTAGAATGGTGATAGACTGTGAGGTTTCAATTAATAAATTGATAATCCCTAACAGCTACCCTTTGCCTTTAGCGCAGGATATTTTTGCAAATTTAGCGGGTTGTAAAATCTTCTGTGCCCTTGATTTAGAAGGTGCCTATACGCAACTAATGTTGTCTGAAAAATCCAGAAGGTTTGTCGTAATTAACACGATCAAGGGACTGTACACTTACAATAGGTTACCTCAAGGGGCATCATCAAGTGCAGCGATATTTCAGCAGGTCATGGATCAGGTTTTGGCTGGGCTGAAGAATGTCCGCTGTTATTTAGATGATGTACTTATTGCAGGAAAGGACATGGATGATTGTAGTAGCAAGGTTTTTGCTGTTATGGAGAGGTTATCTCAGGCGAACATTAAGGTTAACTGGAGTAAATGCAAATTCTTTGTATCTTCTCTTCCATATTTAGGTCATATTATTTCCGAGAAAGGTCTGCTTCCTTGTCCAGAAAAGCTTGCTACAATTATAGGAATGCGACTGTTCCAAAAAATGCGACAGAACTGAAGGCATTTTTAGGGCTCGTTAATTATTATGGTAAATTTGTCCCCCACTTATCTTCAAAGCTTAGCAGTTTGTATAGGTTACTGAAAAAGGACGTGATGTATGTATGGGATGAGAATAGTGATAAGATTTTCGTTAGATGCAAAAATAAGCTGCTTACTGCGAATATTCTTGAATTTTTTGACCCTATGAAACCAATAGTTGTTGTTTCGGATGCTTCAGTATACGGCTTAGGAGGAGTCATTGCGCATGACATTAATGGGTCTGAAAAGCCCATAGCTTTTACATCCTTTTCTCTAAATAATGCTCAAATGAAGTATCCTATACTTCATTTAGAAGCATTAGCCTTGGTATGCACGGTGAAAAAATTTCACAAGTATTTATATGGTCAAAAGTTTGTTGTTTACACAGATCACAAACATTTGGTAGGATTTTTTGGGAAAACTGGGAAAAATGCTATCTTTGTAACTAGATTACAAAGATATGTTTTGGAAATGTCGATTTATGATTTTGAAATTAAATATAGGCCTTCCAAAAATATGGGAAATGCTGATTTTTGTTCGCGGTTTCCACTTAACCAGGCAGTTCCAACGCAATTTGATAATGAAGTCATAAAAAGCATTAATTTTAGTCAGGATTTTCCAGTTGATTTTTCTCAAGTTTCCAATGAAACGAGCAAGGATGATTTTTTGCAACAAATTATTAGTTTTATGCAGAATGGTTGGCCAGAAAGAGTTGACAAGAGCTATGCTCATGTTTTTGCTAATCGCGTTGATTTAGAAATTGTTAGCGGTTGTATTTTCAAGACAGAGTTATGATACCAAAATCCATGCATAGGGGGATTTTGAAACTATTACACGCTAATCATTCTGGTATTGTAAAAATGAAAAAATGGCTCGCAGAGCAGTTTTTTGGTTTGGTATTAACTCGGATATTGAAAAATATGTTGATGTGTGCGAATCTTGCAGAAAAATGGCTGTGGTTCCCAAACCAAAGATTAATTCTGCCTGGATTCCTACAAATAGACCATTCAGCAGAATTCACGCTGATTTCTTCCATTTTGAACACAAAACCTTCTTACTGATTGTGGATAGTTATTCAAAATGGATCGAAATTGAACTAATGAAAAATGGAACAGATGCTAGGAAAGTTTTAAAAAAATCAGAGGGGTTGTGTACAAGACACAACCGCATATATAGGTGACGCAGGACTACGTAAGTCTCTTTGTAGTGATAATAGCATGTATTCATCCTTGTAATCATTCGATTGTTCCTGTATACATGCTATATGCAACATATATACATGCTACATGCGTTGTATGTAACATTTATCAACGTAGTAACATTGCATACGTTCAATTCTCAAAAGATTGTGTATTTGAAAACAATTTAACAATATCAAGAACACAAACTATTGCTTTCCTGCTACCTTACAGAAATTAAAGATTGTTTTTATTACCCATGGTTCCCCGCGTTGAAGGGATTTTATGAATTCAATCCTATTTTATCAACAGCACATCTTTCCACTAGCACTTCCTCGGCAAGCAGGCGTATTCATACAGAGTCGTAATATAACTGAACACTACAGCTGTAGCACATTTTTCCAAAACAGATATCAAATTCGCCTAGGTTTAATCGTCTCGCAGTCAAGAATTTCCGATCTGTTGGGACAACGAACTTGTGCCATTTTTTCTGGCACACTTCCCTAACACAGACATCAAATTGGAATAGGTTTAATCGCGTTCGTAAGAAATCTGTTGGCACGAGGGGGCTTTGTTACTCTCTCTGACGTACTTCCCAAGCAAGGACATCAAAATGGTCTAGGTTTAACCGCGGTGTTAAGAAATCTTGTTGAAATGAGGAAACTTGGTCACTTGTTTTGGCTTACTTCCCAAGCACAGATATCAAATTGGTATAGGTTTAGATCATCGCAAAGAATCTTCCAACCAATCACGAAGCGAGAATTCTGGTAAAACATAGGTTCATTATTTTCAATTTTTCAATAGTTCAACATCAAGAATCCATACTTTTCTTCATTTGGGTCAATTCTTAGAAGATTTTCCAATCGATTGGTGTAAGAATATTGAAAATCGATAGGAAAACCGCTGAGCTATTAGCGCTCAAAACCTTTCATTTTTCGTGACGCTCGCATTTTTCGATTTTTTGGAATGACACCCTATCTCAAAACTTGCCGTAAGACGTAGTCCTACGTCAAAAGTTTGTTGGAGTATTTGCTAGATTTGGGTTACCAGATGTGGTGGTGACCGATGGCCCAGATAACACAAAATCGTAATAGAAAGTTCATAATAAATCGTTTTCATGTCAATTTCACATTGGAATTGTATAATAATTAGAGTATGTAAAAACAAAGTGAACAATAAGTTGTTTTGCAGTCGTGCGTGCCTTCATATACAATTCATGACTGTGAATTATAAAGCAGTATAGACGATTGCAATATTTGATTATATCTTAATCATATATTCAGGAGTATTTAGTTGCGTGTTATAAAAACTACGCAAAAAAGAATTACAAATAATTGTCAAAGCTTTCGCACGTATATCGCCTCCACTTTGGTACATATGTCGACCAACATTTGAAAGGGGCGGATAAGCCAACTGTCAAACAGAACGAGTGAGAGTTATTTTTTGCTGGAGCAGCATAGGAAAATGAACTCTCACTCGTTCTGTTTGACAGTTGGCTTATACGCCCCTTTCAAATGTTAGTCGACATATATGTTCTTATATGGCGTGAAATA
Organism: Sabethes cyaneus; assembly: GCF_943734655.1. Classification (NCBI taxonomy): domain Eukaryota; kingdom Metazoa; phylum Arthropoda; class Insecta; order Diptera; family Culicidae; genus Sabethes; species Sabethes cyaneus. The sequence continues at coordinate 116,245,081 of NC_071354.1, read as the reverse complement.
TAACTTTTTCGTTCAGATATGATTTCGTATATCTCAGTTGCAATCGAGATATACAAACCAAATGGTTTACTGGGGGTGGTCCTCCGTTTAATTCTTGCGATTTCGTAACATTTTTAGAAAGGCAGGGAATAAAAGTCCTGAAAAGTCCTCCCTACGATCCTTCCAGTAATGATCAAGCAGAACGTTCGGTGAGAATTGTCAAGGAGGTTTTGAAAAATTTTTTGTTGGAACAAGAAATTAAAGGATTAGATGTTGAGGATCAAATAAATTTATTTCTTATAAACTATAGAAATACTTGTCTGACGTCAGATGGGGATTTTCCATCTGAAAAAGTTTTTAGATACAAGCCCAAAATGTTGATCGATTTGTTGAATCCAAATTCTAATTATAAACACCAATTAGCTAAACAACTTCCATGTAGTGATGAACCAATATCAACGTTCATTGATCGAAATGAAATCCGACTCAATGACCCCTTGGATAAACTGAAAATGGGAGTGGTTTACTATAAAAACCATAATTCCCAAGATTTTAGTAGATGGCTTAGAGCTACATATTTACGAAAATTTTCTAAAAATATTTTTCAGGTTTCCATTGGAAACGTGGTAGCCAAGGCACATCGAAGCCAGCTCAGGATACCAAAAAGCTCTGCTAAGGCGTGTGGAATGGTTTTCCCTGTCGCTAGCGATCAAAATGAAGCAAGAAATAAAGATACCGGTAGACGTAAGCGAAATTTTCAAGTTTCAAGTGGAGAAGATGAGGAATGCTTTCGAGGATTCCCTGAACCTGTCATCAAATACCGCAAGGTCTCTGCGGAAGGCGGTGACAATCGAAGAACATCAAAAATTCAAACTCCTACACTAAGGAGGTCGATTCGACTCAGAAAAGCGAAAGTTGAAAGGAATTTCGTGTACGAAAAGTGAAAATGGTTTAAATGAAATTGTATTAATTCATTCATATTTCTTTACATTTTAAGTACAAAAAAAAGCATGTTACCATTTTCTCAAATTTAATACTAAGTTCAAATTAAAATAAGAAAATTTAAAGGGGAAAGAATTGTTATATCTACTCCTTGATTTAACCGTGTACTTTAAACGATCAGTTATTAGTACATTCGATAATATCGATGTATGTGTGCTAATACCGCACGAGCGGCAATGAAGATGGCTGGCTGAAACTCAGCGAGATCAGTCTAAGTTTGTTATCCAACTACAACGCGTGCTTATCTTGCTGCTACGAACAAAAAAGAAAAATACCTCTTTTATAAGAAATATAAAAAAGTTGACCGGGCAAATTGAAAAAACCCGATTTAATCCACCTAGTGGTGAAAGAACCTTTGTTATACGGTCTTCATCTACGTTAACGTTGCGTAGTGCGTTTGTTTACATATTTTTTTGGGAAATTGAAAAAGTTTACAAAATTTGAACAAAATTGGAGCACTTATAAATTTTGATAGATCCTTTTTTCATGAAATTGCTGAGAAAGTATAAGTAAGTTGTTACTAATTTGAGTAAATGCAAGTAAAAGTAAGTTGTAAGAGGAAATATTATTATTTAACATACACATTGCGTAGTAAAGGTCTAGTTTAAAGGTTTTGAACTATGCATAATTTACTGTTATGCCATTCTATTTGATTCAATAAAGTTTTCATCAATTTTTATTAACCTTCGGCTACTCACGCTGTTGTATTTTGTACAACACGCGTAGGTTTTAGAATACCATATTGTTATAAAGTTACAAATTGATGTTTAACTAACGTATATTTTTCAATAAACTTGTTATGAGCAAAGTACCATAATTATTCAATGCATTAATACTTTAAACTGTTGGCAAATAGATCAGCAAAAACTGACATCACAGAAACGAAGCAATCAGTATGTGAGGTATACCGCAATAGGCTCCAGCTGGAACTTTCTCTCGTTTCTCCATATGGAAAAATGGTGTCTGTATGCAACAAAACTATCAGCAAAAGTAAAATGCTTTAAATGTATCCGTCTGTCGATAGTCGAGTAATTCGGGGTCAAAATTAGGATATTTTTATAATCAAAGTTCTACAGTTCCTAAACAAGCAATCATAAAGGTATACTATATTCATTAAAGTTGTGTATTTTTACTATTTGTACAACATGAAAAAGTCATACAACAATTACAAAACGAACTAAAATGGAAAAACTGATTTTACAAATTCATACAAAATAAATAAGATTTTTCTCTCTTCGCTGAAGAGATAGTAGCATACTGTCTTCAGCAAAGTTTCTTGTAATAATATGCTCTTAAATTTTACAGAACACATCAATGTGTTATATTGAAACTGAAGAAATATATTTTTTTTATTTCACTTTTAGGGGGATTAATCAAAATTTAAATTCTACCAGACGATAGAGATTTCAAAAAACTCTTCCAAAGGTGCGATAAATCTAAAACCAGGTTTTCCTAGTCACATTTTTTTGGTTTTGGGCTATTGTCTCCCGCGAGCAACCGTGTTACAAAAGTTGGCGCGAGTGTTCAAGGGTTAATATCTTTTGACTGGCAAAACCAATTCTTCTGAAATTTTGCAGATATATTTGCAGCAATAAAACCTCTAATTTGATGCCAAAAAAATTTAAACTAGATAAATTATCTAAGATGAAATAGTCGAAAATAATTGTAAATTTTAATGTGTTGTATACGATTGCTCATAACTTTTGAATTAAACGTCCAATCAAAAAACAAATCAATAGTGATCTATTAGGCTATATTACCTTTCAAATGAGAATAATAGCGCATAAATCGGTTCAGCCAACTCTGAGAATCAGGCGATCATTTGTACCTAGTCAAAACAGGTTTTTTAAGGCTAACTTTTAAACTGCTTGTCCGTTTTCAACAAAACTTGGTAAAAAATTTAGTAATAGCAAGAGCTTTCGTTTGGTACTAAGATCGTTCAAATTGGTTGCGTAGTTCCGGAGAAACGCGTGTCACGTAGTTTTCACATTTTTGCTTATAACTTTTAAACGAAACGTCGGACAGCAATGCAATTCAATAGTGATATACTAGGCAATAATACCTTTCAAACAAAAGTAAAAGCGGTCAAATCGGTTCAGCCACCTTCGAGAAACAGGCGATAGAAAATGAGCTGCACATACACACATACACACATACACACACACACAGACATTGCTCAGTTCGTCGAGCTCTATCGATTGGTATATGTGATTCGGCCCTCCGGGCCTCGGATCAATTTCGTGTTTTTCGACCAATTTCTAAACCTTTGTTATATAGTATAACAAAGGTAAAAAGCAAAAAAAAACTTAATACGTTTCCTCTTGCTCAGCAGCTTTGGCAATATAGCTCATATGCAACTTATTTCTCTCCAGCACTCAAAATAGACCATTTTAGTTAATACTGTCGAGCCAATTTCCTCTTCTACAATCTGGATGTTCGGAATTCGCGAATATTCGAAATGTTTTCAAAACGTTTGTTTTCGTCAAATCAAAACAACAAGGTCATAGGGTGCGCGTCTTGCGCGTATGTGAAAGTGAATAGAGTTACCAAATATTCAGATTAAAAATAAATTCGCCTGATCTGAACGAGGTGTTTTTCATATTAGCGGGGGTTGAGTGTATACCGACGAAATAGGTGGATTAATTGGTGTATGCAGTTAACTTGCCTACCAAAGCCTATCAAATCGGTGGAGGAATCAGATGACGAAATACGTAAATCATACGAAATAGGTGGATTAATCGATGGAGAAAATTTTGTAACCTACGGAACCAGACGAAATAGACCAAATCAAGGTGACGTCATCTGGCAGATACTGGCGCCCTTGTTTACAAACAGACCGCAGAGTAAAAAAAGTTTCAGCTTTTTAAACGGCAAGTTTGTTGTTTAAACCGAGTTTAAACAGCATTAGGACTAAATTTAAAAGCTATTATGCCTGTAAAATGTTAAAACACAAGCTACATTCGCTATAAACGTAAAAGAAAGTTTTCCAAAATGTAAACAAGGGCGCCAGTATCTGTCAATTGACGGTATGATGATTTGGTCTATAGACCAAATTTGGACTTTTTTGGACTCTGCGGTCTGTTTGTAAATAAGGGCGCCAGTATTTGCCAGATGACGTCACCTTGATTTGGTCTATAGGTTGATTATTCGGGACATAAAATTTATCAATAAAATCTGTCAATTGACAGATACTGGCGCCCTTGTTTACATTTTCAAAAACTTTCCTTTCCGTTTATAGCGAATAGCGTTTATAGCGTGTTTTTAAACATTTTACAGGCATAATGGCTTTTAAATATAGTGCTAATTCTGTTTAAACTCGGTTTAAACAACAAACTTGCCGTTTAAACAGCTGACTCTGCTGCTGGACTCTGCAGTCTGTTTGTAAACAAGGGCGCCAGTATCTGCCAGATGACGTCACCTTGATTTGGTCTATTGTCACGAACCTTGAATATTATACCACAGAGAACAGACATCCATTCAGGAACAATTTTTTTGGGAATTCTTGGATAAAATTTCAAATTAAAATCACCAAATATGCTAGCGTCACCACCACTATAGTTTCTCAACTAAATGATTCTTTTGATTTGCACACTGACAACCTTTGGCTCCTCTGGCGCTAGTATATATGGACTATATGCGTTATGCTAGCGGCAGAAGCTAGCTGTTGTGAGTTTAGTGTAGAATTTCATGCGCCTTTAGCGACACCATCACTATAGTTTCCCAACTAATTTGACATAAGTTTTATCCAAGTGGGGACCTTTTGCTTGGATGTCTGTTCTCTGTGGCCAATTGACGGTATGATGATTTTTGCCATCAAGAGCAAGATTTCAAATAGGCCGTGTAGTATAGTGACGTCAACATGTTTCAATATAAAAATATATAGTAAGATAGATTATAACGAGCAGGGTAGGCCATGTAGATTGTATCAAAGAGAGAAGGGATTCTGATAGAAGTACTCGGACAGTCTAGTTGAGTTTCTACAAATTGGCGACGAGGACATTCGAATCAACGAGTGCGGCATAAATGGTAAGTAAAATAAATAAATGCGGAAATCAATTAGGATTTCATGATCGCATGGCGAAGATTTTTAGCATCTTCCAGTGGAATCGTGTCGATTCCGATTACGAAAAGCGAGAATTGAAAGGATTCTCCTGTGTAGTCAAATGGACTTGGTCATGCGGAAATCGATGGATTTCATAGAGCGCATTGCGAGAATTGTAAGAATTCTCCGGTTAGATAAAGTTTATCTTGAAAGTAAAGCCTAGTATCGACCTGAAAAGAAATGGGCAAAAAGATAGGCCAAGAAATGCTGAAGAAAAGATTTTCCGTTTGCGATTTCTTTACCAGTATGCACCTCACAAGAAATATTGTTTTACTTTCAGATGGCGCAGTTTTACATGCCAGTGAATTGAAACGTCACTTTTCCGTACGGAATAATATCCGGCGCAATTATTACCACAAGAAAAAATGACAGATAATTGCTTGCCTTGCAGTTGTCAAAATTTCTTCGGTAAATACCAGGATTTTTTCTTGAGCTATTTTCTTTTCAGCTGGATACTAGGCTTAAAAAAAAAATGATTAAAATTCTGAATGTGAAGCGGAAATTCTAGGGATTTCCCAAGTTGAAATTTCAGAGAGCAAAATCAGAATTTTGTTTGTATGTTTCCATAGCAACTTGTTATATGCGTTCAAACTGTTGCAGTAATGTATATAAAAAAACCCGATTTAATCCACCTAGTGGTGAAAGGAACCTTTGTTATACGGTCTTACTTGCTTACTTATTTGGTCTTACTTATAGAAAACGACACGTCTTCGGAACATAAATCATATCGTTGCGTATTGCGTTGATTTACATAAAATTTTTGAAAATTGAATAAGTTTACAAAATTTGAACAAAATAGGAACACTTTTAAATTTTGACAGATCCTTTGTTCATGAAATTGCCGAGTAAGGATAAGTAAGTTGTTATTAATATGAGTAAGTGCAAATAAAAGTAAATTGTAAGTGGAAATCTTATCCTTTAGCATATACGTTGTCTAGTTTATAGGTTTTTGAACTATGCATAGTTTCCTGTAATGCCATTCTATTTGACTCACATCAATAGAGTTTGCTTGAAAATTTTCATTAACTCATTTTTATTAACTCACGCTGTTGAATTTTATACAACACGTGTAGGTTTTTCAACGCCATATTGTTATAAAGTTACAAATCGTTGTTTAACTAACGTATATTCTTCAACAAACTTATTGTGAGCAAAATATCATAATTATTCAATGCATTAATAATTTAAATTCTTGGGAAAATTTATGCAGCAAAACTATCAGCAAATGTAAAATGTTTAAAATGTATCCGTCTGGTGGTAGTCGAGTAATGCGGAGTCAAAATTAGGGTATTTTTTATAATCAAAGTTCCACAGATCCTAAACAAGCAAACATAGAGGTATAGTATTTTCAGCAAAGTTGTGTATTTTTACTATTTGTACAATTTTGTAGAACATGAAAAAGTCATATAACAATTACAAAAAGAGCAAAAATAGAAAAACTGATTTTACAAATTCATATACAATAAATAAGATATTTCTATCTTCGCTGCAGAGATAGAAGGTTACTGTCTTCAGCAAAATTTCTTGTAATTATATGCTCTATAACTTTGCAGAATACATCAATGTGTTATATTGACACTGAAGAAAAATAATTTTTTTTATATTTTATATCACTTTTTGGGGGATTAATCAAAATTTCAATTCCACCAGACGATAGAGCTTTCAATTTCAAGAAACTCTTCCAAAGGTTCGATAAACCTAAAGCCAAGTTTTCCCAGTCAAAACTCTAGTGCACACGTTTTCTTTGGTTTGGGGCTATTGTGCGCGCGAGTAACTGTGTTACAAAAGTTGGCGCGAGTGTTCGAGGGGTAATATCTTTTAAGGTGATACGGTACTGAATCCCAACATGGCTGGAAAAATGGCGTCTATGTGAGCATATGGGTGCTATCGATTCGGCCATGTTGGCTTCCGTACCGTTTCACCTTAACCGGTAAAACCAATTCTTATGCAATTTTGCATATATATTCGTAGTGTCAAAACCTCTCGTTTGATATTAAAATAATTCAAATTAGGTAAATTATCTTGGTTAAAATCATTATAAATTATTGTTAATTTTGGTGTGGTGTATACGGTTGCTCATAACTTTCAAATTAAGCGTCCAATCAAAAAACCATTCAATAGTGATCTATTAGGATATATTATCTTTCAAATGAGACTAATAGCGCATAAATCGGTTTGGCCATCTCTAAGAAACAGGCGATAATTATTACCTTGTCAAAACAGGTTTTTTAAGCATAACTTTTAAACTACTTGTTTGTTTTCAATTAAAAATTCCTGAACAATTTAGCTTTAATAAGAGCTTTCATTTGATACTAAGATCGTTGAAATCGGTCATGTAGTTCCGAAGAAACCCGTGTCACGTATTTTTCACATTTTTGCTTATAACTTTTAAACGAAACGTCGTATCACGAAACAACTCAATAGTGATATACTAGACAATAACACCTTTCAAACAAAAGTAATAGCGAACCATTCGGTTCAGCCATCTCTGAGAAACAGGCGATAGAAAAAATCATTACATACATACACACACACACACACACACACACAGACATTGCTCAAATTGTCGAACCCTATCGATTGGTATATGTGACTTGGCCCTCCGGGCCTCGGATCAATTTCGTGTTTTTCGACCAATTTTTAAACCTTTGTTATAGTATAACAAAGGTAAAAAGAGGGTTACTAGGATAACAGTGTTTGGTTTGACATCAGTACATAACGCTTCGTTACTATGGTTGCTATTCAGTGATAGAAAGTTTGTTGGAATTTCAGATGGACGATTCCAGATCTATACCACCATTCCGATGCAATCAGATAGAATCGAGTAAGTTGGCAAAAGAATGGAGAGTATGGAAGTCATCACTGGAGTGCTACTTCGACGCATATGGCATTTCAGATCAAAAAGTTATGCGAGCTAAATTGCTTCATCCGGGTGGATCTGCGCTTCAAACAGTCTTTTCGAATTTAAAAGATCATGATCACGTTTCTCTTGTGGCTTTGGTCCCAAAATATTACGACGTTGCTATTGCTAAACTGGACGAATTCTTTCAACCTCGTCATCAAAGCACTTCGGAACGGAGGAAATTACGTCAATTAAAGCAACTGAATGGCGAGCAGTTTGCTAATTTTGTAATTCGACTACGGCAGCAAGTTTCAGAATGCGGATTCGAAAAATATGGTTCGGAAATGGCGCAAATTTTGAGCGAAATTTATTTAACAGATGCTGTAGTTGAAGGATGCCTTTCTACGGAAGTGCGCAGGAGAATTTTGATGAAAGATTTGGCGTTTGCCGAAATTGAAGCTTTGGGAATTTCCCAAGAAGGTGTGGAACAACAAATAGAAGCTATTGCATCAGGTCAGCCGACAGATAAGGTGTACAAAGTTACTCATTCTAAACGTGATTGCTCTGATTCAAACTCAGAATACAAGTTTAGTGCTGGAGATTCTAAGAAGGCGCGTGTTACGTTCCGGGGACGAAAGGAGGAGAAAACTTGCTTCAACTGCGGACGAGTTGGGCACATGAGTACGGCTTGGTCATGTCCAGCTCGGGGCAAGCAGTGTCATAAATGTAAAAGTTATGGACACTTCGAGAAACTGTGCCGGAAGATGCGACAAGAAGAATCGAACAAACAATCCAGGAACCAAGTGAGAGCAATTGAAGAAGTACAATGTACAGATGTTTTGAAGGAAAACGAATGTGATGAAATTGGTCAAGAAAAAGCATACTATGCCTTTTATTCAGGAAACGAATCCAACGTTATCATTTGTTCAGTTGGTGGTGTTATGGTCAACATGCTGGTAGATTCGGGTGCTGACGCTAACCTAATTAGTGCAACAGAATGGGTTCGTTTGAAAAATGAGCAAATACAAGTAATTTCTTCGATTAAAGGCAGCAAACATGTTCTCCGAGCGTACGGAAGCAACATACCGTTATCAATTGTTGGATCATTCATCGCTGATATTTCAGTTAATGGAAAACAAATTCGTACTGAATTTTTGGTTGTCGAGGGCGGACAACGTTGTCTACTTGGAGATAAAACAGCAAAGGAGCTTGGTGTATTAAAGGTTGGTTTGAATGCTAACAATGTAAAGGAAGTGCATCAGTTCACTAGGATAAAGGAAGTGAAAGCCCACATTCATATGGACCCTTCAGCCATCCCAGTATTTCAACCAATGCGTCGTATCCCTATTCCATTAGAGGAAGCAGTAGGAAGAAAAATAGATGAGCTACTGGCGCGTGACATAATTGAACCAAAGTATGGACCAACTTCTTGGGTTTCACCATTAGTAGTAGTTGGAAAAGCTAACGGCGAACCAAGGTTATGCCTTGATCTTCGACGCGTGAATGAAGCGATACTCAGAGAACATCATCCAATGCCAAAGGTAGAAGATTACATTGCTCGTTTGGGTAGAGGAAAACTTTGGAGTAAATTGGATATACGTGAAGCCTTTCTACAAGTCGAATTATCAGAGGATTCAAGAGATGTGACGACGTTCATTACCAGTAAAGGATTATTTAAGTTTAAACGTCTACCATTCGGATTGGCCACAGCACCAGAAATATTTTAAAAGATAATGGATGAGATTCTTTCTGGCTGCAAAGGAACTTATTGGTATCTGGATGATATTATTATCGAAGGAGAAAACTTAAAACAACATGATGAAAGATTGGAAGAGGTATTGCAATAATTTTTTTTGTTAATCTGAATAAACTCTGAAATATATTTTAAACTTTAATTTTGTATTCTGTACAATGTCTTGTTTCTAGTATAATTAAATCATAATTATTTGTTGCAGGTTCTATATCGTTTGAAGAATAGAAAAGTGGAGCTTAATTGTGGAAAATGTGTGTAGAGTTTCTTGAACACAAAATATCTGAAAATGGTATAAGTCCATCGGAAAACAAAGTTCAGGCTATTTGTCATTTCGTGAGCCTCAAAACAAAGAAGAACTACGTAGTTTCCTAGGTTTGGCTAACTATATGAATAAGTTCATCTCTAATCTAGCAACTATCGATGAACCTTTACGTAATCTTCTAATTAAAGAAGTCAAATTTGACCGGTCTTCAGGACAAGCAGAGGCTTTCAAACAAATTAAAAATGCCATGAGCAATGTCAAGAAATTGGGATTTTATCGAGTTGAGGATCGGACAGCGGTGATCTCTGACGCTAGCCCAGTAGGATTGGGTGCTCTATTAGTACAATTTGATTTGAACGGTGTGCATAATTAGTTTTGCTTCTAAATCTTTGACCCAAACAGAACGTCGATACTGTCAAACCGAAAAAGAAGCACTTGGTATTGTGTGGAGCGTTGAACGATTTCGTTACTATCTTCTCGGAAAATCGTTTGAAATTTATACCGACTGTAAAGCTCTTAGTTTTCTTTTCTCAAAGCGCTCAAAGCCATGCGCACGCATAGAACGATGGGTTCTGAGGCTACAGTCTTTTGACTACAAGGTCATATTTTTGTCTGGTAAAGAAAATGTGGCCGACAGTTTATCACGACTTGCGGTGCAAGAACCAACATCCTTTGATCCAACAGAAGAAATTCTTGTACAAGAACTTGTTGGATATGCTGCAAAGTCTGCTGCTTTGAAATGGACCGATATTGAACATGCTTCAAAGACAGATCTTGAAATTAGAGAAATCATAAAAAATTTGTGTAGTAATGACATTCATAAACTTCCCATTGAATTCCGTGTGGTGGCAAATGAGCTTTGCGAAATCCAAGGTGTTTTGTTGAGAGGTGATCGAATAATTATAGTATTAGGAACAGTGTATTAGAAGCAGCGCATGATGGTCATCCAGGTATGACTATAATGAAGAACCATCTAAGATCAAATGTCTGGTGGCCGAAATTGGACCATGACGTGGAAAAATTCGTAAAGAACTGTAGAGGTTGTACACTTGGTGCTGCACCAGATAAACCGGAACCATTACAGCGCAGTCAACTTCCTGCCACTCCTTGGCAAGTTTTAGCACTGGATTTCCTGGGTCCGCTTCCTGAGGGGCAGTATTTGATGGTGGTGATAGATTGTTACAGTCGTTTTATGGAAGTATGCGAAATGACAACCATTACTGCTGGAGATGTGAGAAGAGAGCTTTCTATCATGTTTGGTAGATACGGTCTTCCTATTTCGATAAAAGCTGATAATGCACCACAGTTAAGGAGTGAGTGCGACGAGTTTCGATCATTTTGTGACGAGCACGGAATAGTAATATTGAACATCATTCCGTACTGGCCACAGTCAAATGGGGAGGTCGAACGTCAAAATCGTTCAATATTAAAACGATTACGAATTGCTCAAGAGCTTGGTCTTGATTGGAGAAATGAACTCAGGCAATATCTGCTAACATACCATTCTACAAAACATCCTACAACTGGGAAGTCTCCTGGGGAAATCATGCTTGGTAGAAGAATAAAAAGTAAGCTCCCAACTTTAACAAATTACCAAGAAGATGATAGTGTTCGTGAACGTGATACATTTGTAAAGGAAAAAGGCAAATTGTATACTGATAGGAAGAGGCAGGCTAAGGAAAATGAATTACAAGAAGGAGATAAAGTATTAGCGAAGCGTATATGAGAAAAACTAATAAGTTGGAAACAGATTTTGCAAATGAAGAATTTATTGTTACTAAAAAGAATGGCACGGACACCACAATTCAGTCAACAGTAACAGGAAAACAATTTAGGAGGAGTGCTGCTCACCTCAAAAAGATAAATAATCAAGAAGAAGGTGATGAGACTTCAGGTAACAAAATAATCAATTCGCGTGCCGAACTAAATATTTTACTAAAGAACAAGTTAATGACTAATGACTAATGACCATTTTCAGATTTAGGAACGTTACAAACAAAAAGGTTGAAGACACAACCTTCAAAATATCAAGATTATATAGTTTACTGATTATTATTATATTTTACATCATATTAGATTAAATTCATGTTTAAAATAAAGGGGAGATTGTAGTATAGTGACGTCAACATGTTTCAATATAAAAATATATAGTAAGATAGATTATAACGAGCAGGGTAGGCCATGTAGATTGTATCCAAGAGAGAAGGGATTCTGATAGAAGTACTCGGACAGTCTAGTTGAGTTTCTACAGGCCGAAGTCAAAACTGACAGTTTCGAGAAAATCGATGTTGAAACTTGAGCATCATTTTTGAACTCCTTATTTGATATAAACAGTGTTGCTTAGAATTGAATGTCACATTATGATGCAAAAACATAATAGTTTAATGTGTAATGCAACAACTAGCAGAAAAACCTGATTTAATCCACCTAGTGGTGAAAGGAACCTTTGTTATACGATCTTACTTGCTATTTGAGATAGAAATCGACACGTTTGGCTTACATGAAATTTTTGGAAATTGAATAAGTTTACAAAATTTGAACCAAATAGAAGCACTTATAAATTTTGATAGTTCCTTTTCTCATGAAATTGCTGTGTAAGTTGTTACTAATGAGGGTAAGTGCAAGTAAAAGTAAGTTGTAAGATGAAATATTCTTCTTTAACATATACATTGCGTAGTAAAGGTCTAGTTTATAGGTTTTTGAACTATGCATAATTTCCTGTATTGCCATTCTATTTGATTCACAACAATAAAGTTTTCTCGAATAAATTTTATCAATTTTTATTAACCTTCGGTTACTCACGTTGTTGTATTTTGTACACCATGCGTAGGTTTTTGAATGCCATATTGTTATAAAGTTACAAATCGTATATTACGTATATACTAACTTATATTCTTCAATCAACTTGTTATGAGGAAAATGTCAGAATTATTCAATGCATTAATACTTTAAATTGTTAGGAAAATAGATAAGCATAACCCGACGTCACAGAAACGAAGCAAGTAGCATGTGAGGTATACCGCAATTGGTCCCAACTGGAATTTTCTCTCGTTTCTTCATATGGAAAAATGGTGTCTGTATGCAGCAAAACCACCAGCAAATGTAAAATGTATCCGTCTGTTGGTAGTTGAGTAATTCGGGGTCAAAATCAGGGTATTTTTTATAATCAAAGTTCTACAGTTTGTAAACAATACTATGTTCAGCAAAGTTGTGTATTTTTATTATTTATTCAACTTTGTAATACTTGAAAAAGTCATAAAACAATTACAAAAAGAGCTAAAATAGAAAAACTGATTTTATAAACTTATATACAATAAATAAGATCTCTTCGTTGAAGAGATAGAAGGTTACTATCTTCGGCAAAATTTCTTGTGATAATATGCTCTAAAACTTTGCACAACACATCAATGGGTTATATTGAAACTGAAGGAAAATAATTTTTTTATTTCACTTTTAGGGGGATTAATCAAAATTCAGATTCTACCAGACGATAAAGCTTTCAATTTTAAGAAACTCTTCCAAAGGTTTGATAAACTTAAAACCAAGTTTTCCTAGTCAAAACTCTAGTGCGCACGTTTTCTTTGGTTTTGGGCTATTGTGCGCGCGAGTAACTGTGTTATAAAAGTTGGTGCGAGTGCTCGAGGGTTAATATCTTTTGACCGGTAAAACCAATTCTTATGAAATTTTGCATATATATTCGTAGTATGAAAACCTCCCGTTTGATATTAAAATAATTGAAATTAGGTTATTTATCTTGGTTAAAATCATTATAAATTATTGTTAATTTTGGTGTGGTGTATTCAAATACTCATAACTTTCAAATTAAACATCCAATCAAAAAACCATTCAATAGTGATCTATCCGGCTATATTACCTGCCAAATGAAACTAGTAGCGGGTAAATCGGTTTGGCCATCTCTGAGAAACAGGCGATCATTTGAACCTTGTCAAAACTGGTTTTTTAAGGCTAACTTTTAAACCACTTGTTTGTTTTCAATAAAAATTGGTGTGAAATTTAGCAATAGTAAGAGCTTTCATTTGGTACTAAGATCGATGAAATCGGTTGTGTGGTTCCGGAGAAAATCGTGTCACGTAATTTTCACATTTTTGCTTATAACTTTTAAACTAATAGTCGGATCACGAAACAATTTTTAAAGTGATATACTAGGTAATAATACCTTTCAAATGAAAGTAATAGCAGACGAATCGGTTCAGCCATCTCCGAGAAACAGGCGATTGAAAATTGAAGCGCACACACATACACACATACACACACACACACACACACACAGACATTGCTCATTCGTCGAACCTGATCGATTGGTATATGTGACACGGCCCTCCGGGCTTCGGATCAACTTCGTGTTTTTCGACCAGTTCCTAAACCTTTGTTATTGGGCCCTATTCCGTAAGTCACGTCGAGTGTCACTTTGCTCGACAGGCCTATTTTGGTATTTCGTAAGTCACACTCGACAGATTTCGTCGAGTTACTCGACAGAGCCGACTGCTCGAAAGTTAGTGACTGAACTGTCACCAAGCGTCGAGTGAGTTTGTTTTGTTTTGCCCGTGCTGACTGCCGCTGCCGGTTAGTTTTCTTTTCAATCGAATTACGGAAAGTTTAATTGTTTAGTTGTTTGTAATTCAGTATTTTATTATTATTCTTCGTGAAACAAGTAGTTTACGTCGCGTTCGTTTTCGTATTGCCTCGTGAATTAGTTTTCAAATTGGTATCGCGATTTTTTCTCCCGGTGTTATTCAAGAAAATTGTGTGAAACGAAACAATTGAAGGAAATTCCCGGAGGTCACCGGAGGCCCCAGTGAAAATCGTTCGTGGTAGTACTCCGATTAACTTTGCTTTCTTTTCTGGCTGGTCGAGAGAACTGCGGTAAATTTTAATTGTTTGCTAGTTCGCTGCAAAATAAATAGTTTTATCACGTTTGCGTTGCAGGTGCATTTGTTTTGAAATTGATATTGTGGCTTATAAGAACAACAAATCCCAGTACCAAAAGCGGGGACAAAATCGATATGAGACTGGATAATATTGAAATCGCAGCTGGCACAATGCGGCAGTAATCGTGGAGGAGCCTATCGTTCCGGTGGCGGTGGCGGACCAAGGCCAAGCCGTATAATGGAATATCCGGAGGCGGAGTTTTCTATTCAAACCGTGTTCCGTCAGGTGGTGGCGGTGTTGTCTAAAGAAGCGCAACCGCGACAGAATTCAACGTTCGAAATAAGCACAGGGCGAAGTAAACAGCACTTAGAAGCCATGGTATGTTCGAGGGAGTTTGCACGAGTCGCCTTTTGGCGATAGCCGGGCTTGGAATAGGCGGAACTAGTGAACTGGGAGCACTAAGTTGATGGTTTCAACCCTTGACTAAACGAACCGTCGAGGTGGAGGCAAAAGCGGCGGTCCCCGTCATCAGCAGCCGGAAACCAATGCAGCAGAGCAATTAGTTACTGAACTAGAAGCGTCAACGAAGAACGTAACATGTTAATCATTAGAGCGTAAGATATTAACCACCCCGGGCACAATTTTTGTTTGTGTAACTAATTGATGTTCTAAATAAATTAAAAAGTCAGCAAATTAGTATGACAAATGAGTTATTAAAAGGTAATGCGAAGAAGATCAATGTTTAAATAACGGTGCCGTCACTGAAGAGATATGATAAAGCATCAGCTAATTGTTTATTGTAATTATTGTAATGAGGACAAGTGAAATGAGGACTTCATACTAACTATCTGATTAATTTTTATTCGGTAATAAACATTTAGTAAAACATTCAGTACATTCAGTAAAACATCTAGTAAGTTATTCAATCATTCAGGGCAGTGTTTTTTAATTAAGCAAATCAATGTCATTTTCAAACATCTACTTTAAAATTTTCTATTTTATAAGAAGGTTTAACTTTCTTCGTACATGCAGCAGTAGGAGAGATTTATATATTTACTAGCTGACCCGACAAACTTCGTATTGCCACAAATTAACCTGTGTTGTACATAAATCATGAATCTCGGATGATCTTTGTCACAATCTCGAGTTTTGCAAGCCCCCCAGTGGGCGGCGCTTCCGACGGCGGGTCACCGGCAACACTCGCGACCGTCTCGTCCTGAATGATCTAGTGTTACAATAGATAGTTTTTGTGGTCTTATATTGACTAATGTTTTATGGAAGAGTCTCGAATTTCTCGAGTTCGATTAGTTTTTGAGTTTCGCAAAAATGTCTGTTTTATTTGTATGAGAGTCCATATCCCCCTACCACAGGGGTGAGAGGTCTCTAACTATCGTAAAATAAATTCAAGACTCCAAAATCTCCCACATGCCAAATTTGGTTCCATTTGCTTGATTAGTTCTCAAGTTATAAGGAAATTTGAATTTCATTTGTATGGGAGCTCCCCTCTTAAAAGGGGAAGGGATCGTAATTCACCATAGAAAAAATTTCTGCCATCTAAAACTCCCACATGCCAAATTTGGTTCCATTTGATTGATTAGTTCTCGAGATAAGAGGAAATTTGCATTTCATTTGTATGGAAGCCCACCCTCTTAAAGGGGAGATGGGCCATAACTCGCTTTCTAAAGAAGAGAGGGGTCTCAATTCACCATAGAAAAAAATCTTGCGTCCAAAACCACTTACATGTCCAATTTGGTTCCATTTGCTTGATTAGTTCTCGAGTTATGAGGAAATTTGTATTTCGTTTGTATGCCCCCCCCCCCTCTTAAAAAGGTAAGGGGTCCTAATTCATCATAGAAAAAATGGTTGCCTCCAAAAACACCCACATGCCAAATATGGTTCCATTTGCTTGATAAGTTCTCGAATTATGAAGAAATTTGTATTTCATTTGTTTAGAAGCACCCCATCTTAAAGTTGGGAGGGGTCCTAATTCACCATAGAAAATATTTTTGCCTCCAGAAACCTCCACATGCCAAATTTGGTTCTATTTGCTTGATTAATTCTCGAGTTATGAGGAAATTTGTATTTCGTTTGTATAGGAGCCCCCCCTCTTAAAGTTGGGAGGGATCCTAATTCACCATAGAAAATATTTTTGCCTCCAGAAACCTCCACATGCCAAATTTGGTTCTATTTGCTTGATTAATTCTCGAGTTATGAGGAAATTTGTATTTCGTTTGTATAGGAGCCCCCCCTCTTAAAGTTGGGAGGGATCCTAATTCACCATAGAAAATATTCTTGCCCTCGAAAACTTTCACATGCCAAATTTGGTTTCATTTTCTTGATTAGCTCTCGAGTTAAGAGGAAATTTGTATGGAAGCCCCCCCTTTTAAAGAGGAGAGGAGTTATAATTCCCCTTATAAAGAGGGGAGGGGTCTCAATTTACCATAGAATAAATTCTAGTCACCGAAAACACCCACATGCCAAATTTTGTTCTATTTGCTTGATTAGTTGTCGAGTTATGCAGAAATTTGTGTTTCATTTATATGGGAGCCACCCCTCTCAGTGGGGGAGGGGTTTCTAACCATCACTAAAACCTTTCCTGGCCCCAAAAAACCTCTACATGCATATTTTCATGCCGATTGGTTCAGTAGCTTTCGATTCTATAAGGAACATACGGACAGACAGACAGACAGTCCTTCTTTATAGGTATAGATTTGTCGTCAAACAAATGTTACAAATTTATAATTGAATAAATAATAAATCTGAATAAAAATGACTGAATGTGGTTATATATTAGAATATAGTTTTGTGAATTCAAGTGAGATTTGAATAAAAATTACCAAATTCGGTTATTTCGTTATTCAGAAAGTGCTTTCATTCTGGATAAGTACATGGCTAGTACGGAGATCTCTAACAGTTCTAAATTAAGAAAGAAAAGAATATCCTTAATTTTCATAAATATCTCCTAATAATCCTGTATGTGGAGGTGCCGGCTACAAATTTAATGTTTCTAAGGGATAATGAGCAAAGTTACTAGATCCGGTTGGATATGGAAGAAAAATTGTACAATCAATTTGATTTATGACGTTGACTCAGACCATTACCTAGTGATGGATAAGATGCGCCCAAAACACTCCTTTGTGAACAACATACGGTACCGACGCCATCCTCGGTTAGATATCGCACGGCTCAAGCAGCCAGACTTCGTCGCAAACTACGCGCATTCATTCGAAGCTGTAGCACGGAATCAGCGAAACAATTGATTTGGCGATGATTGTAGAAGTGTGATGGATGAGGAGAACGCTGTGCGGGCGACCAAGATTCGCAGTACCACACGTCAGGACGTGAAAAGATACAAACAGAAGAAGATGCAGCGAAACTAAATCTTCCGGGAGAAAAAGCGCTTCCTAGAAGAGCAGGAATATGCAGAATTGGAACGGCTGTGTCGTTCTCAGGAAACACGAAAATTCTATCAGAAACTGAACAGATCCCGCAAAGGATTTGTCCGCGAGCCGAGATGTATCCGGATAAGAATGGCAGTATTCTGACAGACGTTCGTGAGGGGACCGATGGGTGGAAGCAGCACTTCGACGAACACCTGTATGACGCCCAGTCGGAAAACCATGGCGGCGGGGAAAGCGATTTCGACGGTCCAACAAACGAAGAAGTGCTAGCTTAACGATAGGCGAAGTTAAGGAGGTCATCATGCAGCAAAAGAACAGCAAATCAGATGGCATCGGAGAGAAACTTATTAAAATGGGACCAGAAAAGCTGGCCGTTTGTATGCACCGGCAAATTGTTAGAATTTGCGATACGGAGCAGCTATCGGAGGAGTGGAAAGATGGGGTTATCTGTCCGATCTATAAAAAGGGCAACAAGTTGGATTATGAGTACTATCGAGCGATCACCGTTCTCAATGCCGCCTATAAGTGCTGTCACAAATCATTTTCCGCCGACTATCACCAATTGCGAACAGATTCGTGGGAACTTGCCAAGCCGGCTACGCTGAAGGTCGGTCTACAATGGATCAAATATTTACACTACGACAGATCCTGCAAAAGGGCCGTGAATACAGAGTTCCCACGCCATTTATTTGTTGATTTCAAAGCCGCATATGATACCCTCGACCGGAAAGAGCTATGGAAAATTATTGACGAGAATGATGGCTTCTCCAAGGTGATGGTCTTTCATGCCTGCTATTCAACATAGCGCTACAAGGTGCTATTAACCGAGTGGATATCAACAAGCCGGGCACGATCTTCATCCAAATCCAATCTAGTCAATTCCTCTGCTTTGTCGATGACATGGATATTATCGGAAGAATATCTATGGCGGTTGCTGAACAGTACATCAGACTAAAGCGCGAAACAGAAAAAATTGGGTTTGAGATAAATACGTCTAAAACAAGTACATGTTGGCCGGCGGAATCGAGGCCGAACGACGCCGTTTGATCGACGGCAATGAGTTTGAGGTAGTCGACGAATTTGTATACCTTGGCTCACTGGTAACGGCGAACAATGATACCCGCCGTGAGATTCGGAGGCTTATTATTAGCGGAAGTCGCGCTTACTACGGACTTAACAAGCAATTGCGGTCGAGTAGACTAGTCCCCGTACAAAATACACCCTGTACACGACGCTTATTAAACCGGTTGTTCTCTACGGGCATGAAACATGGACAATGCTCGAGGAGTGCTCGGAGTTTTCGAACGACGAGTGCTGAGAACGATCTTCGGCAGCGTACAGGAGAACGAAGTATGGAGGCGGAGGATGAACCATGAACTCGCACAGCTCTATGGCGAACCCAGTATCCGAAAGGTGGTTAAAGCTGGGCGGATACGATGGGCAGGGCATGTTGCAAGAATGCCGGACAACCATCCTGATGCAAAGATAATTTTTGCCTCAAATCAGGTAGGAACAAGACGACCAGGATTAATTGACGTTTGACTTAAGTATTTTAAGGGCCGGAAGACAAAGACTGGAATTTAAAAAAAATCACGATTGAATTCCACTATTAGTTTTCTTTAATTTCAATAATTGACGTTTGTTAAAGTAGCAGTTAGGTTGGCGAATGTATTAATGCTTTTTACTAAGTAGTAACTAATAAAACGAATACGATTTTCTTAAAATAAAAAATACGCTTACAGTCTGGTTACCATTTTTCGCTGTGACCATTACGAAGTCTCTCAATTATTCAAATCCAATAATTTATAGCAGCAGCTATTTATTTTCCACGGCTTCAGTTCCATTAGTTGCTGGGATGGCCATTAGGCAGTCCATTTCTCAGTTGTCCAGCGGCACCATTTTCGAAAGTTCTTTCTTTCAGTGATATGTGGTCGCCCAAAGTCAAAATGAACACGGTTGCTTGGGTTGCCATTTATAAGAACACCTATGTATTGATCGACGTTTTGTGCACCCGAAGGTACAGAACTCGACGGAACAGCGATGGTGCATTATCGAACACGGACAGAAAGGACAAGATGATGCCCTGCACTTCGGCGGGTATCATTTTAGAGATCATCGACCGTAGAGCTACCAGACTGGACACCACGTACAGCAACCAGCCTGCATAGAAAAGTAGAACAAGCGTGCCGCCATCGCTCTAATCATTATCCCAGTGCGACTCATTGATATCGAACTCAGATAAGTTGCATCCAAAATTGTTATTTTGTTCGAACTGCCATCATTCTAACATCGGAAATGTACGCGAAACAGGCGGCGAATATTGCAATGTCAGCTCGCGTTAAGGCACTAAGAATGGTCGCTGTATAAATAATATATTCACTGGCAAACTAGTCATGTGTGTTCACAACAATCAATACGCGATAGATTAGTTTTCCTATTAGACCCTGAATTAGCGGTAGTTTACGATTGCGTTGATCGGACCAAGCATCTAAAAACAACAATGATCGAAACACGTACATCGTTATATTGTTTAGAATCTCAGACGTATACGTAGTAATCTTGACCTGCTTTTAGATGTCCTAATAGTTCTCTATGTTGTTAGATATCGAGCGAAAGGCCGTGATTCACGGTGCAGACTTGGTACAGACAGAATACCTGGTCGACCATCAATGTTAGCATGAAAGCCATCATATATCATACATCGACGGTTCAACGGTAAATCGCAGGTACCATCGCTTCCTCCCGGCGTAGATAGCCTCAATTTTATGCCGGTCCTACTGCAGCCAGATAACGCCAGATATTTCTACCACTTTCCAGTTTCAGATCTGAGTTGTAAGGCTGTTCGAATCCCAAATTTTGCGTAAGTAGCACAAATGCGGCATAACAGGCTTCTCCGGTGTCTTCAGTACTTTGATAATGTTGGCCCCAGCTGTCGTGACCGATTTTACCACTTTTTGAGGTGTAAATGATGGATTGCCCTGCAGGCAAAAAAATTAACAAGTTATTGAAGCACTTCTATTCACTTAATTAGAACTATAATATTGGAACTGTATTTACCAGTTTGAATAAAACCACTAGAGTTGGATTTCTCCTATTTAAAATACGATATATATGAATTTAAATAAAAAAATTGGAAGTTTTACTTCCATTAGTTACAGAAACAGAAACGATTAATCACTTTCGGCTATCAAGCAAAACAACAACAAATACGATGTGTAGGGGTTTCCAATAGCATTGATTACAGTAACACAGCAGCAAAATGTTAACTCTGATTATTTTAATAATTAATCCAAATATCGCTCTTGCGATTACTGTAAAATACCTGTAATTACTAAAAATTGTTATTAATTGTTGTATTTATTACTTATATAGGTAATGATACACGATTTCTTCGTTAAACCCGTTAAAACTTTGAAGAAATCTCCGATTACTACGCACTTGTATGCATGATGGGAAACCCCTTGAACGATCTGTTGCGCCGAGAAATATTTCAGAAACATTTCGAAAACTTTCACCATGACAGCTGACATTCGAGCAAGTTTGTCATTTCGAGCAGATTCAGTCGACTTACAAAATGCACAATTTCCCTCGACGTGACAGTGACTCGACAGTGACTGAGTCGAGTCGAGTAGGTCGACGTGACTTACAAAATAGGGCCCATAGTATAACAAAGGTAAAAACATTGATTTACTTTGTAATTTGCAAAAATATGCGTTTGGCCGTTTTCGGAGATCATTCGGTAATACGACTTTTTCATAAGGCTGATTTGATTATCAATTGTTGATGGGGCCTTTGACATGAGGCTTTTATTTACTGCCAGTGGTGATATGATTTTGGTGTTGGGCCGGTTTTTAGACAGCGTTTCGCGTTTGGCCTTTTTTCATCACGTTGTTTTGAAGCGCAATGGCTAGAAAAGGTTAAAAATTCGTAACTGGGACACCGATCAGCTTTATTATTTCTACTAGAAAAGTTGGGGTTTAATTTCATCGGCAAATCTGCCACCGTTGAACAGGTTTGTGAAGCGGGACGTGTTACCCGTGAGGTGCGGCAGTCAGTATTGGTAGTGTGAAGCAGCAGCAGTTCATTAATTTAGCATTTCTAACTCACCACAGCGTGCAAGTGCATCACGCCTTGGCAGTTCAGCTATAGTAAATGTCTCGGGCGCGCAACTAACGAACTCTGTCCGGTTCCTCCACAGGTGATATATATACAGCGAAATAGCTTTTTTCGTGTAAGCCGAAAAGTAACTTAAATTTTTGTTGCCGCGCAGGCTTAAGTACTAAACATGTCGTGTCTGTGAATGACCGTGTTATTTATGCAGGTAGCATCGCATTATTTTTTTCGGTCGTCCGTCGAGTCTCTCGCGCAAATGTACGGCGGGGATCATCTTCGCAGCAGCAACTGCAGAACTGGCTGTTTCTAAAATATTTAATTTGCACTGTTAACAATTGATTACCAACGGAAATTCAAAAATTGTGTATTTATTACTTACTAAACGTACTTACCCGGAGATGGCCAGTGATTATTCGCCACTATGCGTAGAAATCCCACAACAAAAATAGGGCCGAATGCAAAACAAAACTCAAACTGCGTATAGGCTTTTTCATACAGAAGGGTCAAGGCACAAAATGAAAACTTTGTTGCCAGTTTTCACATAAGGCTTTTTCAAATTTGCTTTTTAAGACTCATAAAGTTTTCAAATCGCTATGATGTTTGGTATTGTGCTTCCCGAGAAAATATTTCGTTTTTCAGCTTTATATATCACTGCAAAAAATTTGATGACAATATTACATCAAAACGATGCACATCACTCTTTCCATCCATTTGTTGAATATTACACAAATATGCTTTATATAGAATGATGTACACAACATCGTGTAATGGAAACAACGTAATAACAAAAATGTAAAAAAGTCGATGTGCTTAACAATGACGTAACGACAAAGATGTAATAAAAGTCGATGTACTAACAATAACGTAACGACAAACATGTAAAAAAATCGATGTATTTAACAACGACGTACCGATAAAGATGTAAAAAAATCGATGTAATTAACAACGACGCGGATTTCTTTCAAATAATGTAACTTAGACAGATTTAACAAAAGGGTGAATGTGGCAAATGTAAACAAAACGAATGAGAGTTATTCTTTGCTGGACCAGCATAGGAAAATCAACACTCACTCGGTTTGTTTCCACTTGCGAAATTCGCCCTTTAGTTAGTTCTATCTCCAGATTTTATACTTGACATATTTATTTAATAATTAATACGTATTTAAATAATTTAATACCTAGTATACCGTTTTAAGAATAAACAAAAAAAAATCGAACAGCATCTATTTTTTTCTTTCTCGTGATCTTATTTGCTAAAAGAGCAACTTTTACACCATTGCCTTTACCTCGGAAAGGCAGTAGGTATTCCAAATACATTGCGAAATTAGCAAATGCGCTGAAAACAAATGCTCGTTTTTCGGCAATTCGACAAACGTCATCATTTCGATCTTTTCGATGTATCCGGTCCATAATAGTGACCGAACGCGTTTGGCCATATATTTTCGTCGGCTCGATCATGCGGCACCAGTCGATACTGCAAATTTCGGTCACGATGAATCAGGTAGCAGCTCGCTGCCGGTGAATATGCAACGTCGGCAAGGCCTGTTGACCATTGAAAGGACATATCTGCTAACGGCGTTTGTGTTTGCGTGGCTCAAACTGTTCGGCATATTTAACCAACGTACGTCATTCACTTTGTTTACTTCTTCGGTAAGCTTACCGCATGTCACGAATTCCAATTTTTGCTTCGTCTTTGATGGAGCCTTTTTCTTCACACCGGACTGTTGGTCGCTACTACGTTGGAAGCCTGCGAAAAGAATAGAATTTGATAAGTTTTGGAACGGCACGCAGATAATAGCACACACCTTACTTTGTGCGCGTTGGAACGGTTGCTAGCCGCCCCACTAGTAGTTTTCGCCGTCGTTTTTTCCCTTTTGTGTGCGAAATTACACTACTAAGGATGTGGACAACGCTAGCTGCGACTTGTAACCCCAGCCACAGTTCAAAACAGAAATTTTCTCTTTCTCATTTTTCAGACTGCCAATATTATTCGCGTTGTTTGAATAGTAGTGCGAAACGGTGGCTTAGCAGCGGTCGAACCATCGGATTGTTATAACGGAAGATGTTCTCTAGCAAGGTTGGTGGGACACCACGAATGATTCCTAGCTCGATAGTTTGCTTAACTGGCACGGTTACTGTGTTCTGATTCTCCTTGTTCGGATGTGCTTATGGCTTAGGGTTTTGTTGCTGAGTTGTGATGAAGTTGATGGTTTTCGTGGCAACTTTGATTGCTTTTAGAATCGCCGGACGAGGGTGTAAATCTATTTGCTTTGATGTGGAAATCTTTTGAATGTTCGCGGCAAGTAGAGTGTGCAGAATCGAGAGTTGTTTGCCTTGGTCAATGTAGCCAACCCAATCAAGAATACTTTCCTGGAGTGAGGATTCGGTACGGCTTAAAATACTGCGAAGGACGTTTCATTCGGGGAGCTTCCTGTTCTAGAAACTGCAATGTTGAGAAGCAATCTCTCAGTTGCATTAGAAACTTTTTGCTGCTGCCTTCAATACTGCTATAAGCAGTTTTCACCGCATTTCTCAGTGCTTGGTGCTGACGGAAAAAGGAGCCATTTGCCTTTAAAAGATCTATTTGACAATCGCGATCCGAAATTATTTTCGATATAAGAGCGGAGAGTGTCCTGTAGGTATATACAGTTTGCCGGTCAGTTAGAGAAAAGTTATCATAGTGACAAGTGAATTGCTTCTGAAAGTTAACCGTTGATCGTCTACGCGCAGCAAATCTAGAGCGAGAACATCGTTCAGAAATGCCGCTGTCATGCTCTTCGCGTGCATCTTGTCCAATGTCGTTTTTAGCTTTCATGCCAATCACAAGTTCCAAAGTTTTAGAATCTTTCTTAAAATTTTCCTTCAGGCACTGCAGAAATTCTTGGTAAACTCTAATGGGAAGAATCTCTATTTTTCGAAGGCGACACTTTATCCTTAAAGTTCTTTAGAACGTTAGGTTATTTTGTGAATTGGGATTTTCCCGCAGCCCACCAGTTCGTGTTTACCCCGTTTTTTTCTTTTTTCGCCTTCTCACCTTCGCCGTTTTAACGTTTATATCGGGCACGTCCGGAAAGTCGAAGTAGTCAACCCAGAAGAGTAGCTCAGTACGTAATTACACGGGCGTTCGTCCATACCGAGGGGCAAGACACTGTCGAAAATATATTACTTTTCCCTATGGAAATATTTTTCCAACCTTAATATATTGACCTTTCCCACCCATAATATAACCGAAAGCCCGATAAAGTTACATTTATTTATACATTTATAGGGTTTTAATAGAGCCTAATATATTAATATTATGATAATATTATGAAGTGTCTTGCCCCTCGGTCCATACAAAGTTTGAGCAAGATTAATCTCGCAGAAGTAATTCTTTTTTGGTGGCAGTCCTTCGGCTTCATGCATCCACAATTTGCGTTGTCCATTCGCTTGGTGTACTCAGCGTTGGGTGCTGTATATCCAAAGATGCCATTCCTGTCGAAATCCACAGCTATAGTACCGCTCACTGCGAGGACCACCACGCACCTAGAACCAATGTCTTCGGCCGAGAACGGAAGCATGTACCGAAATGTACTCCGATTGCACCATAGTGGACATAACAGTATGATTGGAGAGTAGCCTCTCGTGCGATCGCGTACCCCGTACACTGAACGCGCTTCGAACGCTCCAGCTTTGTGAAGAATCTAGTTCGCTTCAGCGGGTTCGATCGGAAAGAACTGAAAATATAGGAAGATCTGTTAGTCGTTTGTCATGAAGCGTATGTGAATGTGAACGAACCGTTTTGATAAGTTAAATGAGAGGTGGATTCGTCCCAAAATTGAGTGCGTGGTGCTGTCCTTCTTCGACCAGCCTTCCTTTTCATAGAATGTCTGAAAAAAGATGGAAAAAGAAAAAATAAGTTTTCGTTCTGACATGCTAATGGCGAGTAGTCCGTAATTGATAGAGCACCCTCAATCATCACGTTCTGTTGGAATTTCGTTTGAATGAAGACCGTAAAGGAGGGTGGAAAATATGTCATCCTATTGATTGATAAGATGAACTGCAGTATTAACACAAACAGTTTGTGATATTAATGTGTGTGAAACCGCAACTGGTAGTATAATGTCCCCGATTATAAAAAGAGAAATAAATTATTTTCGATAATAAATAAAATGATTATAAATGATCGTTATAAATGAACAAAATTAAAATATTGTTGTTAAATGCCAAATTTTGCCCAACTACATATTAAGAACACACTATCCCACATTCAACCACTGGCCGCATCTATTAATCATTCCACAAATAGAGCCTCTGTTTCGTGGATAAAAAACTTTTTCCCTATCATGATTTAAATTCAAACCCAAATGGATTGAAATATAAACACGAATAAACGACTGACGAATTCTCCGGGTCCATCAAAACACATTTTTCGTTTGTTTAGTTGGTTGTTCTATTGAGCCTCTGGCTTCGCACTTATAATGAAAGTGCTGTTGAGTTTCCAAACGAAAATAGCGTACCACTTTTCGTGGATCATTTTGATAAAAGTTCGCTGAAAGACGTCATATTGGACCGAACCTTTCTGGTTCGGTTATTATCGATGTTCGACGTTCAACCGGAAGAAATCGGTCTTCGAATAAATCCAACAGAACCAAAGTAGACCGAAACATCCGAAACTGAAGATGATGGCGAAGGTGGTGACTTTGCGCCGTACTACCTTCAGTCGAATGTTGTTTTCGAGTCCGATAAATTACCTCATCCGATCGGTGCGAACCAACCGGCCGATCTAATTGAACCGCAGGAAGTCCAAAGTTTATCAGCACCAGCTAATGTTTATAGTTTTTCAGCAACGGGACAATCAAGGTTAGTCAACTCACCTTGGGGACAATCCACTCACTTGCAGTGCCAGAATGCAGTGAAACCATCAAAAGTGGACGAAAATGATGCAGCACCGGCTGCTACTTCCGAAGCGGTTGATTCTTCTATTCCTCTTTGGGCAATGAGCGCAAAATTCCGCAAGATAATAATCAAACGGATATCGCCTCTTCAAAAGATTCAGGCACCATCATCGTTAGCATTCTGACCACTGAAATTGAAGCAACCGCCAGTAAAACTATTGAGATCGATTATTCCTGGCCGAAAACAAATCACGAACTGGTTGTGCAAGCAGAATTCACTCGGCAAGCTTTGAGCCGGATCAAAAACGATTTGCTACATTGTCCTCAGTCGTAGCAAGATCTAGATGACGTAGTGGAACAGTGAGGCTGAGTTGAAGGAATTGGTACAGGATCGTATTAATCGATCGGCGGTTACCAATGCGTTCCAGTAGTTGTTGTCCACCAAACATCCGGTCGAAAGGAAAAACGCTGTGTACGCACTGGTATTGCTCAAAGCAGTTGAGCTGCCGGAAACATGCGATAAGCATTTCGATAAGCACTAATGTTGAAAAGAAAACCAAAAAATATAATAGCAATAAATATTTATAATTTTAGGGCTTAATTACAAACTGAACTGTCAACATGACAAAAGCAAAATTATTTCCCTCCCTTTTTCGCATTTTTCACGTAAGCACAATCAGTGTTGCTCTTTTCATTGAACTGCTTTAAAATTCCGCCCATGTGGCGTAAAATAGCATGCTGCGAGCAAAATATTACACAAATTGCACGTACATGATGATGTGCATCAATTTTATGTAATATTGCATTTATTTGTGTAAAAATTTTACGTCGAAACTGTGATAATATTACACGAAGTTGACGTACAAAAAAATGTATGTAATTTTACACGACTGTGCGGAATATCACATGATGATGTAATATTGTAACAAAATGGGTGGAATATTATGTTTCATTTTTGTTTACATCCAATTAATGCGTACATCGTTACCATTCCGTGATTTCCGATTACAATTTTTTTTACTGTGCATACAAAAATGCTGATTTTCGCGAACAATTTTTTGGCGATACCATACTTGGTATGGTGGATATATAGTCAGTGAAATTGTACTAAAACTGTTACATATATAGTATTATTATGGTTTTTCGGAAACAAACGATTCACATTGAATGATAGGGACAATGATAATTATATGGTCTCTAATGGTGTATGTAACATTGCACTAATGGTTCTAATATGGTTACTGGATTGTACAGGGAATCGTTGGTGTATTATATTTAATGATCTAAATATTGTTTTGTAATTAAATGATTCATTTATTTTCTCATGAATAGTACAAACAAAAGTTTTATTTGTGTGGATGCCGGACAACATGCGGCAACCTGCAATATGTGTTCGCTTCACCAAATAAATTCACGAATAAAGTCCCAACGGGAGATGGCTCGACAAGATTGAAGCGGTCCGCAGTAGGTGTCGAAACACCCAGGCGATTGACGACGAGTAGCTCAGGACCGAGGTCAGGAAGTGGGGACGAGTTCCTGATACGGCATAAACCTGCACGGATCTAGGCCGTAAAGCAGAAAAAGTAGCCAAATTACCTCTTCGTGTATACACATTTTTTGTGAAGCGATGTATACTCTGGCCTAGACTCTGCGTCTTTTAGAAAATACCTGTAATAAAAAAAGAAAAACTACATATGATATGAATTTAAAATGAAAACATATTCATTATGTTTTACCTGCACTTTTTCATATAATTTATCGAAGAGTTGGGGACGCACAACATCTCGCTTCAAAATTGTATAACAAAATGGCTGTTTTGCATTTAATGCACTATACCACAAATAGTAACTATAGAAAGCATAGTCAGCATTTCGTTCTTATTATTTATTTAGTACTAACTATATACAATATCGTACCTGAAT
Source organism: Sabethes cyaneus (assembly GCF_943734655.1). Lineage (NCBI taxonomy): Eukaryota > Metazoa > Arthropoda > Insecta > Diptera > Culicidae > Sabethes > Sabethes cyaneus. The sequence goes on along the minus strand of NC_071354.1, from coordinate 116,215,938 downwards.
GGTTTAACATCCACGACTTCGAATAGTAGCAACTAATATGAAACTATATCACGAACAATCACTATTGGTCATATAGTACATTTATAATACTTACCGTTTTACCAATAGTTTTTGATTATGCGGGTTGCGCTTATTTCGACACTAACTAAGAATTTTAAAGTATTTTGTTGACGAAAATGAGTATTACCGAGTATAAAACATAGTTATTGCGTACTTACGACAAATATTTTCAAAAATTTCCGGAGTTGTTTACGTATGGACGTAAACAAAACCACATTTCAAACTCACGCTGACGTCAGTTTGACTGTCGGATTATCGAGTCAAAATTCGCTAATCCGGCTATAAATTTGTCGGATTAGCGGGACGGTACTGTACTTACACTCTAGAAGAGCAATAATTCGGAACGAAAACGTATTTTCTCCATTGGGGTTTTTAATTTTGCTTCCGATTGCTGCTTTCATGTTTCGCGATTTTTTGACATTTGTAAATTACGAAAAAAATAATTGCAAATTCTATAGATATGCATTACAATTCGATGGTGATATCCATTGAATAGTTTTCAATATCTAGTTTCTTGTTTAAAAATTTGAAAACTCTCCAAAATCAATACTAAATCACTTCGATTTGTAGTGCTGCACAACAAATTGATTTAAATGCAAGAACACTTAAAATGGACGTGACGATTTTTTACCGTGAAGAAATCCATATTCCGCTTCACCCCTTCAATAAACTTTTGGAGGTGGCAGCAGCTTACGTTCGTCAACGCGAATGCTGGTCCAGCAAAAAATATTCTCTCACCCGCAAGTGGCTTCCAACAGCAATGATTACTACGCACCTTCGAAAAAAGTTACTTTTGATTAGTTTACTGATTACCTCTGATTACTAGCAATCAATCCTTTGTGATTACTATAAATTAATCATGATTACCAATGATTACTTAAGATTATCATTGATTACTATACTGATTACCATTAAAGAATCTGACTAAAGAAAAGACACTGGAGCTCAGTCACTCGCGGCCTCCTGTCATCATTAAACCTGATTTGCTCAACGATGATTGTTGTGCGTGACTCTGTTCAAAGTTGCTAGGAAAAGTTCGAACAATATTTTTTCGAGTTCAACATTTAGGCGATTTTATGAATTGTACGATACAAATGTGATTGCCTGGTGTTTCCGTTAGGCAGCACGGATCGATTTCGTGATGATACGATGATATTTGTTGCCGTTTGCTAGCAGTCAATATTTTCTCCCGCGTTGATCGACTGATACTTCGCAAGTTTTCGAGCAAAAGATTCAGAAGGTTTCATCGAGATTCATGCGCACTTGGTTTCGACAAACTGAAAATGATCTCCAGTGTCATTTCTTTAGTCAGATTCTTTAATTACCATTGATTATTGCGATTATTATCTAAAATTTTTCTTTCGTAGGTTAAGTTGTGCGCCTAACAGTTGCGCGCAGCTCTGTTCTGGTTGCTCGCAGTCAAAGTATCTCATTTACACTCACACGAAATCTAGTAAGAAACTGTCAACGCAAGGGTGATGAGAAAAGCAACAATATTTCTCTCTCGCTCATCAGCTGAATGCTATAGGGTAGCTTGCTTCGTGTTTGTCCGTTCAAACATAGACCAGTTTTTTACAAACGCAATCAGCATTTAAATTTTATCATTATCGGTTAACGTAAGACATTGTAACTGTGTTGTTTGTAAGTCTGTACGTAATAGAACAAAACAAATGTTATCTAAGCAAAGAATAAGAGCATAAACATAGAAAACTTACACGTGCTTACACTGTCAATAATACATGATTTACCTCTACGCACAACTATATAAAGTTGAAAAACGAAATATTTTCTCGGGAAGCACAATATCTAATTAATTCGTAAATGATTACAAAAGTAATCTCTGATTACTACGCCTTACTGGAAACCCCTTGCTCACCCGTTTTGTTTACATTTGCGACATTCGCCCTTTTGTTAATTCTATCTAGACTGGATAAAATGCGAATTCACGAATTCAGACGATTCAGACAGATAAATAGAAGAGAGGCAGCAGACATTCATAGGTACCTTAATCCTAGCTTTAATCAAGTGAAGTGACTAAATATAATTTCTAAAGGAAAATTAAAGTTTTATTAGGCTTTACGTATTCGTTAGATCCTAATATCTAGTGTGGACCTAAAGCATTATATTATATTTTTCGGAGCCACATCTGCGAATGCAGATTGTGTTGTACCTTCGTGACTGAACATACCAAAGTATCATTGACGTGTGTTTCTATTTACTATTGCGACGAATCACCTTACTATGTTCAATTTCATGAAAAAGGGAGTATCGACTGATGATCGTGATGGAAAAGATCGTCGTAAAAAAGAAAAAAAAATGCGCAAGGAATCCAAATCTATTGGTGTACCAGGAAGCATGAGTACAGAGGAGCTATTAAGACTGGATGAGGTAATATACTCTAATATCTGTGTGGCCACATACTCGGGAAAAAGTCGGGAATTCGAACCTATAGGGAACTCAGCGAAAGTTGCTCTTAATCGGGAATTTATGGGTTCACGTTCTAACATTCAAGCTGTGTTTGCTAAAAGGTTACTATTAGATTTGACTCCTGTTATTCTGAGACGCTTACGCTTCTAATAAACGAAATCTTTATAGGTATCAGGAGTTTTCTCCACCTGTAAGAACGCACTGCACTCTGGGTGGTACTGTGAATGTATGATAACAACGCACTATCTATATCAGTTTTCTCGTAATGGAAGGTTATTCAAAAACTTCATTGCGAAACATAAAAGATTTAATTGAATAGTAGTTTGTAAAATTTAGGCGCTTCATATTTTTTTTATCTCGTTCATTTGATTTGGCTCTTTTGTAGCAAAACTTAGCGGAGCCGTAAAGCTTTTTTATAAAAATAGTATAATAGTGAGCACTGCTTATAATTTATGTTAGAAGGTATGATCGATACACCCGATTTACTGGGGTTAGTAGGTTTTTTTACATTTTGTATATATATAAGAAGGCTTGGAAAGGTGGATTAGGGGTTTCATTATATTGTCATTTGCGAGGGTGCAGTGTGGTATCCTCTAGTAGTCGTATTGTATTTGGCGTACTTTAGTGCTGCGTAGTGTTTTGCTGTTTTCGGGCCATATCTGCCACCTCCAGTACAACATGTACGTATCTCAGTGGGGTGTGGGACGAGTGATCTGAGAATTAAACAGAGCTTTTTAAATAGATATGTCAGCATTTTTCAGGAACTCGTATATGAGGCTCATATACTGGAGATCTCGGCTACCCAGAATATCTCGTACAGGGACGTTAGGTTGTCTTCCTCGGGCCCGAAGGGAATCAGTTAGCTTAGACTTAGCATCACAGAATTCGGAACACGACCAGACAACATGTTCGATGTCATGGAAGCCATCGCCACAAACACAGTGGTTACTATCTGCAAGCCCAATACGAAAGAGATGCGTGTTTAACGTGTAGTGATTGGACATAAGTCTAGACATCACGCGAATGAAATCTCTACTTACATTCAATCCCTTAAACCATGCTTTCGTCGATACCTTAGGAATGATGGAATCGTCCCAACTCATCTATATTCCATGATGTTTGCCAACTAGTGAGCGACCTCTGACGCAACGTACTATAAAATTCGTTATAAGCAATTGGTCTATCGTAAATAATGCCATCAATCGCATCCACCTTAGCTGAAGAATCACCCTTCTTATTACCCGGTATGGAGCAATGAAAAGGGACCCAGGCTAAGGTAACCTTAAAATTTTTATCAGTTAAAGCACTCAATAGTTCCCGTATTTTCCCCAGGAAATACGGGGAGTGCTTTACCATCTTCATCGATCGCAGAGCTTCAATGGCACTAAGACTATCTGTGAAGATGAAGTAATGGTCTGTGGGCATAGTTTCGATGATCCCAAGGGAGTATTGAATTGCAGCAAGTTCTGCAACATACACGGAAGCAGGAGCATCGAGTTTGTAGGAGGCAATAAAATTTTCATTGAAGACACCTCGTCGAGGTAGGATCCGTCAGTGTAGAACATCTTATCGCAACTAACACTTTTAAATATATTGGAAAAAATTTTGGGGACCTCTTGCGATCGCAGTTGATCCGGGATACCGAAAGTTTCTTCTTTCATGGTGGTGTCGAAGAATATAGCAGACTTAACCCTCTCTGTCCCAGGGGTGTTTTGGTGGTTTACAGTTTTTGATCATGTAAAAAAGCTATTAATTAATAATTCGTCAAACGCAACTATACACCTTGTAAAACAATGTTTTTACTACGTTACAAAATCAAAATATCCATATTTGAATGCCTCAAAAATTTTATCGGTCGATTTTAGTATCGGAAGTCATAGAGCACCTGTGCTACCATGGGACAGAGAGGGTTAAAAGTATCTAGTGATGCGACACCCATGGGGACATACTGAGAAGAGTTGATATCTTGAGCCATGTAATCAAAATATGAAATCATAAATCTAGACTGAAATTGAACTGCGACCAGCCTTTCAAAATTATCAATTACTAATGGGTTCATAATCTCACATCGAATGAGTAAACGATAGGACAATTCCCAAAAGCGATTCTTCAATGGTAGAATCCCCGCCAACACTTCAATACTCATCGTATGGGTCGATTGCATGCAGCCTAAGGCAATACGCAGACAATGATATTGTATTCTTTCTAATTTGATAATATGCGTGTTAGCGGCGGACCGGAAGCAAAAACATCCATATTCAAGAACAGATAATATCGTTGTTTGGTATAACCTTGTAAGGTCTCCTGGGTGAGCTCCCCACCAAATTCCGGTAATTGTACGAAGAAAGTTTATCCTCTGTTGGCATTTTTGAATCAGATACCTAAAGTGGCATGCCCAAGTGCATTTGGAATCGAACCAGATACCGAGATATTTGTAAACCAATACCTGAGCGATCGTTTTACCCATAAGTAGGAGCTGAAGTTGTGCTGGATCATGCTTCCTAGAAAAAACGACCAACTCTGATTTTTCCGGGGAGAATTCGATACCCAGCTTTGACGCCCAATTGGACAAATTGTCCAAAGTATCTTGCAAAGGTCCTTGCAAATCGTTAGTCGTGGATCCTGTAATGGAAAAAACGCTATCATCTGCAAGTTGCTTTAACGTGCATGACTCTTCGAGACAACTATCTATGTCGTTAAGATAAAAGTTATGCAGAAGTGGACTTAGACATGAGTCCTGGGGAAGACCCATGTAGCTAATTCGAGATGTGGTCAAATCATCATGTGTAAAACTCAGGCGTTTTTCCGACAACAAATTGAGCAAAAAATTATTCAAAACCGGTGAAAGTCCCTGCAAGTGAAGTTTTTCGGTCAAAACTGCTACGGAGACAGAATCAAAGGCCCCTTTAATGTCCAAAAATCCGGATGCCATTTGCTCCTTCTGAGCGTAGGCAAGTTGAATCTCAGTAGACAGCAACGCTAAGTAATCGTTTGTTCCTTTGCCCCTGCGGAAGCCAAATTGGGTATCTGAAAGCAAGCCATTCTTTTCGACCCATTTATCTAGGCGAAGAAGGATAATTTTCTCCATTAATTTTCGGATACAGGAAAGCATAGCAATCGGCCTATAAGAATTATGATCAGAGGCTGTTTTCCCGGGTTTCTGAATGGCGATGACTTTCACCTATCTCCAGTCCTGCGGAACAATATTCAGCTCAAAGAACTTATTGAACAGGTTCAACAAGCGTCTTTTGGCAGGGTCAGGCAAATTTTTCAACAAGTTGAATTTGATTCTGTCTAATCCTGGAGCAGTATTGTTGTAAGAGAGAAGAACTATAGAAAATTCTACCATTGTAAACGGAGGTTCACTTGCAGTCGAGGGGGACGCATCGCGAAAAGATCTCTGAGCCGGGATAGAGTCTGGACAGACCTTATTGGCAAAGTCGAGGATCCATCTGTTAGAGTATTCCACGCTTTCATTTTAACGTTACGATTCCGCATGCGTCTAGCGGTGCTCCAAAGAGTGCTCATCGCTGTTTCTCTCGACAATCCGTTCACGAACCGGCGCCAATATCCGCGTTTTTTCGCTTTCAAGCTCTTCATCTCTCTCAAGTACCTCGTACTTCCTGAGCAGATCTATCGAACCCTGTTTACGAAAGTCCTTATACGCCAAGGAATTTTGCGCGTACAGCTCCGAGCACTCTTTGTCCCACCAAATGGTGGAAGACCGCCGATTGAACGTTTTCCCGGGTATCGGTCTCGTCTGAGCTTGAGTCGCGGCGTCGAGGATCAATCCAATAATAAAGTCGTATTCTTCCTCCGGAGGAAGTTCGTCGCGTGATTCGATGTTTTCTGAAATTACAGTCGCGTAGCGTTTCCAATCGATATTGCGTGTGAGGTCATATGTAACATTGATTGAATTCACGGGCGGGTAGCCATTAGTAATTGATATAAGGATTTGCAGATGATCACTACCGTGGGGATCATTGATTACCTTCCACTTGCAATCTAACGCTAGTGATGTCGAACAGAGAGATAGATCCAGTACGCTTGCGCGGGCTTAGGTATACGTGTCGCTTCCCCGGTGTTTAGAAGTGCCATATCGAAGTCGTCAATCAGGTTATTAATCAGGGAGGATCGATTGTCGTCGTATAGCGACCCCCATCGAGTGCAATGGGAATTAAAATCTCCCAAAATTAGCAAAGGTTCGAGAAGCAATTCTGTAATATCAGAAAGTTGCTTCTGTTCAATCCGTACCGATGGAGGGATATATATCGAAGCGATGCAAAGGTCTTTTCCTTTTATTCTAGCATGAATGGCGACGACTTCAATATTCGAGAACGAGGGGAGGTCTATTCGGAAGAAAGAATAGCACTTCTTGATCCCTAGTAGTACTCCTCCACCATGTGATCCTCGATATCGTCGGATGACGTTAAAATCGTGGAAGTTGAGATCATTACTTGAATTGAGAAAAGTTTCACAGAGCGCGAATACGTCACAGTTAGAAATATTTATTAATTGCTTGAAAAGGTTGAATTTGGGAATGATACTTCTGCAGTTCCACTGTAAAACAGTGACAGAGTTATCAGCATTGTTCGATGTATTAATCATCGAAGGATACGATAGCTGAAAAGAGGGGCCATTGTGCTGTTAGTTGCTTCAAAAATGTTTCAACTGTGGGAAGAAAGGCAAGTAGAAAGCTTTTGAGTGGATCCGAGATGTTGAGAGTTTCAAATATCCAGTCCACAATGTCAGAGAACTTCAAAAATCCCTTTCCCGATTTGATCTCTGAATGTAAATTGGATGCGCCAGGGGTTTTAGGCGCACCAGAAAGCGGTGGGTACTCTTGGTTTGATTTCAAATTTTATAATCCTGGAGGTACCTGCTTCGGATTTTTTTCACCGCTTTTCTCAGAGTTTGATGAATTTTCCGTAACGTTCGAAGATATCTTAAGTCCTTTGCGAGTAAGTCGAGGAGAATAAATCGTTTTTCTCTTCCTAGAGCTTTCTTGCATGGCATAAGAACATCCTTCGAGCGGTTCGTCAGAAGTACCCTCAACCTCCGGCAGGGATGGTCAGCACCTCAACTTGCAGCGGGTGCGAAGAGTGATTCACACAGTTCTCTCAGCGAATAGCAAGGATGCAGAGGTATAATCATTAGTTCACTGGCTCCTAGACGCAGTGTAAGTGGTTATGGAACTGACGACAGCGTCTTTTCTTCTCCGAAACATCGCACAAAACGGACATGAAAACAACTACACTGCCACTGTGAAGGCCAAGTGTGACTTCACTGTTCGATACAAGTGTGACTTCGCTGTGTGATCCTTACTGTGAATTCACACTTCACAGAACTGTATAGTTCACCAGCGCGCTGCAGCGGCAAAGATACTGAGAAGTCACTTGGAAGCAGTTTATTGGGGAGTTCGCTTTGTGTTGTTCCATTTCGATGAGCTACACAGAAATTGAAATGCTTCTATGATGCATGTCAATGGTTAACTTTTTTGCGTGGAGTTGGCGGTTATAGGATATTTCGAAAAATTAAATTTTTATTGCCGTAGGACTACGTCTTACCGCAGATTGCCAAAAACTTAATTGCACCGGACAGATAGCTCTAGGCGGACTTTTTAAAGATAAAATAGTTGCAATCGTTGCTTAATAATATTTAGTCTATTTCCAACGCATTTACATTCAATTTTTTCATTTCAAAAAAGGGACTCGATTTTGGCACTGTTTCGATTTTGGCAACATAGGCGATACGGCGTTGTTGCCTAATTCGAAATCCTACTGTATTACAAATCACACCTGGTTGTCCGCGCTCTTAGAATACCATTCTGGCCCGATTTTTGAATAGGTTTTATTGTTGCCATAAACGTAAAAACCGCGTGAGTTATTCCAAACTACCATATAAGGAAACTCTCGCTTCTTTATTTTTGTTTACAGGACTTAACTAAAAATCAGGCTAGCAGTTTTTCTCTATTTCATTATCCCTAAGAACTTTAGTCACTATGAAAATTTATTGTAATTGTAATTTATTTAATTGTCTCGATATAGGTGTTTATGGCATATGCGAAACAATTTTTGATTTGATTTTTAACGGCTAAACATTTAATTATGGATAAAATACACCAATGTTGCATGTTGTAGTATAATCTGTCGTGTCCGGTGGAAGGGATTCCGGATCAGCAGACTATCACTTTCGATTCCGTTGTTCTTTCCAACAAGTCAATCACAAGACTGACGCTTATTTTCTTTTTGCAGGCGAACTGCCATCGTGAGCTTATCTTCATCTTCTTTACTCCTACTGCATTCTAGTTTCTATCTCTCCTTTTTTCATCACTTTCTTCCTTCGTACTGTATATGCTCTCATTCCCTACATCCACCCTTACTTCTACTCTTTAATGGTATATTGTGTATTGATTCATATTTATTTTAATTTCAAATATTGCTTTTCTGAATTAGTTTAACTCTTAGTCGTTTTTCATCATTTTTCCTTATTTGGCATATCTGCAGGTGCAGTCAGACCCGTAGCGTGACATTGTGGTGCCCTAGGATTTGGTACTCTCTTGTTCCCTAAATCAGTGTTCGTTTAAAGTTTATTATTTTTTCAGTCATGCATTATTCGTATTGTCCCCTATCCAGCATTTCGTTATACTTACTGCTAATGCCTTACAATGGTAAGGCCACGAGTTAGGCTCTTTTTATTGCCACCAAGCGCTAGCCCCCGCCACCACAGGCTGTAGCGCTGCGTGCAGTATCAGTTACAACCTTTGAAACATACTTAATATATTCAACTCTACAAGCTACAACCATTGTTAAGCCTTTCCTCTTTGCCTGTAGTAAGCCTGTTTACTGAACCTTACAACTTTGTTTTGCGTAATGCGCATACGGTTGGTAAGAATTACTAGTGCATCTTGAGTACACCTTGCGATCTCGTCAGAAGCCGTAGCGACATCTACGTACTTCGATTCGAGAACTTAAGAGCTCGCAATACTCTGAAAATTAAATTAAGCCGATAAAGCTTATTGTCCGCAAATGGAAATGGGCGAAAATACGCATAAAAATGACTGCGATATCTACTGGAGAATGTTCTGTTGGTTGTTCGAAAACACCGTTTCATCCCGATTCAAAATCTATTAAGTGATCCTTCGTTGCGCCTAACTTTCTTCACATTTCGAAATTCCAATTATGCGACGGGACACCATCAGAAAATGTTTTAAGCAATTGATCGTTATTGCAATTGCATAGCTTGGCGACAGTGACAATCCGCAAACGCGCAAGAATCCGCAATTTTGCAAACTTTAAATCAGATTCGTCAAAAACCTGGTTTGTGACTATAATTTTAACGTTCAAACGGTTGTTACATACAAGAACCATAAAATTCCTTCACCTATTCATTATGTTTGATTTAGCATGAGTTTTACTAACTCATTGATATAGGCAAATTTCATGGAATCTTCAAAACGATTACGTTATTGTCCCAAGCGTTTTTTTATCGATACCATCTTCGTCGTGATGTACCTTCCGAAATTTGTAGTCACTGTTATGTAACGAATGTTAAATCGAATAGCTAATCGGCGTTAAATGTTAAATTTACTGATTTTTTTCTGTGAAATATACCGCATCTGACGTTTGTTTTCGTTTTTATTATCATCGCATCAGGTAGCGCCACTGCGGCAGTTTTTACTCTAAAGCATAGTATACAGTTCCAAGCGAAGTGAAAATCGAAGCAAGTGAAAAAGCGTGTCTTTTCGCTCGCGGGAAATAAAGACTGTGGATCTCTTCATAATTTCATGAGCTTTCGGTTTACAGTTCATGCGAAGTGAATTGAAGGGTTTACAGTTCGAGCGAAGTGAAAATAAATTTAAAGCCAATGCGGTATTTACAAGTGGGGCAATGGTGCTGCAGTAATTAAGTGTAGCGCAAAACATTATCAATACGTTTTTAAAACCGAAAAACCAGTAATAACAGTTTGGCGTGACGTCTAATTCTACAAAAAATCCGCATTGCTCGTTGCGGTATGTTTTTGGAGTCATGAAGTTTTCTTGCCAATATTAATAAATATTTTCCTTTTCCACACCTCTACACACTCATTGGCTTGAAACGTCAAATTTTCGCTAGCTGCAGCCTGTTCACGAACGTAGACGCGCGCGAAAGAAAAGTACCCAAGTGAAAAAGATGTCATCCACAATCTTTAATTTCGGTGGATCACGTTTGTTTACAGTTCCGAGTGAAGCGAAATGCAGTTTTTGCGCTAGTGAAAAAGTTGAACGTTTTGTATGGGATTTTCACTTCGCTCGGAACTCTATACAGGGCTTAATAGGTCAATTATGCGACTCGTGTAGCAAAGTTTTTCACGAAACGAAACTCCACTTAAGCCCTGTATAGAGTTCCGAGCGAAGTGAAAATCCCATACAAAACGTTCAACTTTTTCACTAGCGCAAAAGCTGCATTTCACTTCACTTGGAACTGTAAACAAACGTGATCCACCGAAATTAAAGATTGTGGATGACATCTTTTTCACTTGGGTACTTTTCTTTCGCGCGCGCCTACGCTCGTGAACGAGGCTGCAGCTAGCGGAAACTTGACGTTTCAAGCCAATGAGTGTGTAGAGGTGTGGAAAAGGAAAATATTTATTAATATTGGCAAAAAAAACTTCATGACTCCAAAAACATACCGCAACGAGCAATGCGGATTTTTTGTAGAATTGGACGTCACGCCTAACCGTTATTAATGGTTTTTCGGTTCCAAAAACGTATTGATAATGTTTTGCGCTACACTTAATTACTGCAGCGCCATTGCCCCACTTGTAAATACCGCATTGGCCTTAAATTTATTTTCACTTCGCTCGATCTGTAAACCCTTCAATTCACTTCACATGAACTGTAAACCGAAAGCTCATGAAATTATGAAGAGATCCACAGTCTTTATTTCCCGCGAGCGAAAAGACACGCTTTTTCACTTGCTTCGATTTTCACTTCGCTTGGAACTGTATACTATGCTTTAAGCAAAAAACGGATGCTATAACGCATACAATGGTATAAATGAAATCTGTTTGATGTCAAGTCTATGTTTACCAACATTAAATCAAATGCCAGCCGCTTGAAGGCATTCTACTAGTAGTGCTAGTTACCGACCGATCAGTGAATTCAAAAGCTATGTACGACTTACACTATCTATCAAAATTCAATTTGCTCAATAGGCTGCTCACGCTAAACACCGGTTTCTTCGAAAAAATGCAAAAAAAACAACGCCACACAACACCCCTATATTAGTGTTGGCCATCTGCTCAGCAACGCACACCATAATAGAATAATAAAACGGTAGGTGAGTGTATGACGCACGCCCACGCATGATTACCCGATTACGTTCGCACATGAGATATACCATCACGTGGATATACTTAAGCAGTCCACAACTCATCCTGTTAATATTTTTTACTGTAGCAACTAGATGCATTAAAATCGAGGTCCAAGCAATGTAAAGCAGTAACTAACTACTCAAGCCCTGTATAGAGTTCCGAGCGAAGTGAAAATCCCATACAAAACGTTCAACTTTTTCACTAGCGCAAAAACTGCATTTCGCTTCACTCGGAACTGTAAACAAACGTGATCCACCGAAATTAAAGATTGTGGATGACATCTTTTTCACTTGGGTACTTTTCTTTCGCGAGCGTCTACGTTCGTGAACAAAGCTGCAGCTAGCGAAAACTTGACGTTTCAAGCCAATGAGTGTGTACAGGTGTGGAAAAGGGAAATATTTATTAATATTGGCAAAAAAACTTCATGACTCCAAAAACATACCGCAACGAGCAATGTGGATTTTTTGTAGAATTAGACATCACGCCAAACCGTTATTACTGATTTTTAGGTTTTAAAAACGTATTGATAATGTTTTGCGCTATACTTAATTACTGCAGCACCATTGCCCCACTTGTAAATACCGCATTGGCTTTAAATTTGTTTTCACTTCGCTCGAACTGTAAACCCTTCAATTCACTTCGCATGAACTGTAAACCGAAAGCTCACGAAATTATGAAGAGATACACAGTCTTTATTTTCCGTGAGCGAAAAGACACGCTTTTTCACTTGCTTCGATTTTCACTTCGCTTGGAACCGTATACTATGCTTCAGATACGGCTTCAAGCCCTCGCCAACTGGAGTGGAAAACTTTTGGGCAAACCACGATGCCCCCGTGTACAAACACGTCCTTGAGGTCGAATAAACTTCAGTGGCGCCGGACGGAGATTGCTGTCATCTGCCCCACGCACACCTCGCTGCGTGTACATATTTTTTGCTCTCATCAGGAAGCGACGCTCTTTTCCGATGCCAACAACTCACCAACACAGTCGCACACCAGCGATCTCTATGGCCTGTCGCGAAATCTCAAAAGTTTCACCCAGGAAACGTTATCCACAAACTGAAGCACCCTCTCAAGGGCTACCAATTACAATCATCGATCATCAAAAACATTTTGAACGCCCACACAAGGGGTCAATATTGCCCTCTGAAGGGATTGAATTTTTTGCCAATTTATCCTCTCGGGGATTTCCACTTCTGCTTATCGTCATTAAAAACAACTTCGCAGAGGTAAAACGTTTGTTACGATTGTATTTCCCACTCGGAGGAATCAACAATATAGACCAAATTTTTGTGTTAATTTTAAGAGATAACATAACATCACTAGCGCAACATATTTCTCTTCGCTTTGCACATACTCGGCAGCAATGCAAAATGACTCATAGTTCACTGTTGTACACATAAACGATATTCACATTTCACTAGCCAAATCCATGTCTACCTTAAAAAAAGCACGTCCGCACAGCGAAAGGAAAGCGACCGGTTCGAGGTCACCGACTAGCGCCAATGTCGTGTCCGGTGGAAGGGATTCCGGATCAGCAGACTATCACTTTCGATTCTGTTGTTCTTTCCAACAAGTCAATCAGAATCACAAGACTGACGCTTATTTTCTTTTTGCAAGCGAACTGCCATCGTGAGCTTATCTTCATCTTCTTTACTCCTACTGCATTCTAGTTTCTATCTCTCTTTTTTTCATCACTTTCTTCCTTCGTACTGTATATGCTCTCATTCCCTACATAATCGACTACAAATAATCGACCCATTTAGTTGATAATCGAGTCCGACGTGATTTCGTACAGCTATTTTCGCGGTATTAGCAAGTAGGTACTATCTAAAAACTGACAACATGTAGCATGCAACTTGTTTTTGTAATTTTTCCAACATTTAATGTTGCCCGATGTTTCCAAGAAACTTTGGCCACACCCCACAAATATTAGGATGGCGACAGAAGTAACATTGATCAAAAATTCACAAGTCGCACCTTAATTAACATTGGCATTATTCTAACAGTAGGCGAAAGTAGTCAACAGTGAGTCAACTGGAATAGCTAAGTCATAAAACAAGATCCATGATATTTACATGGAAAGTGAAGTTTGTGAACCTATACATCACATAATGTAGTTTGAGAAAAATTTGTTGATTTTTTAATATATTTTTCAACAAAAATCAGTTTTAGGGGGTCAACGTAAGTGATTTTAAGTGATGTTCAACAACAAATACATATTAAATTAAAACTAAAATTACTGCATGACATCACATAGTAATAAGAGTTAATATTTAAAAAAAAACATTGTCCGCTAGTTCACTATTTTTCATAAAACATTCCTATTAGCAACGGTGACACACAGAGACGTGGGGGACACTTAAGGTACCAGTACACTGTTTGCTGAATCATCCAATATTTGATCTATTTCATCAAATAAATTTGAAATCCCGTGTACTGACCCAACCAAATTATTTATTTATTTATTTGCAGTCAATCGTGTGTAGACCGTGATACAAGCTTAACCTAATGTTATCAATCGATTACATATTCTATTTATGTTTGCTCGTTTCTGCTAGTTTTCTGTTGTTATTGACTTGAATTACTTATTGTCCTAAAATATTGCTTCAATTTGGTTTTTTTAATTGTGAAGTCAATAAAATTACAATGTTGGTTGTATAGCACCATCATTTGATTTATGGGCCCGAATTTAGCATAATTAGTTCGATAATGATCCGTGGCAAATAGTGTACGAACACGTAAATTTCTAGTAGGTGCGTAAAAATTTAATTTAGATAAGAGTTCGGCAGAGTCAATACGTTGTGAGACTATGTCATTAACAAATGAGACCATTGCAAATTCACGACGCGCCTTTAATGTTTCGATATTTATAAGCTTGCAGCGGTTGTCATATGACGGAAGAGGAAGGCTCGTCCAATTTAAATTACGGAGTGCGTACAACAAGAATTGTTTTTGTATTGATTCTATTCTATTTATGTGTGCATTGGCAAACGGAGACCATACCACGCTACAGTACTCAAGAATTGAACGAACGTAGTAAATGTAAAGTGTTTTTAATGTGTATGGGTCTCGAAAATTAAAGCTAAAGCGTTTTATGAAAGAGAGCATGTTGCTTGCTTTACAAGTAATTGTATTATAGTGATCTATAAACGTTAATTTTGAGTCTAGAATAACTCCCAAATCTCTAATTCGTTCACAATTTTCTATCATTTGATCTCCAAGGGAGATGTTGGTTATAGGTGTATTTCGTTTCCTACTGAATTTAATTAATTTACATTTGTTCACGTTTAGTTGAAGTAAGCTCTTCTTACACCAATTATAAAAAATTTGAATTTCGTTACAAAATGTGTTGACATCTGTCTCATTTTTTATTTCTAAGTATAATTTCATATCGTCGGCGTAAATAAGGATTTTTATATTCTTGAGAACGAATGAGATATCATTAACGAATAAAATAAACAATAGCGGTCCTAAATGAGACCCCTGAGGGACTCCAGAAGTGACTTGAATGGGATTAGATGTTTTTCCTTTAAATTTGACAATTTGCTGGCGGTATGTGAGATATGATTCGATCCATATTAAAAGTTCTTGATGTATACCTATTTTTTGCAATTTGAAGAGAAGCATTGGTATATCAATGCGATCAAAGGCTTTACTAAAGTCGGTATATAAGGCTTCAACGTAGTTTCCATTATCCATTGCGTTAAGCGAAAAGTTAACAAACTCGAGTAAATTTGTTGTAGTTGAGCGTCCTTTGTAGAAACCATGTTGTGTATGAGTAATTCTATTTTTTATTTGCAAGAATACCTTCTTATTTACAATTGCTTCAAAAAGTTTTGGAATACAAGAGATAATTGCAATACCCCTATAATTACGGATATCAGATTTCTTACCAGCTTTGAACACAGGCACTAAGAAAGATCTTTTCCAGATGCTTGGGAAAATTCCAGATTGAAGGGACAAATTAAAAAGCCAGAATAGTGGAGTAGCTAGCTCTGTTGCTAGTTTCCTTATGAATGCTGGAGGTAAACCGTCTGGTCCGGGGCCTTTGGAGGAATCTAATGTTTCTAAGGCGTCTAATATTTCTAATACACTAATTTGTTTAACGTTTACGTCATTTGAGGATTCTGGAAAATGTGTAAAGTAGCCGTAATCGCGATCCTCTTCTGTGAATGTACTATAGATATCTCGGAAGAAAGTGGCAAAAAGGTCGCAAATTTCTTCTATGTTATCTGTGGTTTTTTCGTCCAAATGCATTCTAGATGGAAAGTTTTCTGATTTTAATTTTGATTTTACATAGTTGAAAAAGTTTTTTGGTTTTGATTTTATCTCACGCTCGGTTTTTTGTATATACTCTTCAAAGGCAACATTTATTGCTTGGTTTAGTTGATCACAGAGATCAAGATAATTTGCTAAGTTATTGTCATTGTTATGGTTTTTGTATGCTTTATGTGCCTTTTGCTTGCGATTTTTTATATTTTTTATTTGACTGTTGTACCATATAGGATGCTTTGAATGAGCCTGACGTCTTCGTTGTTTCATAGGCACCTCGTCTTTTAATATTTCAAATATGAGCTTATAGAAGGCTTCGACAGCCATTTCTACATTGTTTTCATTTCGAAATACATGTTGCCAATTAATATTGTGAAGCCTTTGTTTTATGTTCCCATAATTTGCGGACTGAAAGTCCGATACTTTTTCATATTCGCACTCGTAGGGTCGCAGATTTTCATGTATAAATAACGAATATTCGATGGCGGTATGAAATACCTCGTTTTTCCATAATGGAGTTTGCGATTCAGTTACGCAGAAGTCTTCGCCTATGTTAGTAAACAATAAGTCTAAGTAGCAATCTTGCCTATTCTTTACGTGATTAATCTGATAAAGACCCAAGTTGGCAGATTTGTCAAATATTAATTGCAAGGTTTCGTTTTCACCAACGACTGGGAGAAGAATGCTCTCGTTGTCAATGTCTGTAATGAAGTCAAGATTGCGTTGGTTGAAATCTCCGTATATGTGAAGCTTTATTTCAGGAGAGAGCTCAGATAAGACATTTTCCGCGACTTCAAAAAACTTTTCATAGTTTTCTTTACGTGCATTGTTTGGAGGAAAATAGACGGACGCAAAGATATGTGTCTCACCAGCTATTCGTGCTTTCGCCCATACATGTTCAAATTCGGTAAATGATGGAGTGATTATGATCTCTGAGTCTAGCTCTGATAGAATAGCAATTAATACACCGCCACCTGATTTCATTTCAGACAATTGATAATTACGATCATTTCTATAGACATTATATCTATTACCAAAAACTTCCTCGCTATGTACACTATCATCCCAACTTGTTTCGGTTACAAGAATTATAGAAAAGGAGCAACATAAAATATTCTTTTGAATTTCATTAATTTTGTGAGCACTTCGCATGCGGTTTAGATTTTGGCAGTATACCGAAACTTCAGTTACCGTAGAATAATTAAGCGAAGAAGTTGATGGGGTTTCAATGATAAAATTATTTGGTATATTTTCCAAGCAATGTTTGGAATGAGTATTAATAGTAGCGTGGTTATCAAATATATTTACCGAACTATGACTTATTTCATCAAAAACACGAGTGTTGCTGCAGGCAAGCCATATAATGTGTAGCAGAAGAATTAGATGCCATCGGTCGTTGCGGTTCATCATTTGTTGTGTAAGGGTTGAGCGTTTCTCCCCGCTGAAATTGTATAGCAGCAGCAGGTCTCAAAGGTGGTCCAGAAAAGTGATGTCTAGCAGCCGCAAGTAGTACTCTATCCGGGGGAAGATGATTTCGATGATTGCTGATGTTATTGTGTTGTGGATGATCGAAAGAAATATAGCTGTTATTCCTGTTGTTGTGGTAATTATTCCTGTTGATATTGTTGTTATTCCTGTAGTTGTTGTTGTAGTTGTTATTCCTATTGCTGTTATTGTTATTCCTGTTGCTGTTGTTGTTATTTCTGTTGTAATTGTTGTTGTTGTAATTTCTGTTGTAATTGTTGTTGTTATTTCTGTTGTAATTGTTGTTGCTGTTGTTGTTGTTGTTGTTGTTGTTGTTGTTGTTGTTGTTGTTGTTGTTGTTGTTGTTGTTGTTGTTGTTGTTGTTGTTGTTGTTGTTGTTGTTGTTGTTGTTGTTGTTGTTGTTGTTGTTAATATTTCTGCGGTTGTTGTTGTTGTTAATATTTCTACGGTTGTTGATATTAGTCCGGTTACTATTACTGTTATAGTTATTTGATCCTCTGTTATGATTGTGACTCCTGTTGTTGTTGTTGTTGTTGATGTAGTTGTTGTTCATAGTAGCACGTAGTTGACGTTGAGAGCGCTTCTTCCGATTTCGCCACGCCTTGAATTCCTTAAGTTCCTGCATTTCGCGTCGTTTTATTTTTTCATCGTATTTCCTCCAGTCAGCAGACCAACGCTTTGTAGAACCAATGAATCGCCATCCCGAATGATCATTGCCATTATCATTATTCAATTCCTCAGCTATGCTAAGAGCGGGTGCATGTTGGGGGGATTCTAATTGAGTAACTTTTTCCGATAAATTGTGTATCGCACCCATAATCTCTGCTGCTGGCCAATTATATAACATGTCAGCAGAGACGGCACCATCATTTATTACATTAGACGTAGTTGAAATCGATTTAATTTCTTCGCTGATCAGTTTCAAGTCAGCTGAAATTGATGACGTCATTGTTTGTAACGTAGCAGCTATGTTATCGTTGAATGTGTGCATCGCTATTTCCATCATAGATGTCACGTGGTTTTTAATCGACGTAGCATTACCAGCTGTGTTTCTGCCGGCCGCCAGCTCTTTTTTAACGTCAGCGATTTGTGTTTCAATGCGCTCGATCGTTTCATGTATGGCGCATACATTATTTTGCTGTGTTGTTCGATGAATCACTTCGGAGTGATTATTAATTACTTCAACTAACTGGGCTTGTTCCGTAGTTAGCGATTTCAGATCTATAGCGACATTTATTAGTGTTTGGCAAGAACTGCAGCACGGCAGTATATATGCCAGTGGGTCGATCTTTCTGTCTCGTTTGCGTAGGGATCCTCGCTGAACTGTAACTCCGGCACAGGCGGCATGAAATGATCGTGTGCATCCGACACATGTCAACATTACTGAATCTACGGCAGAATCCGCCAAACAAATCTCACAATTCATGTTCACAAAACTAAACTGTAAATCTAGCACAAACAAAACGAACAAAATTAATACGTGCGAGCGCGAAAAGTAACGCGAGCAAATTTAAATACGTCTACACTGTTCAACGACTGGACTTGGACTGGACTTGGAATATTCGAACAAATTTTATTTTTCAAAATGTCGCCGAGCTTTTCCAATAAAATTTGGCGGTTTGTAAAACAGTGTAATATGCCAATCAAATTAAATTTGTTTTCGTAACATTTTGCGCTGTTCGCCGGTTTGTTTGCTTGAAACTTATCAAAAAAGCTCACAATGTTTATTATTTGAACTGCTGTCAAAATCGAATTTGGTATAGGAAAAATCGTGCAGAAAGGAAGTTTTGCAAAGGAAATGACACTGGAATAAATCAGGACATTATTAAATCAATAGTGAACAGTTAAAAAGATTATGAATAATGAGGAAATCACTTAATAGACCTGTTTTTCGAACATGATTTGTTTAACGGGAAATTAGCAGTCAATAACTTTTCGTCGGAGAGCCCAATTTCGGAAGCAGTTTTTGGACCCAATAGCTGGGGTCTGGTTGTAAAAATATAAATACTGCCTTCTTCTTGCCAATCTGAACACAGCGAATATATTTTCATGAACAGAATTTTTGTTTCAAACAAAAAAACTGCTTTTGAAATTGGCAGAATCGATGACGACTAATTTCACCTTAAATACTCTCTAAAATTACGCACTACCACGTATATAATACTACATATGTGAAACATTATTCTAGTATATCTAGTAAATAAATAGTCAGCATGTAAACGTTTATTTCAGGATCGAAAGGCTACATTCTGTATCTGTTAACATTGATAATTTACTAGAAAATATGAACAATAATTGTATGCATATCCACCTTTTCGCGCGCTTAATGGCGGCTAATGGGTACAGTTTTCGACAATGTTTATTTGCTCACGTATGCTTGAAAGTTCTACAACAACAACTAAGGCTGGAAATATCAACTTGCCAAAGGCATGCTAACGTTCTCCGAAAATTGTACCCACTAGCCGCCATTACGCACGCGTAAAGGTCGATACCTAAAAACTATTGTTGGCCATATTGGTTTATTTGTTTATTAGTTAAAAGTCAACAGATTTTTCTATCCTACTGACTACTTAAAAACTAATAGCAAGAGCTCTAAATCGGGTTTTCAACACGTTGCGGCTGACGTCAAAGTCGAAATAGGACACAAAACGGTTGAAGTTCCGTTGTAAGCCGGTTACAGTACCGAAAGTACTGTAGTTAGTTCTCCGATGCGGTATATGCAAGAAGAAATTATTCCGCGTTAAGCGAGACCGAGTTAAGATGTCTAGTCTTCATAGAAACCAAGGACAGTCAATCCGAGATGTCAGAACATCTGATACGAAGACGGTTCTAGTTACGTCCCGACGTGTTAGCAGGGTGTCCAAGTTGATTAATCTGCAGCGCTGTTCGTAGCTTGGTAGCCAGAACGGGTCATTCCATGGTAACCTACGGAGGGCAAAGCGGATAAACCTCCGTTGCACCGACTCTATTCGACTAGCAATATTAATATTGCTGTTGTAGTTGAAACCCGTAATCCACCTTTTCGCGCGCTTAATGGCGGCTAGTGGGTACAGTATAATCAATATATATATAGAATGCCAGTGTCGCTGCAGTGCGCGTGGTAAACATCACACATGTTCAGATAATGTATTTACATTATATATGCAAATGTATGTGTGCCTGAGATTCATTAAAAGGGGAATCTCATTGTCAAACTTTGACAATCAGTTTGAAATTTCAAATATGGCTACCAAGTAATGTGATTGGAAACTTCGCTTGCTTCAAATTTCTGAAAAAATCGATGTAAAAGGGCGCAGTTGAGGGATTCTATTCATTCGGATGAAAAGAAAAAGAACGTTTAAAACCATTTCACTAGCATAAAAACACAGCGGAGAACGCACTGAAGACAGCACCAGCCAGCGCACAGATAAAGAACAGATATATAACAATGAGCAACTTTGACAATGAAGTTCCCGATTCACAGACTTGATACAGATTGTATGATACAATGAGTCCTATAGCAAAACAGCGACACTGGCATTCTATATATATAGATTCTACTGTGGGTACGCTTTTCGACAATGTTTATTTGCTTTTGGGAACTCCGCTCACGTATGCTTGAAAGTTCTACAACGACAATTAAGGCTGGAAATATTAACTTAACGTGAATAAAGCTGCCAAAAGCATGCTAACGTTTTCCGAAAGTTGTATCCAGTAGCCGTCATTACGCACGCGAATAGGTGGATAGCTGTGTGACATTCAATTTTATTCTGGTTTTGTGTGTCGCAAGTAGTGCGCTGTAATCGCACAGTGATGCGCTATCCAGCTTTTTACACCATCTGCCATAATAACGGACGGTATCAGGATTGCTAATGTGCGACTAATACAGTGGTTTGTGTGCATCGTGAAAAATTTTTCGCAGTGAAAAAAAAAACAAACAAATGCGAACTGTGCGTGCGGTAAATGTCAGCAATCTCTATAATACGTACTAGTACTTCATAAACTATGTACATTATAGCAAAAATTAGACTGCAAAAATGAAATACTGCGGAAAAATAATGTCCCAAATTTATGCATGCACCCAACATCCAACATCAACTGCTTCCCACAAATGCTACTACTGACCAAGAACTTGTTTTGGTGGAACATGTTGTTGCTGCTGGGCTTCAGTAACTGAACACTCACTAATGCCAACAACAGAATTCTAGATCTGGCTTTCACGAACGATACTGGTTGCTTTGAACTATTGGAGCCTCCTACAGGGCTACTCAGAATAGATGCTCACCATAACCCATTTGTTCTGACGTACCACTCAGTCATCAATATGGTCCCGGAGTTTGACTCCAGCAGATTATGATTTCAATCGCTGTAATTTTGCCGACTTGAATACCTTATTCGACGAAATCAACTGGAGACAACTGCTAACCAGTTTATCATGCGACGATGCGATTCAGCAGCTTTATTCGATTGTGAAGACGACGCTACGTGCTAAAGTGCTGACAAAAAACCTCACAAGACGCTACAAGAAGCTTCCTTGGTGGAATGCGGAGCGTCAAAACTTGCGCAACCGATTGCGTAAAGCGAGAAAACAGTACTTTCGATCCAAAACGACAACTGCTAAACTCAAAGTGCGCGAAATGGAAGAGCAGTACCACTCCCTTCGAATAATAAGCTTTAACGCATATATCAGCCGCACTCAAAACGACCTGCAACAAAACCCACAATATTTTTGGTCCTATGTGAAACGCCTTAAACAAACGGACGGTGTGCCTCAATCTGTACACCACGGCGATCAGTCTGCTGAAAATCCAACTGATATTGCTGATCTTTTCTCCATGTTTTTTCGCGGGGTACTGAACAACGATGAACCGCCCTTTGTAGAATCTTATTTAAACAGTCTACCTCAGCTTGATGCATCGATTCCACACCTGTCATTCTCGCCAAACGATGTCCTTGTTAAACTACGGTCACTCGATATTTCAAAAGGCTCTGGACCCGATTGTCTCCCGCCCGTCCTCTTTAAAAACTGCGCAGAGTCCCTTGCAGCTCCTTTGAGCATCATCTATAACAAATCTCTCAGCGAAGGTGTCTTCCCTACTTGCTGGAAAACCGCTACGATAATACCTAATCATAAGGCCGGAAGCATTCATGACGTGAAGAACTACAGAGCAATATCTATCCTTAGTAGTCTTCCAAAAGTCCTAGAGTGTTTAATCCTGGATGCAGTATACCATCACGTTCATCATTTTATCAGCGAAGATCAACATGGGTTTATGAAAAAGCGTTCTACAACTACCAATATGATGTCATATGTCTCCTCACTAGTACGTAGCGTCGAAAAAAGAGTGCAAGTCGACGCTGTATATGTGGACTTCTCAAAGGCCTTTGATCGTGTACCGCATAGACTCGTCGTAGAAAAACTGAAACGGAGCGGTTTTCCAGATTGGTTGACAACGTGGATTTCTTCATACCTGAGTAACCGAAGCGCGTCTGTACGAATTGGAGGCATCTTGTCGCAACCGTTTAATATCTGCTCTGGCGTCCCACAAGGCAGCCACCTGGGTCCGCTGCTCTTTGTTTTGTTCGTCAATGACTTATGCAGCTTACTCAAAGCACCGAAATTTATGTTCGCCGATGATCTCAAGTTCTTCCGTGCGATTACTTCAGTTGATGATTGTATCGCACTCCAGGAAGACATTGATCTGCTTGTGGAATGGTGTGCAACAAATGGAATGGAAGCTAACGTTAAAAAGTGTCACATCATAACGTTCACTCGCCAGCGCAATTTAATCTATTTTAACTACACTATGTCATCAACTGACCTGGACAGAGTGCAGACCGTCAAAGATTTGGGAATTACATTGGACAGTAAGTTAACCTTCTCGGAGCATATCTCATCATGTGTGGCAAAAGCATTCTCCGTGTTAGGTTTCATCAAGCGCAACACTCAGCAATTTAGCAACATATACTGCTTAAAGTCGCTATATTGCTGCCTAGTACGAAGCATCCTAGAGTACGGAGTTCAAGTTTGGGCACCATACCAAGCCATCCACATCAACAGGATTGAAAGAGTCCAGAAAATGTTCATCCGCTACGCACTTCGTTCGCTTGCCTGGAATAATCCCATTGCACTTCCACCGTATGAACAACGTTGTCAACTCATCTGTCTGACTACTCTCGAATCCAGACGGTTGCTGCTTCAACGGCTGTTCATTTTTGACATTATCAGCAATAACATCGACTGCACGCACTTGTTATCGCAATTGCGGTTCAACGTCCCGCCAAGGAACACCCGATCATCAACTTTCTTCCGAACGGTTCATCATCGAACACAGTATGGCCAATTTAATCCTCTGGAAACCTGTTGCCGAAGATTTAACGAAACTTGTGATATGTATGATTACAATATAACTAAGTCAGTGTTTAGATTAAGACTTTTAAGATACGAACTGTCTGTACGACAAACTTGAGTCGAAGACTGAATAATAAATAAATAAATAAATAAATAAATAAATAAATAAATAAATAAATAAATAAATAAATAAATAAATAAATAAATAAATAAATAAAATAAATAAACATTCATTTTTCTTGAATAGTAGGGGTATAGATTACCGGGTAATAAGCGCTTGATTAACTGTTCAACAGAAATGTTTGTTGGATATATCTGGCATCTGCTTACGACCTTTTGAAAAGTAGGTGCCCAACTTATTATATACCAAGCAATGCCTTTATGTAAAGAGCATTTTACGTGACAAAGCGACATGCTGACTTGCTGATATTGATGTGGCGCTTTCCCTGTGCTGTGCTGGTACTTTGACAATCCGCAGATGCCCCACGGGAAAGCAAAACAGAGCTGCCACAAATACAGATATTTGTGCATACATAAATTTGGGACCCATCAATTATTTCAGTTGCTGTGATTTCTGGCTCTACTAATGTTCCTGAATTTTAAAGTAGTCCATAAACTATTTATGTTATTTAAAAGATTAGATCGATAAAATTAAATACTCCGGAGAAAACGGTAGGGTCCCAAATTTATGCATGCACAAATATGTGTATTGATGGCAGCTCTGAAGCAAAATCAATATCAGCAATGTTGTTATGGTTCGTAAAATGGTCAATTCGGCTGATATTGGTGTTGGACAAAAGCGACACGGCTGACATTGGTATTGATATTAGTGATGTCCGAAATTTTTAATTATTCGATTACCGATTAATCGATCGAGTAGGCACTGATCGATTAGTTCAGTATTCGTGCTAGTAGTAGTGTTCGACATCGGAACGAAAATTGAGGTCCGGGTTCCGGTCTAGTCGGTCGGTCGGTCGGTCTAGCTAGTAGTATTCGACTATAAATATTCGAATATTTCGTTAAATTATTCGATTAATCGTACGATTATGAACGATTAATGGGGATTATTCGCATTTTTTTATCTTATTTAAACTATTCGATTAATGAATTACTCGTGCCGGCAGTATTCGATTACATATTATTCGATTATTCCATGCTGTAATCGATTAATCGAGCGATTACCGGACATCACTAAATGTAGAAATTGAATTTACGCTCAAGTCGCTTTTTACGCGAAGGATACGTCCCGCGTAAATCAAAACCGCGTAAAAAAACCGCGTAAATTCCGAAAACCGCGTAAAAATAGTCGCGTAAAAAAATCGCGTAAAAAGCGATTTCAGTGTATATAAATTGCATTTTTTCATACCGCAGTAATTTGTATTTATTATTTTGAATTAATAATAATGACTGTATTAAAACGTGTTTAAAAAAATTAAAATGGCTTTCAGCTTCCTGTTAAATGAATAGGTGTGAATAGCCTCACTTTCCGAGCGTACTTTTTTTTTGCGTATTTGATCAGTTTGATCTGCACAGAAATCTGCTGGCGCAAACATTTTCGGGCCGAATGTATTTGATAATCTCACGAATTTCATGCTGTTTTGCAAACAGTGTACTGGCCCCACAAAATATGTCAAAATTTATTTGATTTTGTAACACGGGTAACGTCTCAGATCGAATTTTTGACATCAATTGTGACAAACAGTGTACTGGGCAAGACAAATATGTCTGTCAAATACCAAAATTTGCCTAAATTCTGACAGGAAGAAAATTTGACGATAAAGCAAACAGTGTACTGGTAGCTTTAGACATAGCTTTCACCATGCATATTTTTTGAATTTTTTTTTGTGTTCAATTGCATTAATCCATAGGGATTAACTGTAAATAAATTCTTAAGTGTAAGTTAAAAGTCGTATTTGTCACAGTAGGGTAGACACTCCATTAGTCGCGCAGCTAAGCACAATGTAATATTTTTTTTTGTTCATATGCTTCAACTAATGCTTGTGGGATATTAATTTATCAAACATAAGGTGTTTATCACAAGACAAGTTAATTGCATACGTTGTGTAGTTTCTGAGAAAAAGGTACATAAAGTTTGAAAATCGTATTTTTACAGGAGCGGCGTTTTATTCGGTCGAGGTTGTTTTACGCCCCACTGGAATGCTTATGTGTATGATTGTTTTTCGGCCACTTCTCGTGGTCCGATGTCCGATCATTACAAAATTTGTACAGTAGGGTTTCGAATTTGGCAACAACTGCGCGCCGCCTATGTTGCCAAAATCGAGACCCTTTCGAAAAAATTGAATGTAAATGCGTTAGAAATTGCCATGAGCACACTGAGGGCACCGTTTTTTTTTGTCATTTAAAGCTTGTGGCGGAAACTGTCCGATATTTAAGCATATTTTTGGATGTGAAATATTTCGTATTGCCAAAAACGGATACTAAAGTAAATGGTCAGTTGTTGAGATTTGTGGAGCCAACGCTACTCTGGAAAGTTGAAAAAAATCGATTTTAAAAAAAGGCTGCCATTTTGATAATTTTTCGAATTTTCAATTATCGCTGGGAAACAATTTAAGTATTCACCATATGTTTCGAAATCTTCATTCAAATCTGTTCTCCGATACTTCGTTGGTTTCCATAAAATAAGTGATTTCTAGTGAGCATTCACGCACTCAGTTGCCAACAGTATAATACAGGTATACCTCGATAGTACGTATCACACTTAGATTTTATAACCGAGCATGGTAAAATAAATTGCCGAGATCCCAACAGCTGAGATCTCGGTGAAAATCTCGGTAAACATTGAAACACCGAGATCTTGGAAATCCAAAACATCAAACAACTGTCAAACTTTACCGACAATCTCGGTATTATTTTTCCAAGATATCCGGTAGTCAATACTGAAACTCGGCTGAAATTGCCGAATATTCGTAAAACGTAACCGACCCAAACTGTCGAATTTTAACGAGATTCTCTGTAAAACACTAGCTGAAAATGCCGAACTACGGTATTAATATGCTGAAAATTCGGTATTTTTAATAAGTTTATGAAAATCAATAAAATTTTGAATAAAACTATCATAATTAACTTTTTTTTTTATTTTAAACAATTATTGGTTAACAGTTTAACACTGTAATAGTATAGTTGATAGTATAAACTATTGAAATATAAAGGCAAAGTTAATAGGTAGAACCACATAGAACGAGCAAATTTTTCACCTGTAGTGGTTAATTTGCCTACTGAAAAAATTGTTGCTCTGATAAACACAAAGAATTGCTTGTCGTTGGGCATGCAGTTGGTGGCAAATATATCGTAACATTCGCATGGCAGCCAACGGGGATGTTGTATTCTTTCCATGAAATGACGCATTGGCCTCCACACTGCAACATCTCACCACGAATTATTAGAACTGGATTCACGTTATGGGTTGGGAGAGAATTGTCAACCTACAGAAATGTTTTTCATATTTTATCTTCTAAAATTCAGTACAGTATTTAAAAAAGCTTACTCCAATCCATTGCACCAACCCGCGTGCGCTCACAGTCTCTAGTAGGGTTTTTAGACCGAATGATAGCCAGGGATCGAAAAAAATCTGCAAGAATTTATGCGTTAAGTTAAAACATTCACACATTCATAAACATTCCATTTACCATCCGAAATTTCTTTGAAGAGATGCCGCTACGCGGTTAAAATTTTCTCCTGCCAGATCCGCCATTGATCTATAAATACTATCGTACACTTGTGTATTTTACGAAAATCGATGTCAATCTATGAAAAAAATCATCCATTTTCACAATTTCAACTTCACCGGTAACGAAACTGCTGTTGATCGCGCACAGTTAATTTTTGACATTGCTTTCCGAAATCTCGGTAAAACAGTTTGTGGCTTTTTTCAGTAGCATTTAACGAAATTTCGTTAAAACGATATTGAAGTATTTAGATTCGGCACTTTATTTTACTATGCTCGGGGGTTTACTGTTTTACTGATCTTCTCGGCAAATAAGATTGCAGTATCTCGATAAATAAGCTTCATTTCCGATATCTCAGTAAAATAATATTCCAAGTAACGGTAAAACGAGAAATGTTTACCGATATCACGGAAAAACAGACCTATTTTTGTGTAGTTCGGTATTTTGCTTTACCGAGACTTTATTTTGGAATTAAGTGTGTACACCCGCGCATCGTTTAGCGTACGTACTATCGAATCACAATTTTTAATGTAAAGTATTATTTTTATTATGCTATATATTGTTACTAGCTGACCCGACAAACTTCGTATTGCCACAAATTAACCTGTGTTGTACATAAATCATGAATCTCGGATGATCTTTTTCACAATCTCGAGTTTTGCAAGCCCCCCAGTGGGCGGCGCTTCCGACGGCGGGTTACCGGCAACACTCGCGACCGTCTCGTCCTGAATGATCTAGTGTTACTATAGATAGTTTTTGTGGTCTTGTATTGACTAATGTTTTATGGAAGAGTCTCGAATTTCTCGAGTTCGATTAGTTTTTGAGTTTCGCAAAAATTTCTGTTTTATTTGTATGAGACTCCATATCCCCCCACCACAGGGATGAGAGGTCTCTAACTATCGTAAAATAAATTCAAGACTCCAAAATATCCCACATGCCAAATTTCGTTCCATTTGCGTGATTAGTTCTCGAGATAAGAGAAAATTTGCATTTCATTTGTATGGAAGCCCACCCTCTTAAAGGGGAGATGGGCCATAACTCGCTTTCTAAAGAAGAGAGGGGTCTCAATTCACCATAGAAAAAAATCTTGCGTCCAACACCACTTACATGTCAAATTTGGTTCCATTTGCTTGATTAGTTCTCGAGTTATGAGGAAATTTGTTTTTCATTTGTATAGGAGCCCGCCCCTCTAAAAGTGGGGAAATCCATATAAAATATACCATAGAAAATATTCTTGCCTACAAAAACACCCACATGATAAATTTGGTTCCATCTGCTTGATTAGTTCTCGAATTATGATGAAATTTGTATTTCATTTGTGTAGAAGCACCCCCTCTTAAAGTTGGGAGGGGTCCTAATTCACCATAGAAAATATTTTTGCCTCCAGAAACCTCCACATGCCAAATTTGGTTCTATTTGCGTGATTAGTTCTCGAGTTATGAGGAAATTTGAATTTCATTTGTATAGGACCCCCCCTCCTAAAGTGGGTAGGGGTCCCAATTCATCATAGAAAAAAATTTTGTCTCCAAAAACACCCACGTGCCAAATTTGGTTCCATTTGCTTGATTAGTTCTCGAGTTATGAGAAAATTTGTATTTCGTTTGAATGAGAGCCCCCCCTCTTAAAAAGGTAAGGGGTCCCAATTCATCATAGAAAAAATGTTTGCCTCCAAAAACACCCACATGCCAAATATGGTTCCATTTGCTTGATTAGTTCTCGAATTATGAGGAAATTTGTATTTCATTTGTGTAGAAGCACCCCCTCTTAAAGTTGGGAGGGGTCCTTATTCACCATAGAAAATATTTTTGCCTCCAGAAACCTCCACATGCCAAATTTGGTTCTATTTGCGTGATTAGTTCTCGAGTTATGAGGAAATTTGAATTTCATTTGTATAGGACCCCCCCTCCTAAAGTGGGTAGGGGTCCCAATTCATCATAGAAAAAAATTTTGTCTCCAAAAACACCCACGTGCCAAATTTGGTTCAATTTGCTTGATTAGTTCTCGAGTTATGAGAAAATTTGTATTTCGTTTGAATGAGAGCCCCCCCTCTTAAAAAGGTAAGGGGTCCCAATTCATCATAGAAAAAATGGTTGCCTCCAAAAACACCCACATGCCAAATATGGTTCCATTTGCTTGATTAGTTCTCGAATTATGAGGAAATTTGTATTTCATTTGTGTAGAAGCACCCCCTCTTAAAGTTGGGAGGGGTCCTAATTCACCATAGAAAATATTTTTGCCTCCAGAAACCTCCACATGCCAAATTTGGTTCTATTTGCGTGATTAGTTCTCGAGTTATGAAGAAATTTGAATTTCATTTGTATAGGACCCCCCCCTCCTAAAGTGGGTAGGGGTCCCAATTCATCATAGAAAAAATTTTGTCTCCAAAAACACCCACGTGCCAAATTTGGTTCCATTTGCTTGATTAGTTCTCGAGTTATGAGGAAATTTGTATTTCGTTTGTATAGGAGCCCCCCCTCTTAAAGTTGGGAGGGGTCCTAATTTACCATAGAAAATATTTTTGCCCTCGAAAACTTTCACATGCCAAATTTGGTTTCATTTGCTTGATTAGCTCTCGAGTTATGAGGAAATTTGTATGTCATTTGTATAGGAGCCCCCCCACCTAAAGTGAGGAGGGGTCCCAATTCATCATAGAAAAAAATTTTGTCTCCAAAAACACCCACGTGTCAAATTTGGTTCCATTTGCTTGATTAGTTCTCGAGTTATGAGGAAATTTGTATTTCGTTTGTATAGGAGCCCCCCCCTCTTAAAGTGGGTAGGGGTCCTTATTCACCATAGAAAATATTCTTGCCCTCGAAAACTTTCACATGCCAAATTTTGTTCCATTTGCTTGATTAGTTCTTCAGTTATGAGGAAATTTGTATTTCATGTGTATAGGATCCCCCCCCTCCTAAAACGGGGAGGGGTCCTTATTCATCATAAAAAAAAATTTTGTCTCCAAAAACACCCACATGCCAAATTTGGTTCCATTTGCTTAATTACTTCTCGAGTTATGAGGAAAATTGTGTTTCTTTGGTACAGGAGCCCCCCCTCTTAAAGTGGGGAGGGATCCTAATTTACTATAGAAAATATTCTTGCCCTCGAAAACCTTCACATGCCAAATTTGGTTCCATTTGCTTGATTAGTTCTCGAGTTATGAAGAAATTTGTATGGAAGCCCCCCCTTTTAAAGAGGAGAGGAGTTATAATTCCCCTTATAAAGAGGGGAGGGGTCTCAATTTACCATAGAATAAATTCTTGTCACCGAAAACACCCACATGCCAAATTTTGTTCTATTTGCTTGATTAGTTGTCGAGTTATGCAGAAATTTGTGTTTCATTTGTATGGGAGCCCCCCCTCTTAGTGGGGGGAGAGGTTTCTAACCATCACTAAAACCTTTCCTGGCCCCAAAAAACCTCTACATGCATATTTTCATGCCGATTGGTTCAGTAGTTTTCGATTCTATAAGGAACATACGGACAGACAGACAGACAGACAGACAGACAGACAGACAGACAGACAGAAATCCTTCTTTATAGGTATAGATTTATTTATTTATTTATAATACAAATTTTTATTCTCAGTTTTCGTTAATAGTGCTGAGGTGTTCGGAATCTTTTATTGCGAGGGATCAGCATCGCTTGCTTTCGTGTCTCGGTCGTTGCAAAAACTTTGACAACAAAATTTTTTCGCAGCCGTGACAATTACCCAGTTTTAAATTCGAGCCAGTAGTTTGGACTTTGGAATAGTGATTTGCATTGTAATTTACAATAATATTTGACTCAGATGAAGGGTCGAGGTCGCAGAGCAGCAAATTTTTATATTGATTGATAGTGATTTTGATGACCACCTCGATATCGTTATCTTGATTTTGCGAGAAACCTCATCCTCATCTAACAAGACGAATGCAATATTAATCGCCCACACAGTGGATTCGTGCGGGACTAGTTTATGTTTTGCTTACGGAAATAAATGTCCAATAATATTCATATCATTGAAACGAATTCAGGCCCAAATACGTCGTATACGTTTTATAAACGACTATTTATTTACAATGGTGATCGCGAAAAGTTGTGATAAAATGTAATCGCTGACGCGTTGTTTCGTTGGATCATATCATCTACCAAGATGAACCCTGATCTGCACCTTCTTCTACTAACATAAATCCTATCCCGTGATACTTGTGGAGATGCAGTTGTACCCGCGGTCTCTAGCAACAACAAGTACCGGACTAATATTCCTTCCTTTTCCCATGTAGTACAGCCTTTTGGTCGTGGCCGGCGTCGTTATTGGTCAATTTTCAAAGTATTGAATCAGTAGAAGTTGCACAACGAGTATGTCATGGTACTCCCAAGTACCATTCAATTGGTTCTGCAATCTTACCGGTTTGGCCAATCACGGAGTGCAACTACGGACAGTCTACCTAAGCCAAGCTAATTATGACTTAAACAATTATCTTGGTAAAATTATTTTAGAAAAAACACTACAAATGTTAAAAAATAATTGAAAAGTAAAGCAAAAGGAATCCAAAAATATTTAGTTGTTTTGCAAAATTCTCTTTCAAATTGAAAATTTACATATTTTATTTGAATAAATCTAGGTAAAGGTTTGGTACATAGTTGTCAACATGAGCTAAAATGTTCGAATCTCGGTGGCGGTGCTGCTAGATAGAGTCAGTAGGATTGTTACACTAACCCCTTAACTGTCGTGTACTTTAACAGCCGGCTGCGATGTCTGCCGATAAATAAGGGTCAAGTCTTAGAAAAATGTTTAAGCCCAAGGCTATGCTTTATGGGACCGACATGCTTTTATTTAGCAACTTGCGCTTGTAAATAAAAGCATAACTGATCAATCTTCGAAATTTTGAAAAATAAATATTCATTTGTGTTTACTTTCCTCCGAAGAAAGTAAAATAATTCTTGTATAATGACGCACAACATATATATTTATAAATTAGTCAGTTGCTTGCAGTCTCATTTTTCCACACTTCACTTTTGTCCGTATGGGACAATTACGCTTTTATGGGTAGTAATGGTATTACACGTACCTATTTGACGAAGACCACCAGAGTAACAATTTGGGTTTTATTACACTCTTATGATGGCATTTAAGCCCAAAATTGCTCATGAAAATCGCCATAAGAGTACAATAAAACTCACATTGTTGCTTGGGCAGTATCTGCAAACAAACGAATATAACATTGCCTGCTGTTGCCCCCATCGCAGTTGGAAAGATTGTGAATCGCAGAAAAGGTTAATTCCCTGAGCAAAAATCTGCAAAATCAGAGTGCTAAAATAACTGTTGTTTGGAACGTATATTTGATTAAATTACTATTTAGGTTTTTACATAACAGAAATAACTGATATTATTAAAAATTTAGAATTATTCAATACGTATTTCCTTGTATTGACTTATAAATATTCATAAAAAAATTACTGCTGTATGTAGAAAATAAGAAAAATCATTGCTGGAAAATGTACGTATTATCGAGGCAAAATGTACGTATTATGGAGGGTACGTATTATCGAGGGTACGTACTAACGAGGGTACGTACTATGAAGGTATACCTGTAATCGCTATTTTTGCATCCAAAAATACATATTCAAATACAAAACGCAACACTTAGGGTATGATGCTGCTTCGTCGTAATTGCATATTCCCGTCCTATCCAACACAAATTATTAAAAATATCAGTGATTTTTATGACACAATGCAAAATTAGTTATTCCCTAATATTTTAGTTTGTTGCCTCTCATACGCGATCATTCAAAGTAAGCTGAAATCTATTTAAATGCTTTTTTCATTAAAGAATTTCTAGTAGCCAAAGGTAAGTGTGTTTGAGTCAAGTCAGCAGCAGAGCTTTTGGAGTATTTATTAAATCCACCTAAGAAATGATGAAAATTAGAGTGGCTTTCCTTACTACGACTGGAATTATAAATAAACCCTAACTTTAATTCCAAAATCTGACAAAATTACAAAATTCCATTATTTGATGACTTTACAGAGTAGAGTCCTTAAGTGCTTTTTTAAACCATATATTTGCAGCTACTAAGAGATTAACAGTTTCTATCAGTGCTGAAAAATCGAGTTTCTATCACTTTATCGAAACTCAAAATGATTGATTTTGAGTCAATACAATATCAAAACTCTTTTTTCCAGAAGGAATATGAATATCATTGGAATAAAAATTCATTGATAAACCAAGCTGCTGAATTTCGATGTTGCTGTATATTCGTTTCGAAAATTTCATAATGCGTTACAAAAAAGTCAGAGCTGAATATCATTTTCAGTACCGTGGCAGTGAATATGAATATCAGTTTAAGCACCTTGCAATGAATATTTATTTTCTAGTGGATTGGGACGCAATAGATTGCAGTAGGCTTTGTGATGACAATTTAACTTAAAGTTGAGATAACTGTTTGTGCGGTTAGCGTTGAAATCAAACGTTTATGGTGAAAACAACGCTTAGTGAAAATATCAACACCTCGAGATGTAACTGACATTTTTGATACTGAGCATCATTTTTCTTTTCGGATTCGTTGATGCTGATATTTGATATTCAGTTTTAGGGATGGAATAATGATTATCTGTTCCAATAATATCGTGACTGGATATTGAAATTGGTTTTCATGCTGATAAATATCAGCTACATAGGGAGCGAGTTATTATTCAATTTTATGAGTATCAACTGATAATTTTAAGCACTGGTTTCTATATTCAGCAAAGTTGCTTATTTTACTATGTTCTACAACTTTTGTTAAGAAACTTTATGTTTTGGATGCACTAAACAAATGAAAAATTTGCACCCTAATAGGTGGATTCTTGGTCACCCTAATAATGTAAAAAGATGCGCTTAATAAACTTCTCTAAAGACACACCCCTTGAAAAATCATGATTTTTTACGCTCGTGTTTTTGAGGTTTGGCCCCGCTGTGCATTCTTTTTGATTCATATCAGTAAAGTTTTCTTAGGAAATTTCATCAAATTTTTATCAAATAACGTTTGACCGATAAGACGTCAAATTTGACAGATATGTTCAGAGCGTTAAGACCTCTCGTTTGATACTAAAATAAATGTAATCTGATTTATCTGGATAAAATCGTTATACATTATTGTAAATTTTATTGTGCTACATACGATTACTCATAACTTCCAAATTAAACGCCCAATCTAAAAACAAATCAATAGTGACCTATGAGGTTATATTACCATTCAAACAAGACTAATAGTGTATAAATCGGTTCGGCCATCTCGGAGAAATGTTCAACTAATTGACACTTGGTAAAAACACATTTTTAAACATAACTTTTGAACTGAATTTTTGTTTTCAACAAAACTTCCCTAAAAATGTTGCAGTAGCAAGATCTTTCATTTGATACTAAAATTGTTGAAATCGGTGGAGCGGTACCGGAGAAAAACGTGTCACGTATTTTTCTTATTTTACTATAACTTTTAAACGAAACGTCGGACCGCAAAACAATTGAATAGTGATCTACAAGTAACACCTTTCAACCAAGCTTAACGGCGATCAAATCGGTTTAGCCATCTCCGAGAAACAGATGACTAAAGTCAAGCGTCACAGACACTGACACACACACATACACGCGCGCGCGCACACACACACACACACACAAACACACGTTTTAGTCGTATATGTCTCCTTAAACAACACACTCGACTAAAGACCTGTGAGTTAGACTCTCACCCTCGCTCTATTCGCTCTAAGTCTATATTTTTGGCCTATTAAGAATTTTTCAGTTTATCTGAATCTACATTTTTCGCATTAAGCATTTATTCTTCCACAACATTATTGATTAAGTTAATAATGAGGATATTTTCAATCATCTCAAACTTAGCATACGCATTATGCTGCAACTGCAACCAAATTCCTGACAATGCTAAAACCCTAAGATATTAGTTGGTACTTGTCAACATAAATTGCAAAATATAATTACTGTTTATTTCAAGGAATATTTGTTTTGAATTGATACATATCTTATACAAAATTTATACTATTTTATTCCAACCCGCCTCGCTGCCTCGAACGGATAAATATGCTAGGAGTATTCACGTTTTTATACTGCCGCTATTTACATAACAGTTCCATCTCCATAGAAACTGGGACTGTTATGCGAAAAGCGGCAGTATATACACGAAATACATCATCTACGCAACATAGCAAGCGCAACGCGAATACTACTGCTATGTTAGCTATTCCGTGCCGTCTTGCATTTGTGTGATATCTACGCAGCTTTTGCTGTTCGTCCCAGCGCACCTTCCCCTGTGCGAACTAGCGAAACACGATGGAAAAGAGGAGACTAACAAGTGTGAGTGTGAAGAAACATCACACTCACCTTTGAGTGCGCTGCACCGACGCTGTGTGGTTCAATATTCCACTTCTCTGACCAACTGTGATTCACACAGTAAAGAAAGGGTGTAGTTCACCGACGTGCAGAAACACAGTGACCATGCCATCCCTGCCCTCCGGTTCGTCAGAAGTACCCTTAGCAAAAAGGTATAGATATTTTCGTTGGTCAATGGCTCGGCGCTCTTGAGAATTTCTGCAAACGAGCGCTTGGAGCGTTTCCTAAGGGAGCGCTTAATTTTTTCCTCGCGCTGTTTGTACGTGGGACATGCCACCAGATCATGCGGGGTTCCCTCGCAGTAAAGACACTTCTCAGTGTCATCACTGCACTATGGTCCAGAAAGCCAAATTAGGTGGAAAAAATTGTTTACTCAGTAGTCGTTGATTTTAGACTATTTACGTCTTAGCAACAAAATCTTGACTTAGGATGGCGCTTTTTTTTGGCATGAGCTATTTTAGGGTGACCCTTAAATTAACCAAGATCCAGAAATTATCTTCAAAACGAAACAACATAGAGCGATATTCACTGCAGCAATTTCATAGCTTGAAATATTTTGAGTAATATTGTAGAAGACAAAATCCTTCTATCTCGAACCGTTTCCATATTAGGGCGATTTTCCTGAGTCAAGTTAGGGTGACCCTGCTATTTTGCGATTTTTCTCCATAACTTTTTTATTTTGCATTTCTCGCAAAACACTTCTTCAGATGACTTTTGAAGCTCAATAAGACGCAACTTTTGGTGAAAAAAGAAATTCGCTATCTATTTTACTTCTACACTTATATTAAATTTTATGATAAAAATAGGCCGTTTTCAAATGTTAGTATCTCAGAAAGGTGCAAGCAGAATTAAAATCGGTTGATTGCGTTTGAAAGATCGTGATTTTTTGTGCATAATATCAAAAAATTGGAGAGTGGATTTTTTTCTATCTCAAATAAATCAACTTTGAATATGTGTGGTTTTAACATATTTAAGTATATAAAAGTAAACGAGTTGCGCCATAACTCCGGAAGGCCTTGACTGTTCTTGATTTAACTTAGCGTACATGTTTCTTGACGTAAGTAAATCAGTACAGGGGGTTGACAAAAGCGGGGTGGTCGCTGAAAATGGGAGCGGGAGGTACAAATAAGTAAAAGTGGCTGTAATTATATTGCATTTAAACCGTTATAAGTTGTGTGAGTGGTCCAAATCTAAAAGAGAATGTATAAACTTAACCTCATGTTTGTTGACTTGAACTTTATAATGAGGTTAGACATTAAAAACGGTAGACTTTCCAATAAACAGAGGGAATGGTAGACAAAGTAATGAAATCATATGTGTTTCATAGTATCATGGAGTGGAACTACCGAATAAGAAGTTTAAATAGTTTTCTACCCGCGACGGGGATTTCCGTGATTCCCACCTCCCCTTTCATCAGAGGCCACCATTCTTTTGTCTTTCAGCCACTTGTACATTTGTTTTCGTTAAGGTTAAAAATCACAGGCGAGCGTGTGTGAAAAGCATAGCATCCAAAGCGTACTCCACTGACGCAAGCCTACGCCAAACAACTGCTGGCACTGTGTGCATACATTCTGCGTTCGTTCGTTTTTTATTTGTTAACGGAGACTTTAAATCATTAGATTCATTCGTCTCCGATATACATTCTGCTACCTGCACACTCGCGAGTGTACAGCCTCATATTAACTTTCTACACATCCCGCCCGCGAATCCAAAGCTCACGAGCTGTACATAGGTCGTGGGCACGAGTGGCACACTAGGATGTATGGATGCGGATTTTACTTTTCTTCTTCATTTTACACCCTCGCTTACACAAGCGGGTAAGTGTGCGGGCCAATGCGAGCGATGATAGGTATCAACTACTGGGTTGCAATGACGAGCGTAAGCAACGACCGTAGCTGATAACTAAATAGCAAAGCATTGCAAAGCCTAGGTGCTACATTCCGTTATCGAAACTTGACCTTCTGTTTTTTTATACGACAGACTTTGCAGCCAGCTGTTAGAGTGCAGGACAATTGCAGGGCCAGTTGCTACGATCCTGTTGACTCTAACAGCCTCTCCCAGTCGGAATTCGAACATATGACGGCTGGCTTATTAGACCAGCATCATACCTCGAGGCCAATTGGGAGGTGATAACTAAATACACTATGGCAAAAACTTGTCGCAGTGCATGAGAATATCAGCAAAGAAATCCGAAAGAAACGATCATGCATATGTGTTCGTTAGAAGTCATGACGCGAATGCGGTCTTCACAACACTACGTTTCAGTTTGCAAATTCTCATAATACAAAAAACAAAGCTTTTTTCCTCATTTAGCCATATCTACCGCTTTCCTTGATTAGCTCTTCTCGGTCAGCGGCCCTTTTGTCTACAGCAACGCGTACGTCTCTCCGAAGATAATGAAAGAGACATAAAGTCTTCCTTATATTGTTCTACTTTCGTAGTTGTGACCCTCCCATCTTTTCACACGCTCTTCATCTTATCTCCCAGCCACTTGTACAACTTCTAACAGACCAAATGCAAGATATTATGATTATTATTATTCTATATTTGAGAGGTTTTCAGCCTGTGGCTGGTTCGCCCCTTAATGCAAGATGATCGCAGCCACTTTTACTTATTTGTACCTCCCGCTCCCATTTTCAGCGACCACCCCGCTTTTGTCAACCCCCTGTACTGATTTACTTATGTCAAGAAACATGTACGCTAAGTTTAATCAAGAACAGTCAAGGCCTTCCGGAGTTATGGCGCAACTCGTTTACTTTTATATACTTAAATATGTTAAAACCACACATATTCAAAGTTGATTTATTTGAGATAGAAAAAAATCCACTCTCCAATTTTTTGATATTATGCACAAAAAATCACGATCTTTCAAACGCAATCAACCGATTTTAATTCTGCTTGCACCTTTCTGAGATACTAACATTTGAAAACGGCCTATTTTTATCATAAAATTTAATATAAGTGTAGAAGTAAAATAGATAGCGAATTTCTTTTTTCACCAAAAGTTGCGTCTTATTGAGCTTCAAAAGTCATCTGAAGAAGTGTTTTGCGAGAAATGCAAAATAAAAAAGTTATGGAGAAAAATCGCAAAATAGCAGGGTCACCCTAACTTGACTCAGGAAAATCGCCCTAATATGGAAACGGTTCGAGATAGAAGGATTTTGTCTTCTACAATATTACTCAAAATATTTCAAGCTATGAAATTGCTGCAGTGAATATCGCTCTATGTTGTTTCGTTTTGAAGATAATTTCTGGATCTTGGTTAATTTAAGGGTCACCCTAAAATAGCTCATGCCAAAAAAAGCGCCATTCTAAGTCAAGATTTTGTTGCTAAGACGTAAATAGTCTAAAATCAACGACTACTGAGTAAACAATTTTTTCCACCTAATTTGGCTTTCTGGACCATAGTGCACTGCAAGCGTTCTCCACATGATTGCCGCCACATTTGCTACAGCGTGCCTTGTTGCAACAATAGGTGGCTGTATGACCCAACTGCTTGCAGTTCAGGCAGTTCATGACCCACGGTGCGAACAGACGTACAGGCAGACGAACCCTATCCAGAAGGATGTAGTTTGGCAATGCAGATCCGGCGAAAGTTACCCGAAAGGATTCCGAAGGGTAGAATATTTTCTTCCCGTTTTCGATCGATGCTGAATGCAATTGCTTGCAGTTCAGCACTTTTACCTTTTGCAGCATGGGGTTCTTGAAACAGCCAACGCCATGCTCCAAAATGTATTCCACGGTGTGGTTCCCATCGGTAATTACACCGTCAATCTCCACGTCCTTGACAGGAACGTACACGCGATACTCTCGTAAAAAGCTCACAGCTAGCAATTGCGTTTGCTTGCTTCAAGCTTTTCACGGCACGCAGTTTATTCGGTCTAACCTTAGTTATCTCGGCTACGTCCGAAAACTGTTGTGCCAGGTCTTTGCCAATTTGAATAATATTCAAAAATTTCATTTTGGGCCGGAAGAAGACAATAAACGGCTCCTTCGAATCATCCGAATACGCCTTAATCCGTTGAGTAATCGGTTGGTCCGGGGCTGGCGGGCCGGACGGGGGCGGGGGACCAGACGAGACTGAAGGGCTTGGCGGAAAATTCAAAAGAGGTGAACTAGGCGGGGTGATATCTAGCTCATCTATTTCTTCCTCATCCGTTTCGACGTCGACAAACATAGCAGCGTTAAGGTTTTCCATTTTAGCGGGAGCAATAAGCTCAGCCGCTCAAAAACTATATAAACTCGAATGTGGGTGGGTTTAGTGATGTCCGATTTTTTGAGTTAATCGATTAGTTAACAATCGATTACTTTTTAGGCGGCCATTAATCGACATCGATTAATCGGCGCTGCATAATCGATTAATCGAAATAATCGATTGGTTATAACCTTTACGTCCTGTAACGGGGCGGGATGGGTTTTGGGGCAGGGAGCAGTGACAACCTTCACTTAAGCGCCAGGCAAGGATTAACTTGCCGTGAAGGAGCGTGTTTAGCGATACAATCCCGGTCCGGCTGGAATACCTCAGGGCAGGTCCATCAAACGCTCAACTATAAACTTACGAACGAAATACCGACTAACCTAACATCGGTTGAATCCGTTCGACCGACTCAACAGGGGAACAAGTGCAACCATCGGCTAATGCAGTGTCCCCTAGGCATCCTACACTAACCTACCGGAGGCTAACTCGCGAACCGATCTGGGGGGGCACATTCGGGGACTCACACTTTCCGAGGACACATTTCGTAGCAAACACCATTTCGAGGGTTAACAGATCTTCATTTACACGTTTCGCTTAATCTAGTGGTTAGTTTTCTTCAGTTTTTCTTACGGCCTGCTGCTTCTTGTCGACGAAGGGTCTCTGATGTTCCGATGAACAGGTGACTGTGCTAGACTAGCGGTTTCGTAGACCGCTTACAGATAGCCCGTACCAAATACGTGGTGGGTGGCAAATGGTGAATCGAATGTTTTAGTTCGACAGGGTCCGACATCCGGTAGCCGGTACGAACGGTGATGAATCCACGGACAGTAACAATTGGTTATGTGGTGGGTATAGCATACGGTTGGCTCTTCGGCGCTCGGTTCCTATCGATGGTGTATAGGGCCACGGATGGTAGCAACTGTCTGCTCGCTCGGTGTGTTTGCTCGGAGAATCGGATCTCGCACTCATGGACGACACGTGTTGAGGCCGACTGACGATGGTCGCGCTCTCAAGCCCTAAGGGAAGACCTCCGTTTGAAGGAGGGTGCTGGTGGTCTTTTGCTTCGTTCGACTGGGTAATCTAACCTCGCTTTAGCGCCTATATTTTCTACCCGTGTTTTTTTCCACTTTACTTCTACTTATTGTATCTTTTCCGAATACTAGTTTACTTCGCTTTTCGTCTTCTCATGTATCACTTTGCGTCTTCTAACTTCTAGCCCTTTCCAATCTTGCGTGTCGTCTCTTAGGTGGTTATCCTTAAAATCGCTCATTCCCCAGACTGATTTGCCTGTCTTGTCAAGCACAGGACTTTACGACGGGACCGGCGATTCAGCTTCGGCTAGTTTCACCAGGTTCCATCCGGTGGGCATTAGCAGGGTTTGTTTACTGTCGCAGTACCCTAACCTTTTTTCGGGGATAACGGCAGGTAACGCGAACAGGCTTTTAGTGACGGTTGTGTGTGGGATTGGGCAATAGGGTTTGTTACCTTATTTATTTTGTAACCTCGTTACAATCTCCGACACCAAAAAATAGTTTTGCGTCCCGTAGTACTGTCCACGAGTGTTTTGGAATGTGCAGTCAGACTTAGGCTAGTTACATAGAAATCGAGGAGACCGCATTTTTTGGTTTTTGTATAGAAAAAGACGAAGGGTATTACCCAGTTTTCTAAAAATTCCTTACAAAATTCCGTGTCTGACAGACTGACAAATTTTCGAATTATCTTTTGACGGTGGCACAGTTAGTATCTAGATAAAGTTTAGTTTGGTTTTTAGGCTTCAGCGTGGTATTTAAACCGGCCTACTGCGTGCAAACTGGATGATTAAAAGCAAAGCCTTGGGGTTACACATCCTTTCTCAGATTTGACCCATCTTTATCGACAGACTTCACAGCCAGATATTAGAGTACAAGACAGTTACGGGGCTATTGCAACAATCCTACTGACTCTATCTAGGAGCACTGCCTAGCTGAGATTTGAACATACGACTACTGGTTTCTTAGATCAGCATCGTAGCTCGAAACCAACGAACTGGCTGATTGCGTGTGGTTAATTTAGAAGGTAAGCGCCTGCCACTGTAATAATTAAATTTGTTAGAAATTGTCAAAGAATAAAATTTTAAATAATCCGGCATAATCGATCGGCCACTTAATCGATCTAATAATCAGAACATAAAGTAATCGATTATTTTGGAGGATAATCGATTAGTTCGATTAATCGAGAAGTAATTGGACATCACTAGGTGGGTTATCAATTGGACGGTTTAGAATCAAGAGCCAAATTATCAATTAAAAAAAAATAAAAATAAAAATTTTAAATACATAAATGCGAAGATCACAATACTTCACCGTACGCAATCCAAACCGGCTGATAGGTGAATAGATGATCCAGTCTAAGCACCGCACGAACTGCCAGCTGATGTCGTCCGAAGTCTGCTGGAGCACGTGTACGGGGCACAATGGATACCGGTATCGGTAGAAGAAAAAACAATGCCGCTTGCTGTGATGCCTGCAGCACACATACGGCTAGTAGCACGAAAGTTCGAGAGTCTAAACAATAGTGCTTCACTTTGTCGCGACACACTTGTGTTGTGTCGAAGCGAACGACACTATGCACTATGCACAATTTATCAACCTGATTATCGCGAGCAAAAATGAAATTATTTATACGAGCGATCGCACAATATGTCTTGACCTGGTAACGGTTGTCACTCGAACGAATGAGGCGCTCATATATTTATCTAAGATATTGCACCTGGCAGCAATTTAACGAGTCCCACGCAAATTATTTTTTTAATAATAATTATCCTGTACTTACTAAATACATTGAAAATATGCTTGTCAAGCAAGGAGGGGTGCAGTGGGGAGGCAATAACGAATAACTGATAGTTCAAATTGCTAAATTGCAAGCATGCGTGGTAAACGCAGAAAATAACCACGCTAATAATTTTCGCGTGGGACTCTAAATAGGTGGAAACTCCGCAATATTTATCTTCATATATTTATGTTTTAAAATCTACAACGGTTAGCGTTAGCAATAGACCAAATCAAGGTGACGTCATCTGGCAGATACTGGCGCCCTTGTTTACAAACAGACCGCAGAGTCCAAAAAAGTTTCAGCTGTTTAATCGGCAAGTTTGTTGTTTAAACCGAGTTTAAACAGCATTAGGACTAAATTTAAAAAGCCATTATGCCTGTAAAATGGTAAAACACACGCTACATTCGCTATAAACGAAAAGGAAAATTTTCCAAAATGTAAACAAGGGCGCCAGTATCTGTCAGTTGACGGTATGATGATTTGGTCTATTAATGGAATTCTCCTCTACTATTGGGCAGCTAAAGTCTGCTTCCGTTATTTTGAATTATTGTGGTACTTTTCAAAGGCATATTAAATTTTACTACAGACTTCATGGATTTATAATTTTATTTGAATTGGAAATTGGACTAGAAAATAGACATGAAATAGTGCTTGGAATAGGACCTAAAATTGTATTATAAATACATTGGACTTCACATTAACCTTACATTTGCCTAAAATTGCACTTGAAATTCGACAAAAAATTTTACCGTTTAATGACTTTTTTAGAACATGAAACAAATGAGTAAAATGAAAGTTGATTTTCATTTGGAAGCAGAGGTGCCAACATTTTTTCTCAAAACTCAGGATGCAAAGGAAATAAAAATCAGGATAATTCAGGATTTTTATTTCAATTTTTTTAGGAAAGCAATATGTAGGGTATGTTGCTGCTTCGTCGTAATAGGACACCGCCCCTAGTGATGTCCAATTACTTCTCGATTAATCGAACTAATCGATTATCCTCCGAAATAATCGATTAATTTATAATCGATTTTTTTCCATGTGTGGACTCATTAGTGCGACCAGTATAGTTGATCTATTGTAATATCGCCCGGGTGTTTGCTGTATGACCTGCACTGCATTTCTTTTTGCTATAATCGCTATTGAGTGAGCGATATGCTTATTAAATTTTATGCGTGCTTGCGTGTATTGGGGTTTACCCTTCCTTCAAAGCTTAATCTACTTTACCCACTTATTCCTCGCTGCCAGCACTATCCCATATTATAGCCGTCCCTGGCGAGGACTCATTCGTACCTCTTGACCAGTACACTTAACTATAGGAGGGACATTTGCACTGTCAAGAGGCTTCAGAGGGTAAATATAGAATTAAGCACGAAGGAAGGGTAAATGGAGGGGCCTGACAATAAATCCATGCTAAAGTCACTTGACATCGAATGGCTTGATTCTACTAAGATTCGAACCCACGACCACTCGCTTGTCAAAGCAGACTCGGTAACCTTGCGGCTACGGAGCCCCCCATTATAATCGATTACTTTATGTTCTGATTATTAGATAATCGATCGGCCACTTAGATCGATTATGCCGGATTATTTAAAATTTTATTTGACAATATCTAACAAATTTAATTATTACAGTGGCAGGCGCTTACCTTCTAAATTAACCACACGCAATCAGCCAGTTCGTTGGTTTCGAGCTACGATGCTGATCTAAGAAACCAGTAGTCGCATGTTCAAATCTCA
Source organism: Sabethes cyaneus (assembly GCF_943734655.1). Taxonomy (NCBI): domain Eukaryota; kingdom Metazoa; phylum Arthropoda; class Insecta; order Diptera; family Culicidae; genus Sabethes; species Sabethes cyaneus. The sequence goes on along the minus strand of NC_071354.1, from coordinate 116,171,215 downwards.
GCTAGGCAGTGCTCCTAGATAGAGTCAGTAGGATTGTTGCAATAGCCCCGTAACTGTCTTGTACTCTAATATCTGGCTGTGAAGTCTGTCGATAAAGATGGGTCAAATCTGAGAAAGGATGTGTAACCCCAAGGCTTTGCTTTTAATCATCCAGTTTGCACGCAGTAGGCCGGTTTAAATACCACGCTGAAGCCTAAAAACCAAACTAAACTTTATCTAGATACTAACTGTGCCACCGTCAAAAGATAATTCGAAAATTTGTCAGTCTGTCAGACACGGAATTTTGTAAGGAATTTTTAGAAAACTGGGTAATACCCTTCGTCTTTTTCTATACAAAAACCAAAAAATGCGGTCTCCTCGATTTCTATGTAACTAGCCTAAGTCTGACTGCACATTCCAAAACACTCGTGGACAGTACTACGGGACGCAAAACTATTTTTTGGTGTCGGAGATTGTAACGAGGTTACAAAACAAATAAGGTAACAAACCCTATTGCCCAATCCCACACACCACCGTCACTAAAAGCCTGTTCGCGTTACCTGCCGTTATCCCCGAAAAAAAGTTAGGGTACTGCGACAGTAAACAAACCCTGCTAATGCCCACCGGATGGAACCTGGCGAAACTAGCCGAAGCTGAATCGCCGGTCCCGTCGTAAAGTCCTGTGCTTGACAAGACAGGCAAATCAGTCTGGGGAATGAGCGATTTTAAGGATAACCACCTAAGAGACGACACGCAAGATTGGAAAGGGCTAGAAGTTAGAAGACGCAAAGTGATACATGAGAAGACGAAAAGCGAAGTAAACTAGTATTCGGAAAAGATACAATAAGTAGAAGTAAAGTGGAAAAAACACGGGTAGAAAATATAGGCGCTAAAGCGAGGTTAGATTACCCAGTCGAACGAAGCAAAAGACCACCAGCACCCTCCTTCAAACGGAGGTCTTCCCTTAGGGCTTGAGAGCGCGACCATCGTCAGTCGGCCTCAACACGTGTCGTCCATGAGTGCGAGATCCGATTCTCCGAGCAACACACCGAGCGAGCAGACAGTTGCTACCATCCGTGGCCCTATACACCATCGATAGGAACCGAGCGCCGAAGAGCCAACCGTATGCTATACCCACCACATAACCAATTGTTACTGTCCGTGGATTCATCACCGTTCGTACCGGCTACCGGATGTCGGACCCTGTCGAACTAAAACATTCGATTCACCATTTGCCACCCACCACGTATTTGGTACGGGCTATCTGTAAGCGGTCTACGAAACCGCTAGTCTAGCACAGTCACCTGTTCATCGGAACATCAGAGACCCTTCGTCGACAAGAAGCAGCAGGCCGTAAGAAAAACTGAAGAAAACTAACCACTAGATTAAGCGAAACGTGTAAATGAAGATCTGTTAACCCTCGAAATGGTGTTTGCTACGAAATGTGTCCTCGGAAAGTGTGAGTCCCCGAATGTGCCCCCCCAGATCGGTTCGCGAGTTAGCCTCCGGTAGGTTAGTGTAGGATGCCTAGGGGACACTGCACTAGCCGATGGTTGCACTTGTCCCCCTGTTGAGTCGGCCGAACGGATTCAACCGATGTTAGGTTAGTCGGTATTTCGTTCGTAAGTTTATAGTTGAGCGTTTGATGGACCTGCCCTGAGGTATTCCAGCCGGACCGGGATTGTATCGCTAAACACGCTCCTTCACGGCAAGTTAATCCTTGCCTGGCGCTTAAGTGAAGGTTGTCACTGCTCCCTGCCCCAAAACCCATCCCGCCCCGTTACAGGACGTAAAGGTTATAACCAATCGATTATTTCGATTAATCGATTATGCAGCGCCGATTAATCGATGTCGATTAATGGCCGCCTAAAAAGTAATCGATTGTTAACTAATCGATTAACTGAAAAAATCGGACATCACTACTGACTATGATCCGGTGGATTGCTTCGTACAGCCGCTCGCTCCCCGCTTTTAGAAGTTCAGCCGGGATACCGTCCTTCCCAGCAGCCTTACCGTTTTTCAGCTCACTGATTGCCTTCTTAACCTCCTCCTGTGTTGGTGGCTCCACAGCTTGACCATCGCTTACAATTTCTATCCTGTCCCTGCTGATCTCCGCATTTACCTCTCCATTCAATAGTGTCTGGAAGTGCTCCTTCCACCTGGCAAACGGCTACCGCCGTTTTGTCGGTAAGCAGGTTGCCAGCACTATCATTGCACATCACAGGCATGGCAAAATTCCTGCGTCTCACCGTTTTATAGAAACTCCGTGTGTCGTTGCTGGCGTATCGCTCCTCTGCGCCGGCGAGCACGTGCTCCTCGTACTCGCGTTTCTTTAGACGATGGATTCTTTTTTCCGCAGCTCTAGTCTCTCTGTATCTCTCTCTGTTTTGACGCGTTGCCGCAGTGAGCATGCGACTCCTGGCCTGGTTCTTTTCGTCTGTCACACTCTGGCATTCGGCATCAAACCACTTGTTACGCTGTCTTCCACGCGTCGTGCCTACCACCTCTCTCGCTGCTGTTTGGATGGCACCATGGATGTTCCTCCACAGCCCATTTATATCTTCTTCTACCTGCTGTTCTGCGATTCGCTGGTCAAGCTTCCTCGACCGAAAAGTGTCGAAAAGTGTCCACCGTCAATCAAGACATGATCGATCTGAGAGCTAAAGTCTCCATTTGGACGCCTCCAGGTGTGTTTCCGAATATTCAAACGTGGAAAGTAGGTGCTACAGATGGCCATCCCTCTGGCCGCGGCAAAATTTATGAGCCTCAGACCGTTATCATTGGTCGACAGATGCAGGCTATGTCTTCCAATAACTGGACGGAAGAATTGCTCCCTCCCGATCTGCGCGTTTGCATCTCCAATGATGATTTTCACGTCGTGTTTTGGGCACATTCCATAGGTCCCTCAAGCTTGTCGTAAAACTCGTCTTTAGCATCATCGGATTTATCATTTGTCATTGCGTATAAGTTGAAGAGTTTGCGCTTAATCCTCAACACGCATATACGGTCATCTACGGGCCTCCACCGGATAATTCGTTGCTTTTGTTTTCCCAACACTACGAAACCGACTCCATGTTCAGCTTTCTTAGCGCCACAGTAGTAGATGTGGTACTTGAAAGAAGTGCCTGCAATAGGGTCTACTGCACGGAACTCCCTTTCTCCGGAATTTGGCCACCGAACTTCCTGAATAGCAGCGATCTCCACTCCGAGTTGATGCAGTTCTCGAGCAAGCAAGCCAGCCCGTGCCGGTTCATGGAGAGTTCGGACATTCCAGGTACCAAGTTTCCAATCGTTATCCCTTAATCGTTTCCTTGTCCCTTGCAGTGTCCTATACCGATTGTTCCGTCCTGAATTTCTTTGTTCGTTGTTCGTGGTAATTGAAGTTTCGGTATACAGCCGCCCGTTACGAGACAGACGCTGTGTGAGCCGCCCCTCACGTGGAGAACAGGTGCTCTAGTTCGCACCTCCTAGCTTAGCTGCTTCAGTAAGTACATGAAGCATTTCCGGGTAAGGCCATCGACCGTCATCATTTGACTTAGATCTGCGTGGAGGCGCCAGGTGGGAGCTTGAGAGAGCCAGAGCTATGTTTGACGCTCCTTCCAGGTAGCTCTCTCCATTTCATACCCGGTTCGGTTTGTTTACTGATGAGTTTTTGATGTTTTTTTGGTTTTTGCATAAGTATTGCTGATTGCAAGGAAAATTGTACCATCCAAAGTGCGATATCGCTCATAAAAGTGCTATTTTGCATTAAATCGTTTCGGTATCTTCGGCGCACTTTTTCGTTATATTCCAAGCAATAAGTGCGCCGTAGAGACTGAAACGATTTAATGCAAAATAGCACTTTTATGAGCGTTCTCGCACTTTGGATGGTACGATTATCCTTGCAATTGACAATAAAAAAGGGAAATAAATATATTGGATCTCAGTTTTGACAGATGCTTGCGGGTGGCGCCGCCATCAAACGAATCGCCAAACTAACAAATGCGAGGGTAACTTCGGGTAACTTTAACGTGAACGAGGGGTTATTTCGAAATGGCCGTTACAAAAATTTAGACAGGTTGAGTATGCGAGCCTGGATGTCTGTTCTCTGTGGTATAACAGAGTAACTGTACCACAAATAAAATATGATTAGTGATTGTTTTTCAGGTAGGTAAACATAAATAAGTGAGAAATTTTGATTTTACTACCACTAGAAAAGCGCCATCTCTTGAAAAGCAACAGTTCGTATGGTGTCCTATTGCTTGTTCCCGTCCTATCCAACACAAATTCTTAAAAATATCAGCATTTTTATGACACACAATGCCAAACTAGTTATTTCCTAATATTTTAGTTTGTTGTCTATCATACGTGATCAATCAAAGTGAGCTGAGATCTAATTAAATGCTTTTTATCATTAAAGAAGTCCTACCAGCTTAAATTTCCTATATTTTTTCGTGCGACGAAGAAGAAAATGTCGACTAATCGTTTTAATTTCCGTCATTCATAAATGAAAATAACTCATGCAAGGCATTGTCGTTATTCTACAGCCAGGAAAATTTGCCTGACCTGCAGAAATTTTGCAGAATAACACAAATACATGCGCGTTAGCTTCATAAACATCGTTGTGATTTTTAGTTCGGACGATGAAAAATTTTGATGGACGGATTTTAAAATGGTACGACGAATTTAAGAAATAAAGTCAGTCAGCGTACACTCAATGAATTCGAAACGTTTTATTCATGCTACAACATGTAATTTGTTTCATGTGAAAGATTTGGGATTTTTTATATTGACAAATTACTTAATCCGTAATCCTCTACATATAAATTTAAAGCATCCTCCTTATACTTTTGAATCATGATTCCTATAACAAATCAATTATTATTATTTTTCTTAAAACCAATAATGCACGGAACATTCAAAGCACACCGCAAAAGCATTACGACTTATTGACATAGGTTTATATATTTTATGTAAAAAATGAATATTAAACGTAAATTAAACAAACATGCTTCCTATAAGTACGTCGCTATAAATTCCATTTATTTTCACTATAGAACACATGTCAATAGCTCATTTTATAAAATGTATTTGGTAAACAAATTACCGTGATTTCTTTAGTTCAAATAATAATCATTTGCCTTAAAACATATTTTTTATTTGTCTATGATATTAAACAACATTTTTCATAAAGGCATGCAGTTTAATTGACGAGACTTATAACTATTATGAGCAAATCATTACAAATCTGTGCAATAGTTTAAAACAGATTGATCTTATGTGTGGCATCTATGGAATGTATTATCGCCACTATTCCAATTCATTCGGTACCACTTCTATTGAAATTTGTCGCCACTTTTTTTTGAGTTGCCGAAAACGTCACTGTCCACTGTCTAGTCAAACACTTCTCGTCCTTCTCGAATTGGATTGTTAACAGTTTGTAAAACATCTGTACTCTTTTAATCTGTTGGTAAGTTGATTTTATTAATTTTATTCAAATAATTTTTAATAAAATTCATTTTAAGTTCATGGTGCTTCAGGACTCTCCATTTTGTGAAGTATAGATGGGCCGAATCCGTGGGAGAAAAACATCCCGACAAGATGTGTGATCAGATCGGGAATTCTCGGTGCACGTTTGCAGCAGAGCAGGATCCAAACGCAAAAGTAGCCGTTAAACCTACTTCAAAAACTGGAATGATTTTGCTGTGCGGAGGGATTACTTCAAAGGCCGTTGTTGACTATCAGAAGCACATCGGTTACGATGTCACCCCCAATGGATTCGATTACAAAACATGTAATGTATTGCTTACACTAGATCAACTATAACCAAACAGTACGGCCGGAGTACACGTAACGGCCGCGGAGGTTACTGTGATGTCAAATAAGCCCCATATCCAAGGATTATCCCGAAGGTAACTCCGGCGGCCAGTGACGAGACGGAAGCTAGTTAATCGATAACCGTGACGTGACAGCAATATAATGTTTACTTAGCGGATAGGATCTTTTGCGGTACTCAAGAGAAACCACCCGCTACGCTATAGCATGTTTTATGTTCGATTGAGTGCCACCGGATACATTTGTCATTACTAACATGCAAGTAATGAGGATTACCACTTGGGAGTGTTGTATTTATTTATTAAATTTATCAATAAGCCTTAATTATATTTTTAATAAAAACAATAAATTCTAAATTATATTTGTGGCACTTTTTCTATAAAAGGCAGTGATATATCACAGAAATGATAAAACCATACAACTCATATATTTCAAACATATTTGTCACTTTCTGCAAACATTGGATTTAATGTTCTACAACATGTATTTTATTTAAAAAAAACTATCCGCCTCATTTTCATCAATACATCATATAAAATTCGTTTCTCCATAAAAAGTAAATCTTTTCGCAATATAAAATACGTTGATGAAAAATAGCAATGAAACCAGTGACACATTCGAGTTATGTGTGGTACACATAAATGTTAAGAGATCATATCTCATAGAATAAATGTGTGAGGAATAATATTTCGTATTCACAGTATTCAATAGATTATAAGGATCATTTTCTATTGCACCATTTTATAGTTGTTTCCTTATAGCTTCGACGTTTAATTTTTTTGGTGTAATTTCAATAATATGCTTTAATAATCGCTTTTCAGCGATTTCGAAGTTCACGGATCGAAAGGTAAGTGTGCTTTAGTCAAATCACCACAAGAACTTTTGGAGGAAATGAGGAAAATTAGAATGGCTTTACTTACTACGATGGGAATTAGGAATAAGCCCTACAAATTTTCTTATTAAAAATTCTCTCACATTACTGCTTATGCATTGACTATCTACCACAGTCGCAAATCTATCTAAAATCTAAAACGCCTCTTCAGTTCAAACATTTGACAGGGTTGGCGACAAAGCGATTAGCCGAGACACTTATCGCCGTAAATGTGACATCTATATGAACACCTACCTGAAATAAAACAATCGATGGTCCTTATATACTAGCGCCAAAAGCAAGTTTCTGTCGCTCCCAAACCAGCTAAATTTGCATACCGATGGAGGTACTTATAAAAGTTATTTAAAATTTTTTATATGAAACATGGAAAAACACATTAATGGGTCCATGCCAGATTTGTTGCATATACCTAGACCCTTCACCATGTGTAATGCCGCCTCCAACGAGACAGCAGGAATCGAGATATATAAGTTTTACTAACAAATTTGCACACCGATGGGGATACTAGAAAAAGTTATTTAAAATTTTTTATATGAAACATGGAAAAACACATTAATGGGTCCATGCCAGATTTGTTGCATATACCTAGACCCTTCACCATGTGTAATGCCGCCTTCAACGAGACAGCAGGAATCGAGATATATAAGTTTTACTAACAAATTTGCACACCGATGGAGGTACTTGAAAAAGTTATTTAAATTTTTTTATATGAAACATGGAAAAACACATTAATGGGTCCATGCCAGATTTGTTGCATATACCTAGACCCTTCACCATGTGTAATGCCACATCCAACGAGACAACAGGAATCGAGAAATTTAAGTTTTACTAACAAATTTGCACACCGATGGAGGTACTTGAAAAAGTAATTTAAAATTTTTTATATGAAACATGGAAAAACACATTAATGGGTCCATGCCAGATTTGTTGCATATACCTAGACCCTTCACCATGTGTATTGCCGCCTCCAAAGAGACAACAGGAATCGAGATATTTAAGTTTTACTAACAGTTGCTAATTACAAATAGCTAAATCGTAAATATTCTGCAGTTAAAAGAAAACACCTTTTCGCAGGTCAAAAAATGGTTTCGTTATCCAGGAAACCTACCAATGCGAAAGCGACATCTTTATGATTAGTGTTACGTCAGTATGAACCGTTTGAACTGAAATGGTTGGTGTAGTTAGTGATGACTCATTAGCCAAGACATTTACCAATACGAAAGCGTCATCTGTGAGTTAAGTGTCAAACGAAGGAGGTTTGTGAAAACACAGGTCTCACCTAAAAGTTGCTAACGTAGCAGGTAGTGTGGATATCTAGAGCAGGGACCACCCTATTGGCAGGCAACCATGAAGTATTCCACCACGCACACATATAAAGATTTAAATAATTAATTTAATTCAATTTAATATAACTCTGTGTTTTTTGTTGGAAAAATTTGGCCATCTGTACAGCGAGGAAAAATATTTGTGCAAAAATCTGTCCAATGTAAATGAGAGTGAAAGAGACGGAGAGTCATTTTGCTGACTATGTCCGTCTCTTTCACTCTCATGTAAAAGCTCAAAAATCTGTTTATTTATTTATTTATTTACTATTTGATGGGGCTTTCAATCGTTGGTTGGTTCGCCCCACTGTTTAATCTGTGTAATTGGCGAAAATCTGTATTCTGGGCATACAGATTCTCATTTCGAGTGACAACCGTTGCCAAGTCAACACGTAGTGTGCGATCGCTCGTAAATAATTTCGATTTCGATTTCTTTTTGCTCGCGTTAATTCGGTTAAATTGTGTACTTAGTGCATAGTGCCATCCGCTTCGACAAGACACGAGTGTGTCTCGATAAAGTGAAGCACCATTGCTTATTTCCGATCCTTCGTGCTGCTAGCTGCTGCTGCGTGTATGTGAACTCCAGCACATCAAAGCAAGCGGCATTGTTCTTTTTTACTGATACCGGTAACCATTGTGCCCCGAACACGTGCTCCAGCAGAGGCATTGATTACATCAGTCGGTGCTGTGTATTGTTCGTGCGGCGCTTAGATGGAAGATATTGTTGTTGCAGTTGAAAACCTTCATACTTCACCGAACGCAATCCAAACCGGCTGGTGGTGAATTGATGATATTGTTGTTGCAGTTGAAAACCGTAATCACAGCGCACCACGTGCAACGTAGTTGCGACACACAGAACAAGAATAAAACCGAATGTCGCACGTCGATTATTTCGGTTTTCAACTACAACAACAATATCATCAATTCATCTACCAGCCGGTTTGGATTGCGTTCGGTGAAGTATTGTGATCTGCGTATTCATTAATTATTATTTATTTATTTTCCGGGAAAATAGATTAGCATAAACCGACATCACAGTCACAGAAACGAAGCAAGTAGAATGTGAGGTGTACCGCAATTGGCCCCAACTGGAATTTTCTCTCGTTTCTTCATATGGAAATTTTAGTGTCTGTATGCAGCAAAACTACCAGCAAATGTAAAATGTTTAAAATGTAGCCGTCTGTTGGTAGTCGAGTAATTCGGGGTCAAAATCAGGGTATTTTTTAAAATCAAAGTTCTACAGTTCCTAAACAAGCAAACATAGAGGTATACTATGTTCAGCAAATTTGTGTATTTTTATTATTTGTACAACTTTGTAATACATGAAAAAGTCATACAACAATTAAAAAAAGAGCTAAAATAGAAAAACTGATTTTACAAATTCATATAATGAACGTATGCTTATCGACTGTGAAACTATATTTTTTAGGATGGTTTTTCGACTTTGCAGTCATTTGATAGCTGCTAAAACAACGTTTTGCTTCTAATAATCCAACGTTTCGGTGATTTTAGTTCACCTTTATCAAGGAAACTAAAAATATTTTGACAATTTGACAATAATTTACATTTTTGGAAAAAGTTGATTTGACTTACAGAGGCTGTGTTTTGTTGTCATATGTATGTGTAAATCTTTCATAAAATTGTCCGCGTAGTTTGCAAATGGCGTCCTGTTAATATGGCTATGTAATGTTCCTAATAATTTTTCTGTGTTTATTTGTTTAATTACTTACTGCATTTAACTAAATGTTTTCTACAACTAACTATTGGTTAAGTTTGTTTCTGTCCGAAACGACAGGCTTTTACGGTTGAGTCTGCTTTGATCTCTTCGCGCAACACGGCACACGAATCTATAGTTGCTTCTAGTCTCTATCACTGTACATCGATTATGGTGACGTTTGGAATTGGCTATAATTTGTGTTTGTTTTTTATTTTTTAGTGTGTGTAATACTCCTGCGTAAATGGTATTCAATTCCTGTGTATCTGTGCGTTTGTTTATGCTGTTTTCGTTTGATACTATGTGACATTTCCGGAATGATTCGCGATAAGGGCGCAACTAACAAAGTGTGAACAATGAGAAATATCCTTGGAAATATCACTGTGATAATTTGCCAGTACATTTTCAAGTCATAATTTGAATAAAAGTTACAAAAATCAAGTTTAAAGACATAAATTGGTGTAGAATAAATCAATCTTATAACTCAATCTTATCAATTTTATAACAACAATCTTTCACAACAATACTGCATAAAATTTGTGCATTCAAGCTCAAAATCTAAGTTTTATAGTTGAGCCCCTTGGAATGAGCCTCAAAGCATTTTGACAATGCGATTCGCCCAGCCCTGTTTCGCCTTGTTTTGATTTTTTTATTTAGTTTCGCCTGTATACAATGCGCCTGTGTTTTGAAAACAACGCAGTTTCGCTCTTTACTATCGCCTGTTTATAAAACGATTTGCAAATAAGCCTGTCACTTCATAATAATGCGAGGGGCTAAACTGCAAATTGTCTTTTGTTTTGATTAAACACTTCTATCGTCCATCACTAAAAACTTGTTTTAAATAATCCTAACGATTAAAACAGAAGAAAGGATTCTTGCCAAGGATATTATCAGTCTTTTTAAAGCTGATGGTGTAATAAAACGATTTATTTACAATTTGCCAGTTGAGCCCCAATCGCGAATCACTCCGGATTTCTAGATATTGTATCATGTGTTGTTTATGTTTGTCTACAATTTTTGTGCTGTTAAAATCGAACCTGTGATTGAGTGTTATGGTGTGATCCATCAGTGCTGTTTTGACGTAGGACTACGTCTTTGTTTACTATACTGGGGCTGGGTAGCACTTTGTAAAAACGAAAAATAGAAGTGTAACGTTTGAATGAAATATTTCAAACACTAATAGCTACTATACTACTGAACGAAACATAACAGTTAATATGTCGTTGGATAGATAAAATGTCCAGCAATTTTATAGTAACATATTAATAATGATTTTTTATACGCTAAATAGTGAAAATGTGTGTAAAGTTTTAAGGCCGAATTTTCCCATACATTTCCCTGGTGATCGCCTAGCTTCACAGGCACGGACGACAATTAGATACACCAGAGGATTTGGATCCAAATGATAACCTTTGAGACCACTTTGTAAGTCACACCCCTTTTCCAATCCAATTGGCAACATCGATGGCTATTGATGGCAACACCGACCCCGAAGACTAGCGGAATCATCGGGCAATGGCCAACGTGAATCCCACACGATGCACTTTACGTTACATTTTGCATTATCCCCATCGCAGACATGCGAAATTGTTCGATAGCTTGCTCAATCAGTGTCGGACAATCATTTAAGCAGCAGCAGCCGATATGGTTTCCACCACCACCTACACTAGCTTACAAGTAGCAGCGGCAGTGCCAGTGACTATAAAATGGTACACTTGGTTCGCCGCCTGCTCATTTATCGCACTATCGCACTGACGGACGGTCAGCATTTTATTTATCATCGACGGCTATCGGACTTTGAAGGCAACTGGAAACGGATCGACTGACGGGCAGCAAATTCAGCAGCAGGCCGTTGTGGTCTTAAACAGTTCTTATAAGAACTATAGTAATTGAAGAATGGAAAGATTTTTCTACATTTTCTAAAATGGTTAACGTCCCATTTTGCGTTATACCATGGTAACATGGGAAATGCTTGCTCAATCAGCGTCGGATAATCATTTGAGCAGCAGCAGCAGTCGATCTGGTTTCCCCCACCACTCACCCGCCTGCTCATTTATCGCACTATCGCACTGACGGACGGTCAGTATTTTATTTACCATCGACGGCTATCGGACACTGAAGGCAAATGGAAACGGATCGACTGACGGGCAGCAAATTCAGCAGCAGGCCGTTGTGGTCGTAAACAGTTCTTATAAGAACTATAGTAATTGAAGAATGGAAAGATTTTTCTACACTTTCTAAAATGGTTAACGTTCCATTTTGCGTTATACCATGGTAACATGGGAAATGCTTGCTCATTCAGCGTCGGATAATCATTTGAGCAGCAGCAGCAGCAGTCGATCTGGTTTCCCCCACCACCTACACTAGCTTACAAGTAGCAGCGGCAGTGCCAGTGACTATAAAATGTTACACTTGGTTCGCCGCCTGCTCATTTATCGCACTATCGCACTGACGGACGGTCAGTATTTTATTTACCATCGACGGCTATCGGACACTGAAGGCAAATGGAAGCGGATCGACTGACGGGCAGCAAATTCAGCAGCAGGCCGTTGTAGTCGTAAACAGTTCAGTATTTACCATTGACGGCTATTGGTGGCGAAAGCAATGGCATTTGGCGACAACACCAGCGATCGGAGGCAACACCGATAGCAATTGGGAGGTAAAAACAATAGCATTTTGGCGGCAATTGGAGGCAAATCCAAGGACTTTTGCGGTAATTAATGTCATCTTCGATGACAATTCGAGGCAAACCCAATGGCATTTTGGCGGTAATTTTCGCAAACCAACACTGAAGGCAAATGGAAACGGATCGAATGACGGGCAGCAAATTCAGCAGTAGGCCGTTGTGGTCTTAAACAGTTCTTATAAGAACTATAGTAATTGAAGAATGGAAAGATTTTTCTACACTTTCTAAATGATTAACGTTCCATTCGGATAATTATTTGAGCAGCAGCAGCAGCCGATCTGGTTTCTCCCATACCTACACTAACTTACAAGTAGCAACGGCAGTGCCAGTTTATAGTCACTCGCACACTAGGTTCGCCGTCTGCTCATTTACCGCACGATCTCACTGACGGACGGTCAGTATTTTGATAAAACTAATCCATTTCTACTTTACAGTGATTTCGTATTTCCTATCACTCCTGTATTAGCGGGCAACCATCATCCTAGAGTCTAAAGGACCGAATAGCGACATCCATCTATATATTGGCAACAGTAATTATAGTACTGATTTTTAAGAAGTGCTATCAGCTCAAACATAGTTCTTTTCAGGGCCACCAAACAATTTCAAACGGTTTTTTTCAAAACCACCATTGATTCAATGAAAAATTAAATCAGAATATTTCGCTCTTCTTTTACAAATAAACACTCAAACAATGATACTCACAAATACTCAAATATGCATATGCCAGAAATGCAGTTTACATTAGTCTTTGATTTAATGATCAGGCATAAAGTTATACTTCATCGATTAAAACATGTTATCAATATAATGAGTATTATATGACACAGTCCTACGTCACCCTTTCGTACAACCCTTAGGGCTGTATACCTTGTAGTTTTTTCTTTTAGTGCTGCTAACTGTGTGTCTGGAGGTCCATCTTCGGTGTTGTTTTGTTGTAATAGTAGTTTGTCCAGTGCATTGTAATGTGTTTTGTGTCCGCTTAATCGCGTTTTCAGTTTGTTGGTGGTCAGTTCTATGTAGCAGGCATCGCAATCTTTGCATGGTATGCAGTATATTATGTTGTTGTAGTCAGGCTTCTGAAAAGCACCGCACGCTGACAGTAGTTTGTCGATTGTCAGGCTACTGCACCAGAGCAGTAATATAACCGATGAGAGTCATTGAAATGACAAAACCACTATCACAGCGACAACAGGTGACTGTCCCGTGTTTCCCTCAGTACAAATTTTTTCGTTTCTTTTCTGTTATTCGTTCTTCACAGACCCTTTTTTCACTCCTTTCACCACAATCGACATAGGTTTAATACATGCCTTTTTACACATCCAGTTAGTCGCCGTTTCTTTTGTCGTCGCCTTTAACTGTCGATTTTTTGTGCATAAGGTTCATGCTGCCGAATAAATTGGAGCCATGCCTATTAAAGAAATTGGTTACATGGTATGTCGTTGTTCGTTCGGGGTTTGGTTTGAATGGTGAAATAATGCTCGTTTTGAATTTATCAAAGTGTCAGATAAGGAAGATTGATTCAAGCAACATGTGTTTTATTACCATAGCAAGTAATTTGGATGTTTGTTTATTCGCATGGCATGCTATAAAAAATCTGGCATAACCCATGGCTTATGGGCTACAATTAAAACAATATTTTAAAAAATCGAGCTCTTCTATTTTCCTAGACCTGCTGCTCTAATTGTTTATTTTTTGTTGAATATTTTTTGTACTAAGATGGCAAGTGGGACTTAAAAATTGCATAGCTAGGGTTCAATCGACTGTATAATTTCCACCTATGATTATTTTAAACATCTGGTGCCCTACGCCGCAATTTAGCAGCATGGGTGTAAATCTCTATAAATCATCAATAACATTTATTTAATAGGAAATTTTTTCGTTTCGGGAATAGTAAATGTTTAATGTGACAAATCAAAAATAAGATGAAATTTTAGACTAAGATCAAGATTTTCAATCCATCTTATTTTTGATTTGTCACATTAAACATTTACTTTTCCGAAAATAAAAATCACTACTTAAAAGTTGTGTCTCCCAGTACCGGACATTTAATATAAATCATAAAATAAACCAATTCAGGGCTTATATTTCTGAAAAATACACGTCGAAATGACTGAGATTTTTATTTATTTTATTTTTTACGAAAACTGTGGGGTCACCTCAAGGGAAGTGCATTGCTGTTCGAAACTTTAAACGTGTTATGTGTATCTCAGAATCTAGTGGTCCGATTCAGCTGAAATTATTTTTTCAACATGTAAAAATGAATTATCTGAATTGTTACGTAACCGTTTTTTGATATCACCATTTTTCAATTTTTTATGAGCTCTTAATTGACGATTTTTGATGAAAAAACACCTTTCTTTTGAAAAAATGATCGCCATTCTGGTAATTTTTCGAATTTACAAAAACCGCTACGTAACCATTTAGGTATTGACCTAAAGCTTCAAAATCATCCTTGAAATCCGTTCTCCGATACTCCGTTGGTTCCCGGCACGTACCGCCAGCAAGGAACTGTTTTCTAGTGATCATCCACGCCCCCGGCTACCACTAGCATAATAATTACTATTCTGGTATCCAAAAAATACAAAATATATCATCAAGTATTCCTTAACCAATAACCAAAATACCCCAACAGTTAACTTTATTTCCAGTATTCGAAAAAAAATTACGAAAATCTATTATTCTTCGATCTTCCAGAGTAGTAGGGTCCCCCTTACGCGGAATGTAGGGGGAAGTCGTCTATGGCCGGACAGCCTCTTTGGCCGGACACTAGGATTTATCAAAAACAAAGCTTTATAAAAATATTCGGAAAGCATGTAACAATAGTAAATTGCTAGATTTCATGGTGTCCCAATTTTGACATCTTTGTTTCAAAAGGTAAACAAATGAGACTTGTCGAACGGTTCAACCAATAAAACAAAGAGAATCGAGTAAATTTCATAAAAGTGTAGTAGCAAATGTTTTAAGGATTGCAAAATAAACATATTTAAGGGAAAAAGGTCTTTCAGACAAATGTTTTTACCTTTGTTATACTATATTACCTTTGTTATACTATAACAAAGGTTTAGAAATTGGTCGAAAACACGAAAATTATCCAAGGCCCGGAGGGCCGAGTGTCATATACCAATCGATAGAGTTCGACGAACTGAGCAATGTCTGTGTGTGTGTTGTGTGTGTGTGTGTGTGTGTGTGTGTGTGTGTGTGTGTGTGTGTGTGTGTGTGTGTGTGTGTGTGTGTGTGTGTGTGTGTGTGTGTGTGTGTGTGTGTGTGTGTGTGTGTGTGTGTGTGTTGTGTGTGTGTGTGTGTGTGTGTGTGTGTGTGTGTGTTGTGTGTGTGTTGTGTGTGTGTGTGTGTGTGTGTGTATGTGTGTGTAAGTGTGTGTGTGTGTGTGTAAGTGTGTGTGTGTGTGTGTGTGTAAGTGTGTGTGTGTGTAAGTGTGTGTGTGTGTGTGTGTGTGTGTGTGTGTGTGTGTGTGTGTGTGTGTGTGTGTGTGTGTGTGTGTGTGTGTGTGTGTGTGTGTGTAAGTGTGTGTGTGTGTGTAAGTGTGTGTGTGTGTGTGTATGGGTGTGGA
This sequence comes from Sabethes cyaneus, assembly GCF_943734655.1. Taxonomy (NCBI): domain Eukaryota; kingdom Metazoa; phylum Arthropoda; class Insecta; order Diptera; family Culicidae; genus Sabethes; species Sabethes cyaneus. The sequence continues at coordinate 116,155,240 of NC_071354.1, read as the reverse complement.
TGTGTGTGGATGTGTGTAACGCTGTTTTTAGTCGCCTGTTTTTCGAAGATGCTTGAACCAATCAATACACTGTTACTCACCTAGTCCACTGTTACCTACCTAGTAGATCACTATTGAATTGTTTTTCGATCTGACGTTCCGTTTAAAAGTTATAAGCAAAAATGTGAAAACTAAAAAACTCGATTATCTCTAGAACCGCTTGACCAAATTCAATAATTTTGGTATCAAATGAAAGGTCTTTTTATTGCAACATCCTGTGCAAAGTTTCGAGAGAAAAGAATAAGTAGTTCAAAAGTTATGCTTTAAAATATGGTTTTACTAGGTCTCAATTAGTCGAAGGTTTTTCAGAGATGACTAAACCGATTTATGCCCTATTAGTCTCATTTGGCAAGTAATATAGTCTCATAGATCACTATTGATTTGTTTTTTGATTGGATGTTTAATTTGAAAGTTATGAGCAGTCGTGTGCAGCATAATAAAATTGACAATTATTTATAACGATTTAAAACAGATAATTAATCAAATTTCAATTATTTTAGTATCAAACGAGAGGCCTTAACGCTGTGAACATATATGCTAAATTTGATTAGAATTGGCCTTACCAGTCAAAAGTTATTTGATAAAATATTGATGAAATTTATTTAAGAAAACTTATTGATATGAACTAAATAGAAAAAAACACGATCATGTGCTCTAGCGTAAAAATATTTAATTTTCCACGTGGTGTGTCTTTGGAAAAGTTTATTAAAAAATATGGCGCAGCTTTTTACACTATTAGGGTAACCGTAAATCCACCTATTAGAGTTGTGACGACGAGCCCCCCGTTTAGTGTAACGCTGTAATTATTCAGCAGCCTCCACGTCACACCGATATCCAGTCAGCATACGTCATCGCAATTGACGAGCAAAATTAGTAACTTCTGATTATACAGAGCATCCGCTGATGGCGAGAAGATAGTGTAATTTCTATTCAGTGAGCATTTTATAATTATTTCTTAAATTAAATTTGATGATTCTACTTTAAAATTACCTAAAACTAAATTAAAATTACTATTTACAGTGCTTAAACTTAATCCTAGATAAAATTGAAATTAAAATTGGTTCTCCTTAAAACAATTGTGCAACCAAGTAAGTTGCTGAAATAATTTACATGCTTATAAATTAATTAAAATCATTTATAGTTAAAAGCAGGGAATAAATTAGATACGATCCATTTGTCACGGTATAACTACACCAAATTTGTGAGTAAAACTTAATCAGAGAGATATTTGACTACTTATAATAAAATATATTTGTAGCTTAAAGCTTACCACTAAATAAAACGTGTTCGCTATTAGGACTTGGTGAAACCTAACCCCATAAGAGTGATACAAATTTTTGTTTTTTTAAATGCGTCCAGGAAAATAGAGTGCCTCAACAAAAGTTCTAGAACACAGTATTGTACCTTGCAGCAATTTTACGAGTCCTACGCAAATATGTTTTTTAATAATAATTATCCTGTACTTACTAAATACACTGAAACTATGCTTGTCAAGCAAGGAGGGGTGCAGTGGGGAGGCAATAACGAAAAACTGATGGTTCAAATTGCTAAATTGCAAACATGTCTGGTAAACGCAGAAAATAACCACGCTAATAATTTTCGCGTGGGACTCTAAAAAGGTGGAAACTCCGCAATAAAATAAGCAACTTTGCTGTACATATTAACTATCTATCTCTTACTGGTTGCGAAGTTTAACGATTTGTTTAAAAATGAAACAAAAATTTAAAAATTGAGATATTGAAAAGCGACTACGTCACAATTTAAATAATTCATTTTTACACATAGACTAATCTCATGTTTTTAGTCTTGACCTTGAAATGCGGCCATCAGGTATCAGCATCTTTGGCTCGAGCAGCACGTTCCTCACAATCATGTGGAAGATTTGTGCCTTGCCCATCTTGCCCGTGTCATCATTTACCTGATGAGGACGGGAAGGAAAACAGGAGGAATAGGAAGGGGTGGATGAGGAATTTGGACAAACACAAACATATATATACCGAGAGATTTTTGTACCCCCGAGGGGATACTGCAATCCTTGGTAGTTAACTTATCAAAAGTACACCCCCTGGGGGGTATACTCATGATAAATAAGAGCTTATAGCTCAATACCGCTTTCGGTAAGGAACATCAAAATGTCTCGTAATTTTAGTTTCCTAAAATCCGATTCATTTAAGACGTAGGATCCAAAGATCCTATGACGCAATTGTGCTACTGCAGGACAGTTGCAAATTACGTGATATGGTGTACCGTAGTCGGATTCACATAAATTACAATGAAACGATTCAGCTCGCTGAATCGTAGCCATATGATAATTTAGTCTGCAGTGACCAGTCAGTGATCTGACAAGAATACTGTAATTTACCTTTGAGTGTTGCAAAAGAAATTTCGCAACCTTCTCACAAGGCTTAACAATGAAACTTTTCGTTTGACGACAAGTTTCAAGATTTTCCCAATAACGTACATGTTCAGATGAAAACCAAGATCGAATCTTTTGTTTTATCCAACATGCCGCAATTGGTAAAGCAGGTTCCGGTCCGAAAACCGACTTTTCTGCTCCAGATCAGCCTCCCTAGTTCATCAGCCCATTCATTTCCGGTTATACCAGAATGGCCAGGAACTCAAACCAGATGAACGGCATTTAGAATGCTTAGTTCTTCTAATTGGGTGTGGCAGGCGATGACTGTTTTAGATTTAGAATTAGCCGCACAAAGGGCTTTTATAGCGGCTTGACTATCAGAACAGAAGTAGATAATCTTGCCTATCAGTTCTTTCTGAAGTGCAAACTGAGCTCCGCACATAATTGCAAAGATTCAGCATGAAAAACGGTGCAGTAACTACCCAACAAATAGGATTCCTCCAATTCCAGCTCACGGCAGTAAACACCAGCACCCGCGCGACCTTCGTACAAGGAACCATCGGTATAACAGACCATATAGTCGGAAATTTTCCTTTCCATGTAGCCTGACATCCAATCCTCTCTAGGAGGAAAGTCACTTGAGAAAGTCCTATACGGGAAAGTACGCCTGAGCGTTACATCGCTAGGAGCAAGGGCAAACTTGTCCTCAGCAACAATTTGCGACCACAATCGAGTATGACCAGTGGAACCGTCCACAGACTGCCAAAGGCCAATCGCGTGTAGTCGATAAGCACATATTAGTGCCTCTCGCTTCAGGTGGAGGTTTAATATTGAAAATAGCTTCTAGGAGTTGTAGTTCTAGGAGTTGTAGTAGATGCACCAGACATTGCCATTAAACACATCCTTTGAAGATGGTTTAGCTTTGTCTGGACAGTCACAACTTCCCCTCTCTGCCACCATACAAGACAACCATACGCCAGTATTGGTCTGACAACGATCGTGTATAACCAGTGTATGTATTTGGGTTTAAGCCCCCAAGAGTTGCCAATTGCTCGTCTACATTGCCCAAAGGCCATGCACGCTTTTTTAATTCGGAAATCAATATTTGTGGACCAGTCAAGCTTGGAGTTGAAAATCAACCCCACGTACTTCACTTCGTTCACAACATCAACATCCGAATCGTAAAAGCGCAGAGCGCGAGCTCCATTGGTATTTCTACGTCTTGAAAATAAGACGATAGATGTTTTGCTCGGATTTACCGAAAGTGCAGTTTCTCGGCACCACGTTTCTACGACACGTAGTGCCTGCTGCATTAAGTCAAATAATGTGCTTATGCACTTTCCAACTACTAGGATGAGATAGTCATCCGCAAAACCATATGACGGATAGCCTAGACCATTGAGTTTCCTCAATAGGCCGTCCGCCACAAGGTTCCATAAAAGAGGCGAGAGAACGCCACCTTGTGGACATCCACAAACACTTTGCTTCCAAATGCTTGCTTGCCGTAAGGACGAAAAAAGCAATCGGTTACTAAGCATTTGTTCTATCCACTTTATGATTATTGAAGGCACATTATGATAACGAGCAGCCTCCAAAATGGAAGCGAAAGATACGTTATCAAACGCGCCTTCAATATCCAAAAAAGTTCCTAAGCAAGATTCCTTTTGTGAAAAAGCAACCTCAATTTTATCCACCACATCATGTAATAAAGTGGTTGTAGACTTGCCACTTTGATAAGCATGCTATGCTGAATGAAGAGGAACTTCTACTAAGCTTGTTTCGCGGATGTGGTGATCAACAATCCGCTCAAGTGATTTAAGCAAGAAAGACGTTAGACTGATTGGTCTAAAACTTTTGGCTTGCTCGTATGTCGCGCGTCCACCTTTAGGAATAAACTTAATGGTTATTTCACGCCATTGAGTTGGGATGTACCCAATAGCAATACTACACACAAATATCCTTCTCAGAATGTGTTTGAAGTACTTGAATCCTTTTTGCAGTAGAATAGGGTATATTCCATCTGTTCCAGGAGATTTGTATGGAGAGAAGCTGTTCACGGCCCACTCAATCGCTTCAGTTGTGACAAGTCTCCGAGCAAAAGCCCATGAGTCTAAGCCACCTAAAACGATTTCTGGATCGTTTCGAACTTCAGGTTCCACACAGCCCGGAAAGTGACTATAAAAGAGACATTCCAGGATTTCATTGTCATTCGAACAGTATTCACCGTTCGAACTTCGAATGTTATTAACCTGATAATCTTTCGATTTTGACAGTATTTTATTAAGTCGACTTGCCTCGCCGAAACTGGAAACGTTGCTACAGAACCTGTGCGTGCTGAAGATCGTAAAGCCTTTGCATAGGCTTTCCGGGCCTGCTTGAAAGGCTCCACGCCATCCCTCCGACGTCTATTCCAGGCTCTCCTGCATCGTTTCTTTAGTTCCGCGAGATGAGAGTTCCACCATGGTGTTCCTCTAGTCGTTTTAATAGTTTTTAGTAGGCAAGCTACTTCAAAAGCTTCCGCAATAAAAGATGTTGTGACATCTACAGCCACATCCAAGTCGATCGATGACTCAATCGTCGGTTCGAATCCTTGAAATTTCGTCGCCAGTTCCTCCTCAAAGAGTTCCCAGTCAGAAAATCTCGGATTGCGAAATGTTGCAGCGTTCAAGGAGACACCCAAATGATCAAAATATATAAAGCAATGATCAGATATTGGTGTCTCATTTGAAACATGCCATTGTGCCAACTCATGACTGATCCTGTTAGAGCAGAGTGTTATATCTAACACTTCCTCTCTACCAGCTCGTATGAAAGTTGGACAATTGCCAATGTTGAGTATTCCAAGGTTGGTACCACTCAAATATTCCATCAAATCAGAGCCTCTCAGATTGATATCCGAGCTGCCCCAAATGATGTGATGGGCATTGGCATCACTACCTACAATGAGCGGAAGCCCACTAGATTGGCAGTATCTCACCACATTTCTGAAATCGTCGCTGGGAGACGGTTCATCGTGTGGTAAGTATGCAGAACAGTAGACATAGCGCCTATGGACATCATCCACGACGAGTTCTACTGTGACTGCACAAATATCTCGAGTAGTCAACTCAGAGATAAGGCATGCACTAATTGACCTATGCAACAATATGCATGCCCTGGGCATCAAACGAGGATTTGTCATACCAGTTTTGCTGAAAACAGCAAAGTTCTGGTTTCCAATATCCGTCGAATGAAAGTACCCCTTGCGAAAATATGGCTCCTGGACCAATGCGATGGTGACAGAGCCATTAAAAAGTTTTTCGCATAAATACAAATTTGCTGCCCGTTTGTGTTGAAGATTTATTTGTGCGACTCTAACTATTTGACTAGCGGAGTATATGCACAAACAATCTCCAACACAGATCAGACAGCAAATTGTAAGCGAAGCCAATTAAGTTGGCCAGAACGCACTTGGCGTAAAACCCATAAGGGAAATTGGGCAGGACTACTATGCTGTTCCCACGAAATGCAAGGGACAACAAAGATCGACCGTACCAGAGCCCCGCATGGCACAGTAGGGGCAAGATGCCCAAAGCACTCCGTTCGCGACTGGCATGTTTTCACCCCTCCAGCCATTCAGTCATCGGCACGGAGATAGACCTTGACTTAGGGGCACCTGATTTGCCGACTCCCGGCAGGATCAGGTCCCGTGGCTCAATTTTTGCCCAAACGTACAATTCGGCACCAACCGCCAAAGGGCGTAAGTGCAGATTGTGTAAAACAGACCGATTAAGAGTCTCTCTCTCTGTGCTAAGCCAGCTGAGAAAATAACCCTCTCCCGGTGTGCTCACACCCCGCAGCAGCGCCCTCCGAAAATCCTGCGCCGAACTGCATGATTAGGTAGCCGGAAACCACACGGCGAGTGTTCCACCTTCTCTGTCTGCATACGACAAACAAAGTTGCGTACCACCAGGTGCGCAACTTTGGCTACCGTACCCCAGCCGGCACCTCGTGGAGGTAGAGATAGGAGTTAGAAAACAGAGGTGATATATTTGCACATGTTCACTCATTTGCCAGCCTAGCCTATCTCTTACTGGTTGCGAAGTTTAACGATTTGTTTAAAAATGAAACAAAAATTTAAAAATTGAGATATTGAAAAGCGACTACGTCACAATTTAAATAATTCATTTTTACACATAGACTAATCTCATGTTTTTAGTCTTGACCTTGAAATGCGGCCATACATATATATTAATATTTTTTGAAACGATGGTTCTACAATTGATGAAGGGACGGTAGGGGAAAGAAATGAATTTTTTTTTGGTGAAAGGTGAGAAGGGAGGATATTGGTAGCTACGCTTGACAAGTAGTCGCTTTGGTTCCTACTTCATGCCACTTATGATTATCGACTTATGCACCTTCCAGCATTGGACAAAAGGTACGAGTCAAAACGACTACCTGTCAAGCGTAGCGTATTTCGAAAATTTTAAATTTTTGCCGAATTCAATAAATTTTTGTAACCAAATATGACTCCAGCCATGCACCCATAGCTTTTTATGAATGTATCAGATCTCAATGATTGTGAAAAAAATAGTTAAGTATCTTGTTTCACCTACTTTAACATTTCTAGAAATATTTTTTTGAATTTACTCCTGAAAAATGCCATTTTTTTCATAAAACTCAAATGTGCGACCCCTAAATCGCATCAACCAATGTTGACGTCATATATAAGTTTTGTTGTGACACCATAAGCTATCATTTGAGGGGTGAGCCCCCGGGTTTTCTGACATAGTGCTATTTTGGGACACTTTAATGCATATGTATTGATGATAGCCACCATAGTGTTATCAAAAAGTTGAATTATGTTCCGAAGGCGTGTCAAATTCTATCTCAAATGACAAATGAGATGGTATAACAAAGGTTCCTTTCATTATTAGGTGGATTAAATCGGGTTTTTCATGTCCATAATGAAATTAATTTTATTTTCTGTGTATAATATCAACGTGAAATCAAAAGGGTGTTACTCTGAAATAATTATTTTTTTTAATAATATTTTGTAACAGATAGGCCTAATTTGTGCAATTTATGTTTATTTTTTGCCATGTTAAGGGATATACAGGGGTTAGACAAAACGGTCGGGCCAGGCAAAATTTTGACAAATTTCAAACGGCCATAAATTTTACAAAAAAAAACATTTTTAGATGAACCTCATTACATTCAACGAGCAAATTTTTTCTATTTTTTCTGAAATATTTTCAGATTTACAGCAATCAGCGAACACCGGAGATATTCCGGGTTATTCTGGGATATGTAGAAAACCGATTATTGTGAAACAAACAAGTTATGGTCATTTCCGTGAAATCACTGCCAGCAACATTTATCGTTCTGATCATTTTATGACATGATGCAAACCATATCGATATGAGTAGCAAACTTTAAGGTTTACGAGCCACTGACACTGGAAGCTTTTCTGGAAATTTTGGAAAAAGAAAATCTTCGTTCAAAATGTTTGGAAGTAATTTTGCAGTTATTTTGTATTTCGAGTGTATGAAATAAGGCCATTTTGTATGTATGTATGTATGTATGTATGTATGTATGTATGTATGTATGGGAACTACCACCTATCTTAGCAGAACAACTGTTTATAGCAATGGGCATATCTTGACAAGGGGAATCGTACAAACATAACCTTTGGTTACGTTTACCAGCTCCTGTATGAAGGGCCAAAAGGGATTCGGTCGGCAAGCAACATCACTTGCACGTATCAAGGGTATTTAAGAATCTCCTTCCAGAAACTAGATCACATGAGTCAATCGTTGAGTAAGCCCTCCCAATGCAGAATGGCCCCAATAGGTGGGGAGAAGGGCCCGCTCATTATCCACAATGTGTTGTTAGCCGGGCCAAAGTTAACCTTAGGAAGTTGACCACTTTACTCTCCCTAAGCACACTGCTTCAAACAAGTACCCTGATGGACCCTCCCATTCATTGATGTTATTGTTTTTGTGTACTCTAAAGATATGATTTTTAAGTGATTTTCTTTATTTACTTCTGTCATTGCACTTAATTATTGTCTTTGGGTTAAAGGTCATAGTTGAATGCTTTCTTAGATTGTGGATATATTTAATATAAATATTTTCAATGTGAGTGCTCTGGTTCTTACAACCCGTTTTCTGTCATGTAGATACTATTATTTATTCTTTTTTATGATCTTTTTGTGTTATAATTTAATATTAATTATTTAATATTTGGAGTGATTCCATTATGCTTTTCAATTTTAAGAAATCCGAAATATTGATATAAAAAAACCTGATTTAATCCACCTATTGGTGAAAGGAACCTTTGTTATACGGTCTTACTTGCTATTTGAGATAGAAATCGATACCAGCACCATTCGCCGCGCACTTAGTACGTTGGCTGGTACATAAATGCTTGTATAAAACCTGATTTAATCCACCTAGTGGTGAAAGGAACCTTTGTTATACGGTTTTATTGCTCTTTGAGATAGAAATCGACACGTCTTCGGAACCTAATTCATCTATTGGTTAACGTTGCGTAGTGCGTTGGTTTTCATAAAACTTTTGGAAATTGAATAAGTTTACAAAATTTTAACAAAATAGCAGCACCTATAAATTTTGATAGATCCTTTTTTTATGAAATATCTGAGTAAGGGTAAGTTGGTTGTTACTAATTTGAGTAAGTGCAAGTAAAAGAAAGTTGTAAGAGGAAATATAATTCGTTAACATATACATTGCGTAGTAAAAGTCTAGTTCATAGGTTTTTGAACTACGCATAAATTTCTGTAATGCCATTCTTTTTGATTGACATCAATAAAGTTTTCTTGAATAAATTTCATCAATTTTTATTAACCTTCGGTTACTCACGCTGTTGCATTTTGTACAACACGTGTAGGTTTTTGAATGCCATATTGTTATAAAGTTACGAATCGCTGTTAAAACTAACGTATATTTTTCAATAAACTTGTTATGAGCAAAATGTCATAATTATTCAATGCATTAATACGTTTAATTGTTGGGAAAATAGATCAGCATAAACCGACATTACAGAAACGAAGCTAGCAGCATTAAGGTGTACCGCAATTGGCCCCAACTGGAATTTTCTCTCGTTTCTTCATATAGAAAAATGGTGTCTGTATGCAGCAAAACTATCAGCAAATGTAAAATGTATAAAATGTATCGGTGTAAATGTATAAAAATTCGGAGTCAAAATCAGGGTATCTTTTATGATCAAAGTTCTACAGTTCCTAAACAAGCAAACATAGAGGGATACTATGTTCAGCAAAGTTGTGTATTTTTACTGTTTGCACAGGTTTGTAATACACAAAAAAGGCATACAACAATTACAAAAAGAGCTAAAATAGACAAACTGATTTTACAAATGCATATACAATAAATAAGATTTCTCTAACTTAGCTGAAGAGATAGAAGGTTACTGTCTTCAGCAAAATTTCTTGTAATAATATGCTCTAAAACTTTGCAGAACATATTAATGTGTTATATTGAAACTGAAGAAAAATAATTTTTTTATTTCACTTTTAGGGGGATTAATCAAATTTTAAATTCTATCAGACGATAGAGCATTCAATTTCAAGAAACTCTCCCAAAGGTTTGATAAACTTTAAGCCAAGTTTTCCTAGTCAAAAGTCTAGTACGCACGTTTTCTTTGGTTTGCGCTATTGTGCGCGCGAGTAACCGTGTTACAAAAGTTGGCGCGAGTGTTAATATCTTTTGACCGGTTAAACCAATTTTTATGAAAATTTGTATATATATTTGTAGTGTCAAAACCTCTCGATTGATATAAAAATAATAGAAATTAGGTAAATTATCTTGATTAAAATCATTATAAATAATTGTTAATTTTGGTGTGGTGTATACGATTGCTCATAACTTTCAAATTAAACGTCCAATCAAAAAACCATTCAATAGTGATCTATCCGGCTATATTACCTGCCAAATGAAACTAATAGCGCATAAATCGGTTTGGCCATCTCTGAGAAACAGGCGATCATTTGAACCTTGTCAAAACTGGTTTTTTAAGGCTAACTTTTAAACCACTTGTTTGTTTTCAATAAAACTTGGCACAATGTTTAGCAATAGTAAGAGCTTTCATTTGGTACTAAGATCGTTGAAATTGATTGTGTGGTTCCGGAGAAAATCGTGTCACGTAGTTTTCACATTTTTGCTTATAACTTTTAAACGAAACGTCGGACCACAAAACAGATAGCATAGCAATATTCTCCACTATAATACCTTTCAAACAAGAGTAATAGCAGACAAATCGGTTCAGCCATCTCCGAGAAATAGGCGATAGAAAATAAGCAGCGCACACACACACATACACACACACACACACACATACACACACACACACACACAGACATTGCTCAATTCGTCGAACCCTATCGATTGGTATATGTGACTCGGCCCTCCGGGCCTTAGATCAACTTCGTGTTTTTCGACCAATTCCTAAACCTTTGTTATATAGTATAACAAAGGTAAAAATATTTCTTTTACATATTATTATGCAATATACATTTTCGGTTAGCGTTTTTATTACGCTTTCAGACAAAAATATTAAAAACGTCATTTTGTTGCCACTAACCAGCCAAACACGACTTCGTGTGCATCATGTACATGTACCAATCCCCGCGCACATAATTTTGCTTCGTTTCCATTGCAGTGCATCAATGGTTCAATCGCCGCAGACTTTTCGTACTCATTTATTTCAATAAAGATTTCTATTATATTCATGCTGCTAAGATGTTATTAATTTTACTATCATAATAAACATGTTTTTTAATATTTTTACCTTTGTTATACTATATAACAAAGGTTTAGAAATTGGTCGAAAAACACGAAATTGATCCGAGGCCCGGAGGGCCGAATCACATATACCAATCGATAGAGCTCGACGAACTGAGCAATGTCTGTGTGTGTGTGTATGTGTGTATGTGTGTGTGTGCAGCTCATTTTCTATCGCCTGTTTCTTGAAGATGGCTAAACCGATTTGACCGCTTTTACTTTTGTTTGAAAGGTATTATTGCCTAGTATACCACTATTGAATTGCTTTGCGGTCCGACGTTTCGTTTAAAAGTTATAAGCAAAAATGTGAAAACTACGTGACACGCGTTTCTCCGGAACTACGCAACCAATTTTAACAAACTTAGTACCAAACGAAAGCTCTTGCTATTACTAAACTTTTTACCAAGTTTTATTGAAAACGGACAAGCAGTTTAAAAGTTAGCCTTAAAAAACCTGCTTTGACTAGGTACAAATGATCGCCTGTTTCTTAGAGTTGGCTGAACCGGTTTATGCGCTATTAGTCTCATTTGAAAGGTAATATAGCCTAATAGATCACTATTGATTTGTTTTTTGATTGGACGTTTAATTTAATTAAATAATTAAAAGTTATGAGCAATCGTATACAACACATTAAAATTTACAATTATTTTCGAAGATTTCATCTTAGATAATTTATCTAGTTTAAATTAGTTTGGCATCAAATTAGAGGTTTTAATGCTGCAAATATATCTGCAAAATTTCAGAAGAATTGGTTTTGCCGGTCAAAAGATATTAACCCTTGAACACTCGCGCCAACTTTTGTAACACAGTTGCTCGCGGGAGACAATAGCCCAAACCCAAAAAAACGTGCGCATTAGAGTTTTGACTAGGAAAACCTGGTTTTTGGTTTATCGCACCTTTAGAAGAGTTTCTTGAAATTGCAAGCTCTATCGTTTGGTAGAATTTAACTTTTGATTAATCCCCCTAAAAGTGAAATAAAAAAAATATTTTTCTCCAGTTTCAATATAACTCATTGATGTGTTCTGTCAAGTTTAAGAGCATATTATTACAAGAAACTTTGCTGAAGACAGTGACCTTCTATCTCTTCAGCGAAGATAAAAAAAATCTCATTTATTTTATATGAATTTGTAAAATCAGTTTTTTCATTTTAGCTCGTTTTGTAATTGTTGTATGACTTTTTCATGTTGTACAAATAGTAAAAATACACAACTTTGCAGAATATAGTATGCCTCTATGATTGCTTGTTTAGGAACTGCAGAACTTTTATTATATAAAATATCCTAATTTTGGCCCCGAATTATTCGACTATCGACAGACAGACATTTTAAATTTGCTGATAGTTTTGTTGCATACAGACACCATTTGGGGCCAATTGAATTACACCTCACATACTGATTGCTTCATTTCTGTGATGTCAGGTTTTGCTGATCTATTTTGCCAACAGTTTAAAGTATTAATGCATTGAATAATTATGGCATTTTGCTCATAACAAGTTTATTGAAGAATATACGTTAGTTAAACATCGATTTGTAACTGTAGGTATAACAATATGGTATTCTGAAATCTACACGTGTTGTACAAAATACAACAACCTGAGTAACCGAAGGTTAATAAAAATTGATGAAAACTTTATTGAATCAAATAAAATGGTATTACAGGAAATTATGCATAGTTCCAAACCTTTAAACTAGACCTTTACTACGCAATGTATATGTTAAATAATAATATTTCCTCTTACAACTTACTTTTACTTGCATTTACTTAAATTAGTAACAACTTACTTATACTTACTCAGCAATTTCATTAAAAAAGGATCTATCAAAATTTATAAGTGCTCCTATTTTGTTTAAATTTTGCAAACTTTTCCAATTTCCAAAAAAAATATGTAACCAAACGCGCTACGCAACGTTAACGTAGATGAAGACCGTATAACAAAGGTTCTTTCTCCACTAGGTGGATTAAATCGGATTTTTTTACTCGCGCACAACCAATATGCTTCGAAATTTCGAATTTCATTAATGTGTAACTGACCTGCATTAAACCAGATCACGTTTCTCAACGGTTGGACCGATTTGATGGATTTTGAATTCAAAGGGAAGGGCTCAAGATCTAATTGATCATTATTGATATCATTTGAATTCTTCGATATTAATCCGATATTTAGATCAAAAGTTGTGTATAGAAATTTGCTTATTTTGTACGGAAAGTGACATAAAAAATCCATACCAAGCTGGTGGATGCTGGTACGCAAAGCGCATACTTTGTTGGAACAATACTTTTTCTGTTTTCACTGCAGCCAATCCAGCAAGATTGTTAAAACACTCTTCGATGCTTCGAGAAGAAATATTCATTCATATTTAGAAAAAAAAAACCAGCATTTAAAATAAGCAAATGTTGCCTCTAGATAATTCCAGACTTCCGGACCGAGATCGGACTGTAACAGGAACGATGACTACTCAAACTGAAAAAAGATCAGCCTTTAAAAATTTGCTACGATATTTAACCTGAACAGGTCAGCACCCGGACTTTAATTTTTATTCTCTTGTCGATTACTAGTGGAAACCTACGCTTAATGCGTATTCGAATGAAAAACCATCTCAGCCTCAAAATTCTAATTTAGTCTAACAAATCAGTTATATCTTTGAAACTTGACTGCGAGCAGAGAGTCGATAGAGTCGCAAACCCGAATTTTTGCTGAAAATCAAAAGTTGGTTGCAAGTAGGTCGAATAGAAACAAAAACTACAACGATGCTGCGTTGCTCAAGTCATCGTTGTGTCATTTGGCATTAAAAAAATTCCTGGGGAACAATTATTTCCTCAAATTTTGATTACAAATTGAAATAGATGCTCAGACAAATCGGGTTTTGCAACACAAATTTTTTGACGTAGGACTACGTCTTACGGCAAGTTTTGAGATAGGGTGTCATTCCAAAAAATCGAAAAATGCGAGCGTCACGAAAAATGAAAGGTTTTGAGCGCTAATAGCTCAGCGGTTTTCCGATCGATTTTCAATATTCTTACACCAATCGATCGAAAAATCTTCTAAGAATTGACCCAAATTAAGAAAAGTATGGATTTTTGATGTTGAACTATTGAAAAATTGAAAATAATGAACCTATGTTTTACCAGAATTCTCGCTTTGTGATTGGTTGGAAGATTCTTTACGATGATCTAAACCTATATCAATTTGATATCTGTGCTTGGGAAGTAAGCCAAAACAAGTGACAAAGCTTCCTCATTTCAAGATTTCTTAACACCGCGGTTAAACCTAGACCATTTTGATGTCCTTGCTTGGGAAGTAAGCCAAAGAGAGTAACAAAGCCCCCTCGTGCCAACAGATTTCTTACGAACGCGATTAAACCTAGTCCAATTTGATGTCTGTGTTAGGGAAGTGTGCCAAGAAAAATGACAAGTTCGTCCCAACGGATCGCAAATTCTTTACCGCGAGACGATTAAACCTCGGCGAATTTGATATCTGTGTTGGAAAAATGTGCTACAGCTGTAGTGTTCGGTTATAATACAACTCTGTATGAATACGCATGCTTGCCGTTTCATTAGAAGTGTAGTGAAAAGATGTGATGTTGATAAAATAGGATCGAATTGGTAAAATCCCTTCAACGTGGTAAAACATGGATAATAAAAACAATCTTTAATTTCAGTAAGGTAGCAGGAAAGCAATAGTTTGTGTTCTTGATTTTGTTAAATTGTTTTCAAATGCACAATCTTTTGAGAATTGAACGTATGCAATGTTACTACTTTGATAAATGTTACATACAACGCATGTAGCATGTATATATGTTGCATATAGCATATATACATGAAGAATCGAATGATTACAAGCATGAATACATGCTACTATCACTACAAAGAGACTTACGTAGTCCTGCGTAACCTATATATACGGTCGTGTCTTGTACACAACCCCTCTGATTTTTTCAAATTATGTTATTATGTTATGACCAACTTTTATAATTGTTTTAGTTAAATATTTGAAGCGGGTTTATACCCATTCATTGCATGTGACTAAACAGACAAAAGGACTCAGAGTAAACAACCAATTAGGCCAAATGAACACTTTATAAAGAGAAATTAACGAGGTATTTTGCGTCTGGATTATTTCGAAATAGACCTGGAAAAGTCAGGGAATTTTAATTTTGCTGGATAATCGACACCTTGTCCCAAATACAGCTTAAAACTTCCAAGATGGTCGCCAATGGGCATATGTTGCAAAAAAACAATGCTATGTTGCAAAAATCAAATCAATATTTATTTTATATGAGCAAGATGCCCTATAAAATTTTAAAAAGACGTAACTCAAAAATTTGTTTAACGATGTTTATTTAAATTGGCTCAGAGGTGTAGGATCATAATATAAACTAACTGACACTTACTTTTACTTGTACTTACTCAAATCAATAACAACTTACTTACACTTATTCAGTAATTTCATGAAAAGAGGGTATATTAAAACCTAAAAATGCTCCGATTTTGTTAAAATTTTGTAAATTTTTACGTTTTCAAAACAACTCTAGCCTTGTGCTGAGATATGGTTGGCCCCAAAAATCGTCATTTGGCCAAACTCTTTCTTTTAAATAACTTTTGAATAACAAACCCGATTTTAATAACTTTAATGCCAAATGAAAGGTTCAGTAAATCTTTATATTTATTAACTGTCAGTCGAGGTTATATGAACTAAACTAGCTGACCCGACAAACTTCGTATTGCCACAAATTAACCTGTGTTGTACATAAATCATGAATCTCGGAAGATCTTTGTCACAATCTCGAATTTTGCAAGCCCCCCAGTGGGCGGCGCTTCCGACGGCGGGTCACCCGCAACACTTGCGACCTATATAGATAGTTTTTGCGGTCTTGTATTGACTAATGTTTTATGGAAGAGTCTCGAATTTCTCGAGTTCGATTAGTTTTTGAGTTTCGCAAAAATTTCTGTTTTATTTGTATGAGAGTCCATATCCCCCTACCACAGGGGTGAGAGGTCTCTAATTATCGTAAAATGAATTCAAGATTCCAAAATCTCCCACATGCCAAATTTGGTTCCATTTGCTTGATTAGTTCTCAAGTTATAAGGAAATTTGAATTTCATTTGTATGGGAGCTCCCCTCTTAAAAGGGGAAGGGGTCGTAATTCACCATAGAAAAAATTTCTGCCATCTAAAACTCCCACATGCCAAATTTGGTTCCATTTGATTGATTAGTTCTCGAGATAAGAGGAAATTTGCATTTCATTTGTATGGAAGCCCACCCTCTTAAAGGGGAGATGGGCCATAACTCGCTTTCTAAAGAAGAGAGGGGTCTCAATTCACCATAGAAAAAAATCTTGCGTCCAAAACCACTTACATGTCAAATTTGATTCCATTTGGTTGATTAGTTCTCGAGTTATGAGGAAATTTGTTTTTCATTTGTATAGGAGCCCCCCCCCCCTCTTAAAGTGGGGAAATCCATAGAAAATATACCATAGAAAATATTCTTGCCTACAAAAACACCCACATGGTAAATTTGGTTCCATTTGCTTGATTAGTTCTAGAGTTATGAGGAAATTTGTATTTCGTTTGTATGAGAGCCCCCCCCTCTTAAAAAGGTAAGGGGTCCTAATTCATCATAGAAAAAATGGTTGCCTCCAAAAACACCCACATGCCAAATATGGTTCCATTTGCTTGATTAGTTCTCGAATTATGAGGAAATTTGTATTTTATTTGTGTAGAAGTACCCCCTCTTAAAGTTGGCAGGGGTCCTAATTCACCATAGAAAATATTCTTGCCCTCGAAAACTTTCACATGCCAAATTTGGTTTCATTTGCTTGATTAGCTCTCGAGTTAGGAGGAAATTTGTATGTCATTTGTATAGGAGCCCCCCTCCTAAAGTGAGGAGGGGTCCTTATTCATCATAGAAAAAAATTTTGTCTCCAAAAACACCCACATGCCAAATTTGGTTCCATTTGCTTAATTACTTCTCGAGTTATGAGGAAAATTGTGTTTCTTTGGTACAGGAGCCCCCCCTCTTAAAGTGGGGAGGGATCCTAATTTACTATAGAAAATATTCTTGCCCTCGAAAACCTTCACATGCCAAATTTGGTTCCATTTGCTTGATTAGTTCTCGAGTTATGAGGAAATTTGTATGGAAGCCCCCCCCTTTTAAAGAGGAGAGGAGTTATAATTCCCCTTATAAAGAGGGGAGGGGTCTCAATTTACCATAGAATAAATTCTTGTCACCGGAAACACCCACATGCCAAATTTTGTTCTATTTGCTTGATTAGTTGTCGAGTTATGCAGAAATTTGTGTTTCATTTGTATGGGAGCCCCCCCTCTTAGTGGGGGGAGGGGTTTCTAACCATCACTAAAACCTTTCCTGGCCCCAAAAAACCTCTACATGCATATTTTCATGCCGATTGGTTCAGTAGTTTTCGATTCTATAAGGAACATACGGACAGACAGACAGACAGACAGACAGACAGACAGAAATCCTTCTTTATAGGTATAGATTGCACAGCGTTAACTAACAGTTGAATCATGCACCGAAGGCGTGTCGATTTCTTTATCAAATAACAAGTTTAATGGTATAACAAAGGTTGCTTTTACCACTAGGTAGATTAAATCGGGGTTTTTTCTTTTCAATTATTTGTCTTTTAAAGCAAAATAATATAAAATACATGAAAAATTGCTATATACATCCAAATGCAAAACAATCCCTCCCTTTAGAAAAACTGTTGTACAATAGAACATTAGAACATTCTCCATAACCTTTTCCTGGTTCTATAAGTAGATGCTATCTTCCAAAGACCCATGCGCGGCGATAGGTTGAGGTGATATTTTAGCTGTACCAAAGGCCGCACACTCGAAAATACCAGCAAAAATGCAACAACGATCAAAATGTGCAGCATTTCATATAAAGAAATGTTTAGTTCACTTCTCGTTTCCGTTTTTGTGGAATATTTTTGCTACGCATCCCAAGAAACTCTTAAATTCAAGAATGCACTTTTTTAGTTTGTCAGCTAACAAATTTGCAAAGATGGCGTCTTGTAGTATCATCCGCTTGAATTTATTTTTTCTATTCTTCAAGCGTCGCCTGGTTGTCTATTTTTTATATTTATATTTATATTGTTCAATAATTCATCTGACGCTGTTGTCTACATGAATAAAAACACTACTAACTAACTTAATTAAAAGCTCTTGAGAGCAGCAGTTGTTCTTTGAATTTACTACATGAAATATGGAACTCAAAATAATTGTATACACTGTTAAACAAACAACACATAACACAAATGGGTCCATTCTGGCCGTATTCGGTGCGTCTAAAGTCCAGTCGAAGAAACTCTCCATTTCGTAGAAAACTTGGGATGGCACAGATGTTGATTTGAGCCAGGATCGCTGGGCAATCTAACTCGCCGACTAAAACGTTTCTAATGAAGAGGAGTCTTTCAATTTTCCGTCGTCTTTCCAAAGTGTCCATATGCAACAAACGACAGCGGTCTTGATCGTATGTGTTTCTCCATGGAAGATATTTAAGCGCGTATCGAACGAATCTACGCTGGATGGCTTCCAATCTGGACGACCAAATACCTGAATAAGGGCTCCACACTACAGCTGCGTATTCAATTACGGATCGCACAAGGGAGTAGTAAAGAGCGCGCAGGCAATATGGATCCCGAAATTCCTTGGTGACTCGAAAGATAAATCCCAAGTTTTTATTGGCCTTCGCTATCATGTACGAGTAATGCTCACGGAACGAGAGCTTCTCATCCAGGTGTACGCCAAGGTCTTTGATAACTGAGACTCTATCCAGTGACTCGCCATCGATAGTGTAGCTCCATTCAATCGGTTGTTTTTTTGCGGTTAAAAGAGATGACCGAGAATTTACGCACACTGATGAGGAGCTCGTTCGTTTTGCACCAGTCGACGAAGTTGTTGAGAAGCCTTTGAAGCTCGCGACAATCTTCATTGGACTTTACACTGAGGAAGATCTTCAAATCATCCGCATACAAAAGTCTGCATCCTCGAGGTAACACAGCGCATACATCATTGAAGAATAGTGAAAACAGAAAAGGGCCAAGATTGCTTCCTTGCGGAACACCAGATCGACTAGAAAATTGATTCGAACGTGCGCTGCCCAGTCTCACAGAAAGATGCCGGTTAACTAGATCTGACCTCAGCCAGTCTACAAAGGTCGGTACCGCACCCATCCGTTTTACTTTGGCCGAAAGCAAATTATGGTCCACACGGTCAAAGACCGCCTTCAGGTCTGTGTAAATAGTATCTATTTGAGTGCCGTTTTCCAGGTTCCGGATGCAGAATGATGTGAACTTTGTGAGATTTGTGATAGTCGACCGTCCTGGAAAAAATCCATGCTGGTCACAGGAGATATGACGCTTTACTTCCTGAAATAGAAGCTTATTTACGAGAGTCTCCAGTAGCTTCGATCCTGCGCATAAAGAGGTAATTCCTCGGTAGTTTTCCACAGCTGTGCGATCGCCTTTCTTAAACACAGGAAACAAAAATGATTCTTTCCAGGCATCTGGGAATGATGATTGACTCAGCGACAAGTTGCAAATTGCGGTTAAGGATGCACATAACGTATCTACACAGTTCTCGGTTGCAAAGACGGTTTTAGCTTCTTAATTGCAGCTGCAACGTCTGTTTCGGAAAAGGAAATATCTCGCATGTCAAGTATTCCTTGTGGTACATTTCGGAGAGCATCGTCGATTATACGTGAAGTAACTGGTTCAGTCTTGAATACGCTAGAGAAATTATTTACAAATAAGTGGCAGATTCCATCTGCAGAGCTCGCTGTATTTGTCCCATGTGACATTATCGATGGAAGCCCTCGCTCTTTTCGTTTACCATTCACAAATGACCAGAACCGTTTGGGATTCTGCTTCAGGCTTTTTTGAGTACGCTGCACGTATAAGGTGTAAAGCAATTGATTGTAGATTCTGTAGCTGTTACTGGCTGACACGAACACTCGTTTCGTATACGGGTTGCGATGGTTAGAGTAGTGCCGAAGAGCTTTAGCACGATCTATTTTTAATGCTCGTAGCCTCTTATTGGCCCATGGGGGATTCCGTTTGGGACGAGTTGCAGGCACGGGTAAACTGAATAATCCATTCAACGTGGCTATCAAATAGTCAACCGCTTCATTGATACTGTTGGCACTATACAAAGGGGCCCAATCAACCATCGCTAAAGAACGCCCTAAGGCAGCAAAATTAGTTCTTCGGAAGTCAAACTGGAATTCCTCCTCAGGCTCGGTAAATGAAGCAGGTATGGAGCATTGCAAGGTGGTTATTATAGCTGGATGGTATAGATCAAGCGGCTCAACAGCTTCGAATACAGCGCTTTCACGAACGGAACAGTCATTGGCAAATAATAGATCGAGTATACGGTCTCGGTTGTTGACGACCGAGTTCATCTGCTTCATATTTAGTAATGACACCAGCGATAAGAACTGAAATGGGACCGTTGAATAAAGATGTCGATGGGTCCGGAAACAAGTAATTGTCAGTACCTTTTTACCAGACGAGACTTGGTTGGTTGTAATCGCCAAACAAAAGATGGACGTCATGGGTGTCTAGTGAGTCAGCAATAGCTTCAGCACATTATTTGAGCCGTTCGAGGTAGCTTGAATCTGTTGCACATTCAGGAGAAACATATACTACACCAACAAACACATTTCTATTGGTGGTAAAAATGTGGACCCATAGATGCTCAATGTCATCACCAACAGGTGAAATTGCAACTCTTTTCGAACCCAGATGGTTTGATACTGCGATAAGCACACAATCCACCTCGCTTTTTCCCGGTACTATCTACATCACGATCCCTGCGGTGTACAGTGTAACGATGCCCAAACAGTTGCGGTGAGAGAAACTCCATATTCAACCAAGTCTCAGTAAGAATGATTACGTCATAGTGCACATCCAATACAGCCAAATAAAATTTGTCGACCTTCGATCGGAGTCCTCTTGTATTTTGATAATAGATGTTAAGACTGTACACCGGAAATGGCATGGCTGCAGACGTACTATCAGTCAAATGTGATTGTTGTGAGCTCGTCGACTGCAGATCGGTAGTGGACATGTTTGGTTGGAAGGACGTTTGACGATTACGATGTGTAGTATCGTCCACCGTTTCGGATGGACATATACGTATGTGTTTACCTTCGAAAGTATTAGTTGACACTGAGCTGATTGAGAGCCTGACTGAGGTTGATTTGGTGGCGAATTAGGAGCATCTGCTACGATGGATGATGGAGTTAGCACGAAATTCTCAGTTGAAGCTTCGCAATGCGGGGGTGGATTTCAAGTGACTCCGTATATTGTGAAGTGGAAGACGTCAAATGATTTGCTCGTGAGTGTGGACCAACCATGGATACTGAACCGCACTCATTCAAATGTTGCAGCTCGAAGATGTTACCGTTGTCAGTTATGGAGAGATTAGACTGGAAGGACGTTCGACGATTATGATGTGTAGTATCGTCCATCGCTTCGGATGGACATATACATGTGCATTTACCTTTAAAGGTATCGGTTGATACCAAACAGTTCAAGATTCCACTCGGGGGTTGAGTCGCCAAGTCGGTCATTAGTTGATCGCAATTTTCGCAGGCGTTTCTGATAAAGCGGGCAGTCAGTATTCCAAGCGGGGTGGCAAATATTCAGTATGTTATAATCGGTGAGTTTATGTAAAGCATTAAATTTGTAGCGGTTGATACATTTCTCATAATCCGAATCACAATCGTTTGCATCGTGTGATTTAGAGCATTTCGGGCAGCAAATCTGATTTTTGCAATCTATTGAGTTGTGACCGTATTCCGAGCAATTGAAGCAACGTCCAACGTTAACTGACTCCGTAATCCTACATCGCTCCCATCCAACATTAACACGTTGTAATTTGATAAGGCGGTCAAATGTATGCGCATCAGCTTCGATTAGAACTGTGTACGGGCCTGATTCTTTACCGTTATTTTGCACACGAATAACCTTTAACTCGGCAGTAGTAGGCAAGTCATTCTGTTTTTTAAATTTCGATACAAATACTTCATCAGAGACTTTGTCTGTGATCCCAATAATGTTCATCCTCGGTTTGAGCGGTTTGCTGATGTCAATATCGTACTTGTTAGAGAGCACTTTTTTGTAGCGAGAACCATCCTTTCGGCACATTCCTTAGAATTGCATCTTACCGCAACTGCACCGTTATGTTTGCACCAAATTTCTTTGACGGTGAATTCAACGGGGTCCAGCTTAGCACATACGTCACATTTAGTCACTTCAGCTTGTTGAGATTTTTTCGGTTTGAACAGAATAGTCTGTTCGATCTTGGTCATTGCTTTAGTTTTCAGAGCTAGAGATTTGTTGCTTTCACTGGTTGAATATTGGTTCGCTGGTTGCTGGAAAGATTTGATGGAGATTTTTGCACATTCATGTTGCGCCTTTTACCGGATCGTAGTAATCCACCATCAGTGTTCTGCGACTTATTATTTTCAGCAGCACGGGCAACGTCAGCAAAAGAAATATTGCAGTTGACTGGTGTTTCCGAGGGGATTTCAATCACAGTAGAATTACCGGTCGGTGTATTAATTGATTTGATCTCATCGAGTTTGCTAATCACTGTATCGGTAATATAGGCTGTCAGTTTTGTTTCTAGACAGTCCAGCTCTTTTTTCAATTTGGAATCGAAGTTTTTAACAACATTGGTTAATGCTTGCATTTGCTCCATCATCTCAGAGCACTTTTTAGTAACATCGTTCAGGCAAAGTTGGTTCCTGCGGCAATCATGGCAAATATATTTCAGTGCAGCGTTCTCAGACAAAACCTTTGCAGCAGATGGACTCAAGTCGGTGCATTTTAGGTGGAGTATTTGGTCACAACCTCCGAAATAATATATACGGTCATTTTCCGACGAGATTTTTTGCACACAGGCACTGCACAGAACGGTTGTCATTATATTGTAAGCGCCGCTGCCGGCGCCGCGCCATCCCTTCACTCAGCTTCAATCAGAAAAACAACACAGCAGCAGAACAAAACCTGTTTGCACTTTCACGAATAGTTATTGTGACTAGATATTTTGTTAATAATTTCACTCAAAACTAAAGTCAGCTGTAACTTTTAATTCGATCGAAATTCTGGTGCTTTGCACTCCACACAGTTATGCACAAAATCGCATTTCACGTACTTTCACCGTAATAAAAACAGTTTCAAAGTGCCAGACAAAGGGACGCACTACTATCACAGCGCAAAACAAGGTTGGAGTTTGCTTTAACATAAATAGAAAAAGTGTAACAACAGAACTGTATGCATAAAATTATATGTTTTTTTCTTAATTTTTCTGTAATTAATGAAAATATTGCTGGGTGCGCGGCCACTGGAACTGCGCCGCGACTGGTGTTTCACGGTATTTTTATTATTAATTTTTCTCTTTCTTTCTGTGTTCTGATTGATAAATTGACTCTCGATTCTAAACCGTCCAATTGATAACACACCCCAATTCGAATTTGCAAAGTTTTTGAGCGGTAGACCTTATTGCTCCCGTTAAAATGGAGCACCTCAACGTTGCGATGTTTGTCGACGTCGAAACGGATGAGGAGGAAATAGACGAGCTAGATGCTCCCTTAGGGATCGCTTCAAGCGCTCTTATGCAGAAATACTTGAGAGCCGAGCCATTGACCAACGAATATATCTATGAGGGTACTTCTGACGAATCGCTCGAAGGATGTTCTTATGTCATGCAAGAAAGCTCTAGGAAGAGAAAAACGATTAACTCTCGTTGGCATACTCGCAAAGGACTTATGATATCCCCGAGCGGAACGGAAAATACATCAAACTCAAAGAAAAGCGGTGAAAAAAATCCGAAGCAGGTACCCCCAGGATTCCAAAATTTGAAATCAAACCAGGAATACCCACCGCTTTCTGGTGCATCAAAAACCCCTGGTGCATCGAACTTACATTCAGAGATCAAATCGGGAAAGGGACTTTTGAAGTTCTATGACATTGTGGACAGGATATTTGAAAATTTAAACATCTCGGATCCACTCAAAAGCTTTCTACTTGCCTTTCTTCCCACAAGACATTTTTGAAGCAACTAACAGCACAATGGCCCCTCCTTTCAGCTATCGTATCCTTCGATGATTAATACGTCGAAAAATGCTGAGAACTCTATCGCTGTGCTACAGTGGAATTGCAGAAGTATCATCCCCAAATTCGACCTTTTCAAACAATTATTAGTTATTTCTTAGTTAGTTATTTCTTAGTTATTAGTTATTCGCGCTCTGTGAAACTTTTCTCAATTCAAGTAATGATCTCAACTTCCACGATTTTAACGTCATCCGACGAGATCGGGGATCACATGATGAGAGAGTACTACTAGGGATCAAGAAGTGCTATTCGTTCTTCCGCATAGACCTCCCCCCGATCTCGAATATTGAAGTCGTCGCCATTCAAGCTAGAATACAATAAAAGGACCTGTGTAGCGCTTCAATATATATCCCTCTATCGCACAGTGGTCGTAAATTTAAAATTCTTGGCCAAAACCTCAAGATGATGAGATTCCATGTTTTTTGGGCTGCTGATTTCAAAAATGATATTGAAAATGTGAAATTCAAAATGGCTGACCCAAAATGGTGGCCTTTTTTTTGTTAAATTTTAAAGTTTTTGATGTAAATTTCATCTACAGGTGACTTTCAGGTCGTTGAGTTCAATTCGAAATGTAAAATGACCGACCAATATGGCTGACCGCTTTTGTATCTTTTAGCCCTTTTTGGTTTATATCTGGCTCAGCGCATTTTTGGTAACTTTTTTATAAAACAAAATTGGATTAAATATTGTCAATTGCAAGGAAAATTGTACCAGTGCGATATCGCTCATAAAAGTGCTATTTTGCATTAAATCGTTTCGATATCTTCGGCGTACTTATTGCTTAGAAGATAACGAAAAAGTGCGCCGAAGATACCGAAACGATTTAATGCAAAATAGAACTTTTATGAGCGATTTCGCACTTTGGATGGTACAATTTTCCTTGCAATTGACAATAACAAAACAAATTTAAAATGGCCTTATTTTCCCTATTAAAATTGCAAAATTTTGTATTCCATTAGGTTATGCAATATTACTTTAAAAAATATTATTAATCGGAATGATCAGAGTTATTACTTTCATCACCGTTGCCCATTTTAACGCTGTCTGTGTCATTCAATGTTGTGTAGCCCAACAACGCGATTGCAAGCAAGCATTTTTCGAAAAATATCTTCCATTATCACCCCTCTTGTATATTTTCTCGAGAAGTATATATCCTTGATGCTCTATATTCATGTTGCACATTCCCAAGTTCCAGAATTTGTGAGGACGTTTTCCAATGTTCAATAAAACGTCCTGCAGTATTTATGTCATTAGAATTGCCCATCCCTGGTTTTGAGCGGTCAGTAAGCATGTTTGTACAGTGGACTCTCGGAAAAGTTAACTCTCTAAAAAGTAATTGTTCAGAAAAGTTAAGCGAATATTAGCTCGCATGCTACACTCTAAAAAGTTAATTTTTGGCTTAACTTTTCTGAGAGTTTGAATCTTTATTTCTCATTTTTCGGTTTATGATTGCCTTTTCATAACTTTATAGCCGGAATTAAATTAAACTCTTGAACCGGACAGTTGTAGCAATAGTTCAATACGGGCACATAGTTACTTCAGGATTTTTGAAAACATATTGGAAAAGCGCCAACTCAAATTGAATTTTAAATGCAAAAGAAGGAACAGCAGGGAACAAATATTGTCAAAATGGTGTGGTAGACTACGAAAAATCAAAAGTAAACTAGTATAATCGACTATTTTAAGTTTACTGAAAAGAACTAAGTATTATTTCATATCATCTTGCTACATATTATTTACATTACAACTTCCAGATATTTAAAAATGTGTATCCTGCATCCGAGAATATATTTTTCGCTTTTGTATTTAGCATTTTCAATGACTCCTAGGACTACTCAGAAAAGTTAATATTTCAGAAAAGTTATTCGACCCATTCCCCAATCGATTATCTTTTTCGAGAGTCCACTGTATCTGTAATTTCCATGTTTTAACCGTTTTCTTTTCAACATTTTGAGCGTTCGCTTGATTCGGCAAATAATAATGTGTCTATCTTCAGGTTTAGTTGAAAATTTTCGGTGAAATAATGAAACTGATGAATATATCGCGTAACGTTTCAGCCTACTACTCTTCAGCTATCGTCTGACGCATTCTTCTAGTATCTACGCCACATTCATATCAATTATTCAGCCTTCACCAGTGGGCTGGTTTTCGTTCCGTCCAACTGGCTTGTTGTTATTACTCTCAGTTCAAGCCAGCTGGACGGAACGAAAACCAGCCCACTGGTGAAGGCTGAATAATTGATATGAATGTGGCGTAGATACTAGAAGAATGCGTCAGACGATAGCTGAAGAGTAGTAGGCTGAAACGTTACGCGATATATTCATCAGTTTCATTATTTCACCGAAAATTTTCAACTAAATCTGAAGATAGTGATTTTGCGGTGACTTAAAATCAAAGAAATAATAATGTGGCCCGTCTGCCTCAATTTCTTCTTTTGGAGATACTGCTGCCAGTTACCCTCATCCATTCGTTAATTTTCAGAGTTTATAAAATGAATCGTAATAGTTATTTTTAATAATCTGTCACATTAAGAACGATCAGGTACTGTTAGAGTCAGTAGAATCATTGAACTAGCCCCGTGATTGTCTTGTACTCGCGAAGACTGTCGATAAAGAATGGTATTGCCTAAAGACGGTTATCCCCTAGGCTTTGCTCTGCATCATCAACGATTTATTTGTAAAGAACAGAATAATAGCAAAAAAACAAGCTAAAAACAAACAGCGGTTGTTTGGAGCATCAAAAGCTCACCCGTCCGATTTCGCCTATAAGTTCGCGTCACCGCTAAATCTCCATTTGTCGACCAACATTTGAAAGGGGCGGATAAGCCAACTGTCAAACAGAACGAGTGAGAGTTCATTTTCCTATGCTGCTCCAGCAAATAATAACTATCGCTCGATCAAACTGTCAAACAAGTTGGCTTATCCGCCCCTTTCAAATGTTGGTCGACATTTTCTCGTGGAGTTGCAAAGAGTTGCAAAAAAGCTACACGCCCTTTGAACCGTCACAATCTGACGCTCGCAAAACTATATACCATACGAGGGCACCTCGCGGCATACAAAATAAATGCCAATTTCTTTGCGCGCGCTAATTAAAGAAACTAGCATTTGCGAAGGAAACTTTAAGTGTTGTAAAAGTATATTTATAACGAAAAAAACTGAATTCGCATATAGCGTTAATGCAGTACATACCTTCAGAAACGTTATCCATTTTGGTTGATTGTTATTTGATAATGCGATAACGAACCACATGCGTCATTGCCAAGAGCCACAAAACGTATGCAACCCACACTAGCAAAGAGTCTCTCATACACTGACGTTCGACAGTACGCCAAACCACAAATCTATATTATCGATAGTTGATATTACGGGATATGATAAAATGACTTATTCTACGTGTAATTATGTCAGAATATGTCATGAATAATAACTTTCGATTTTGGAGATTTTGGCCAGGTTTTTAAGGGTTCCAACCACTGTGCATCGGTGCGGATTGAGCAGAAACAACTTTCTGATATTCCAGAATTGCTTCTCGCACCTTTGCTAATTTTGGGAGATTTTAACTCCCATTGCACACAATGGGGGTCGCTGTTCGACGACAACCGATCCACCCTGATTAATAAATAACCTGATTGACGACTTCGATATTGCACTTCTAAACACCGGGGAAGCGACACGTATACCTAATCCTCCAGCCCACGCAAGCGTACTGGATCTATCTCTGCTCGACATCACTAGCGTCAGGTTGCAAGTGAAAGGTAATCAATGATCCCCACGGTAGTGATCATCTGCCAATCCTTATATCAATTACTAATGGTTACCCCCAGAAGTCACGAATGACATAAGCTGTTAAACTGACTATAATCCAACAAAAAAAACTTAGAGCCGGGGCGGTTCGTGCTGTTTTAAACCCCATTTAATTCTATCTTGGATTACTCGTCGCCCATTTCCCAGGCATCTCGGAAGTCGCAGTTCCTTACTTAAAAAATAAAAAATGTCGCTTTAGACCTGGACGAGCCATCTCGCACGTTGATTCGCTCTGTGCCGGTGTCGGTGGGGTTGTTGTATAGAACCGTTTTCCTTACGACGTGACTGGTTCACTGCAGTTTACCGACTTTCGCCAAATGTACGTTGGTAATCTTCCCAAGCAAGCTCATTTGGTTGCAGATATCAAGATGGCTTGACAATATAATTTTTTTAAAACTTTTATCACCAATATTTAGTGGTTAATTTGTGGCTTCGAAATCCAATTTGTGGTTATTTGTGGTTACGTACTTTCTGAGATTTTTCTAAAAAACTAACTCAAGCCATCTTTGAAATTGATTTCGCGATAAACACATCGGATTACGATGTTTTATATCTTAATCGAAAGCTTTTTATTTGTGGTTCACGAATATATAATTTTTAATGTTGTTATTGTAAGTATAAGCACAAAAATCCGTTTTTTTAATTTACAATAAAACGTAAACATATCTGCTGTTGATGACGTTAATGCTGCTATCTGTCGATAAAGGCGCTAGCTGTATGTGACGCTCAGCAAAGCCCTTTAAATGTAAAATTTGAGTTTGAACGACTGCCATCAAATAGTAGTTCAAATCGAAGTATTAAAATTCGTTCCAATCGAAATGGGACGATGTTTAACGTTTCTTAAAAGCTCACCCAACAAAAAGTATCGTTACTTATTGTATAAAATATGAAAATTTACATTTTAAAAACTAAATATCGCTTACGGTGATGATTTGCAGCATGTGCGAAACCAATTGAAATGAAATTAAGGACTGAAAATTTCCTGCTAACGATAGGACTGTAAAACTTTTGACCAATATTTAGTGGTTAATTTGTGGCTTCGAAATCCAATTTGTGGTAATTTGTGGTTACGCACTTTCCGAGATTTTTCCAAAAAACTAAGTCAAGGCAAGTTTTCCAAAGAAAAATTAAGTCAAGCTAGCTTTGACAATATTTTTTTGTAAAACTTTTTCACCAATATTTAGTGGTTAATTTGTGGCTTCAAAATCTAATTTGTGGTAATTTGTGGTTACGTACTTTCCGAGATTTTTCCGAAAAACTAAGTCAAGCCAAGTTTTCCAAAGAAAAATTAAGTCAAGC